>NW_027523660.1:1402093-1752617 GCF_052094955.1 Ictidomys tridecemlineatus | reverse complement strand
TTCTTTTTCTTTCTTTCTTTCTTTCTTTTCTTTCTTTCTTTCTTTCTTCTTTCTTTCTCTCTTTTCTCTCTTTCTCTTTCTCTCTCTCTCTTTCTTTCTCTCTCTTTCTTCTCTCTTTCTCTCTCTCTTTCTCTCTCTTTCTCTCTTTCCTTCCTTTCTTTCTTTCTTTCTTTCTTTCTTTCTTTCTTTCTTTCTTTCTTTCTTTCTCTCTCTCTCTCTCTCTCTCTCTCTCTCTCTTTCTTTCTTTCTTTTCTCTCTCTCTCTCTCTCTCTCTCTCTCTCTTTCTTTCTTTCTCTCTTTCTTTCTCTCTTTCTTTCTCTCTTTCTTTCTCTCTTTCTTTCTCTTTTCTTTCTCTCTTTCTTTCTTTCTTTCTTTCTTTCTTTCTTTCTTTCTCTCTCTCTTTCTTTCTCTCTCTCTCTCTCTCTCTCTCTCTCTCTCTCTTTCTTTCTTTCTTTCTTTCTCTCTCTCTCTCTCTCTCTCTCTTTCTTTCTTTCTTTCTTTCTTTCTTTCTTTCTCTCTTTCTTTCTCTCTTTCTTTCTTTCTCTCTTTCTTTCTCTCTTTCTTTCTTTCTTTCTTTCTTTCTTTCTTTCTTTCTTTCTTTCTTTCTCTCTTTCTTTCTCTCTTTCTTTCTCTCTTTCTTTCTTTCTCTCTTTCTCTTTCTTTCTCTCTTTCTTTCTTTCTCTCTTTCTTTCTCTCTTTCTCTTTCTTTCTCTCTCTTTCTCTTTCTTTCTCTTTCTTTCTCTCTTTTTCTCTCTTTCTCTTTCTCTCTCTCTCTTTCTTTCTCTCTTTCTCTCTTTCTTTCTCTCTTTCTCTCTCTCTTTCTCTCTCTTTCTCTCTTTCCTTTCTTTCTTTCTTTCTTTCTTTCTTTCTTTCTTTCTTTCTTTCTTTCTTTCTTTCTTTCTCTTTCTTTCTTTCTTTCTTTCTCTCTTTCTTTCTCTCTTTCTTTCTTTCTTTCTTTCTTTCTTTTTTTTGTCATTTTGAGTCTTTTCTATGGTTTAAGACTTGTTTTTCCTTATTCTTTTTTCACATTATAATTCCTTAATCTACCTGAATATCAGATACCTTCTGCCCTGGCTGGAGTTAAGATTATTCCCAGCTGGAACTGTTCTCCTAGCCTAGTGAGTCCGAACTAATGGAAACTTTCAAAGTCCCTGACAGTCTTGGAAGAACCTTAATCTCAGGAGGCTTCTTAAGCAGTCTGGATGCCTTTTGGCCTGAAACTCAAAGGACTGTTCACCTCTATCTCATTCCTGATATTTCCTTCCTCCCCTCCATCCCAAGAAGGACTAAAAGTCATGGTTGGTGTATTTCTTGGGCAACAGCAGTATCCACAAAGGGAAAAGGAGTGAGATTTCACAACAATTTCCAGAAAGCAGAAGTTGTAGTTATTTGACCAAATTGGTGCTTGACATTTTGATGAACAACTCTTGAGCATCCCCTTATAATTTCCTCCAAGTAGAAGATGGGCAAACGGGTAAAGTGTCAAATCCCTCAGTGCTAGTCCAAGTTAACTAATGGAAGGAGGTGAAACAGGTGAAGCACATTAACTTTTAACCTGATAACAGTGATTTTTTTCAGTAAGCATTGGATGTTTAAAAGAGAAATGTCTATTGGCAGCAAGAAGACAAAACAAAGGGGCCATGGGAAGGGCTGAAGCTGGCCCGAATCATGCAACACACTTGCAGATCAGCTGGGCCCACTTTGCACAGATGTTTTTATAGGAACAAGAGGAGGGGCAGGTATTGTAACACTTACATATTAGCAAAGTGGTGGAATGATTGTTTCTTCACCATGCTCCTCCTTTCTCATGTGGCTGGAAAAAAAAGAGGATTTGGGTTAATTGTCACACCTGATTCAAGATAATCATATATATTGAGAATAGACCCCCATCGATTCTCAGCCTTTTGGCTAAGATCAAGTGGAGAATAGATCTTTAAGTCCACATAAAATGGGTTAATTTATCTTTTAAGATGCCAACACTGAAAATCAAAAAGCTGCATCTCTATTTACTTATGAATAAAACAATCATTATCAGCTATTTTATTCCTAGATGAACAAACTCAAAACAATTTGGAGAAAATGCTTCTAAAAATCTATCTCCTTCTGCCTAAATGTTGACATTGTTTTAGCACATTCCAGGATAAATCCTTGTTTTTCCCAATTGTCTTGGTCTTCCAGTTCTTCTGGAATTTTTCAGTACTATCTCTGGGCAATACTTGTTACAGAAAGTGGAGAAAGTTGGGTTTCCATGTAAATTTGTGTACAAATTAGTAGCCCAACATTGCCACATACAGTGTAGGAAAAATCTTTGAGCCAAAATTAGAAATGGAATATGTATGGAATATGCACACACGCGCGTGCACACACACACACACACACACACACACACACACACATATTTGGATTGTCAGCTTGTTTTGGAAAATCAAAATGTTTTTTTATCCTGTACCCACATTCCTCATCTCAGTAATTCATTCTGATCTTTGGTCTGGCTGTACTTTTTCCAGTTCACCACTGCCTCTTTTCATTTTATTATTATTCAGTAAGGTGAGTCAGATATAAGGAGACAATTATATTACTTTCATGCATTGTTCCTGTATACATTTGAATTTGCCAGAAAGATTTGACTATGGTATGGCTCCATTGTCCTCCAACCTGATTCTGTGATTTTCTTTTATTCAAATGGAATTCTCAATCCTGCTATAGATAATCTGATATTTGCTTGGGGGAAAGAACTCAGCTATATTGTAGCTATAAAGTTCTGTAATTTCTGTCATGTTTCAATTAGTTTGTTTAAGGCATGAATGAATTTGTGACCAACAGAATAACTCTTAAGTTGATTTTCTTCTTTGGCTGTATTTTCATTGATGAAGAATTAATTTTGATCATTTGGATAAGCTCATCTATAAATGGAAAATGGAATTAGCAATTTGAATGTGGCTGCAAGTGTAGGAAAAATATAGAGAAGTAGTTCTCAACTTTTGGATCTTCTCTACTTAGTATCAGACAACTTTAGCACTAGAAGGGACTTCATGGACAATAGCTGGCCCCATAATTTACAAATAAAACTGAACTTATCATAAGTAAAGTAATTTGTTCTTGATCACACTATGGGTTGGTGTCAAAGCTGGCACACAAACTCATCTCTTTTGAATTTAACCAAGGCTGATATTATTTTCTTTACCCTTAGTGGCCTTCAATTATATAATAGATACAATTTTAGGCTTATTTATCAGTTTTCATTGTTGTTTACTATTTATTTCAGGAAGCATTATTTATAACAAAATCATAACATTGTCAATTATTTTATAAGTTTCTGAATTATTTGTGATAAAATTATAAATAATTTTGTAGGCTCTTTTCTTAAAAACATGAAGATGACCTCAATAATGAAAAATTTGTAATTCATATTTTAAGAAAAAGGACTTCCAAACAAAAAAGCTATCAGTAATTAGTCATCTTTTCATGACTTTAAATGGCTTCTCCCACTCTTCTCTTTTATTATCTTGTGTACATGTTTTAATATTACTTTTATAATTGTTAAAATTTTTAAGAAGTTATATGCAAGAAACAAAAGCAAATCCAATCTGATAAAGACATGAAGCATTTATGTGATATTAAAATCTTTTCACACTTCATTTATTCCTGTGAGTGAGATGTGAAGACCATTTCCTGTGACCCAAATATGCAAACACACAGAGAAAAGATTTGACACTTACCCACAGTAAAAGAAGAATGTCTGGTGGCCGTGACTGCCAGGGGCATGTGCTGAGAACTGTGACCAAGAGTGCATCTCAGGCTGAGTGGCACTGTCTTTAAGGTTAAAATCCCCCAAATCTCTCAAGGATGACATCCTCACAGTATCTGGCTAATCAACTTTCCCTATATTCTGGTATGGATTTTTATTTTCTCTGAAATTCTGAAAGCTAAAGAGAATTCAAAATTTAGAGTACTTTTGTCTGGTTCTAGGGAACAAAAAGGCATAAAAGTTAGTACCCACGCCCAACCTGTGTCCAGAAGGAAACAGCTGCATGGTTGCCAGGGGAAGAGTTAACTTGGAGGGCGAGAGAAAACACTTCTTAATAAATAATGTGTTTTTATGACTTCTGTTTCTGGGAAACCTGATATGTACAATGCACCTACACATATTTGAGGTCAAGTTCCAACTGTGTTTTTATTAAATATTTGACTGTTTTATGTGTTTTTAGACTGAATTTGAGACCTGGGTGATTAAGGAGTATGTCTGTAAAGAGTTTGCCTCTCTGTCTTGTCTCTCTTCTGTCTTCTCTCTCTTCTGTCTTCTGTCTTCTCTCTCTCTCTCTCTCTCTCTCTCTCTCTCTCTCTCCTTCCTTCCCTCCACACATACAAACATACACACACAAATACATATGCATATACACTCACACCTACATAGCCCATATACTTTACATATGTCTGTACTAAATTTTGTAATTAGTTGACACCACTTTCTCATGCTCCTTAATTTTATTTCTTAAGAAGGTAAAGCATCAAAAACCACTGATAGCTTGAAGTCAATCAGTGAATCAATATCTTCAGTTCTCTGATATCTTCCCTGAAAAGCTGGGCTGCTTGAGAGAATGCTCTTGATAAGCAAATCCTATATTTTGCTTCTGTGAGGAAGGCACCGTTTTACTTATTTCTTCTCAATAATGGAAGAGACACAAGTCCAGATATTCTGTTACCCTGGAGAAATATACTAAATTTCAATAAAATATTATGGCATTTTTTTTTTTAGTATGTGGGGGGTCGGTATCAGCACTTAATTCTTAGAAGGAGTGCTTCATTTGTAAACTTTTGGCATGTTTCTAGATTTCAGGACCCCATCCATCTCTCTCTCTCTCTCTCTCTCTCTCTCTCTCTCTCTCTCTCTCTCTCTCTCTCTCACACACACACACACACACACACACACACACACACATACACCCCTAGCCCTAATCTACATTTACACACCAGTACTGCAGTTAGGTTAGAACACTTCTGCTGATTGGAAGAAGCCCTTCAGGCAGAGCCTAGTGACAGTTCACATGACACAAGAGTGAATCCCTCCCTCTGACTTTTTGGCTTTCTCAGGGTTGAGAATAGTGAGCAGTGCCTTCAGCCTGGGGTGACTGATGCTCTAACTCCTAGGAGGGTACTCAGAAGTGGCACCTCCACTTATAAGGAAGAGAATGGACAAATTCTCAGGCTGCTCCATTCAGTTGTTTTTAGGTCGCCCTGGAAAGAAGCTTCATTCATGGTTATTCTTGCTTCTCACTTTACAATGATGCCTCTGAATCCTTACAATTCTCACCCTAAAATAAATACAATTATACATTGATAGTTATAAGTATTAGAAAGGAAAATTTCAAAAAGGAATTTTACCATAAGATTTGGAAAGTCTTTAAAATATATTTCAAATGATTTTGGTTTAGAACACTATGTGCATTGGAAAATGAGTGAACCTTTTATCAGACCTCACAGTATGGAAAGTACTAATAGAAACATTACATTATTTATAGGAAGAAAACAAGGGCATTATGTGGAACAATTAAATTTCTGATTGAGTGTGGGGGATTGGGATATTTAGGAGAATACTACTGACAAGTAAATCCATCCAGTCTTGCAATGAACAGATTTGGGAGAGGAAACATAGAGAGGTCTTGGACTGAAGGATATGATGGAGGAAGCACCTAGCTTTAGAGGTCCCAAGCTGGCACTGTAGAATGGGAATCATACAAAGCTTGATTTTAATCTCAGCTTAACTTCTTTACAGAATAAGGACTTTGGAGCCACATTTCTTGGATCTAAATCATACTTCCACTGCTTATTCTGTGAACTTAGAAAGGTTTTCTTATCTAAGAGATGGATATAATAATACCATCTGTGGCTGTTGTGAGGATTATATAGGATGTGATATTCAATGTGTTTGGAAAGGTGCTGGTGCTTCATTCATTATTAGCTACTCTTATTGTATGAGTGACCTTAGCAAAGACTAGTCACTCGGCTGCCCCTATCTCAATATCCCCATATGTAAAAGGAGAGGAGAAAAATATTGTAAGGATTAATTGAGAGGGTGTGTTTTAATAGCTTATTTTATCCTTTTTGTTTAAAAAATCATAAACACACATGAAAGTAAAGAGAGACTAATGTGAATAATCCCAATGTGTTCACGGTCAGACTTCAACAATAATTTTTTGAGATTTTTGTTTTAACAATTTTCCCACTAATTTTTTTTCGGGGATGTTTGCAATCACATCACAGATGATATACCATTTTTCAGTATGCAAGTGTGCTATTGTTTGAAAGATGTTCACAATGATGCTTCTGTGTGGAGCCTCTTGGCAATCTTATTTTCGCTCCTTTCATCAGGGGATGAAGTTTGTTTTTGAACCCCCTTCAACCTAGGCTGGCCTTCTAGCCTGTTATGTCTAAAGATGTAACAAAAGTGATGTTGGGAGATTCTAAACTCAGGTTTTGTGATTTCTAGGCCGAAGAATCATTGAGCAGAACCCAGCCCTTAGTGCTGACTTTACAGAATTGTAAGTAAACACCTCTACAATGTTTGGAGTGGCTTATTATCAATTGATAGAGAACTAGCACAGTGATGTGTTTTCTTAAAGTGCCTAAAGCAAGTCTTTAATAATGAACATGAAGCTTTTACCACCCTGTGCAAAGGACTTAACTCATAAGGCATGAGGCATTTTACAACTCTCAGGGAGGATGTCAGTGTTGTAGGGTCCATGTGGAAAAAGCCTTTCGTGACAGTCATCCTAACTAGAAGCCTTCTGAGGTGGAATTATGTATTCCATTTTAAGGTCTATAGGATGCTGCTTCTTGGTCCTGAGCTTTATTGGGTTATAGTTTACTTTAGTGAAATATATGGAACATCTTAGAAAAAATGCACAGTGCTCTTTGCTCCCCTGCCCTCTGCAAACACATACATAGAAGGTATGCTTACTTCAGGGGGTTGTGGACCAGTAAATGCATGGATACCAGTTAAGAATCTCTAATCTGAATTCTCAGGGCTACACAGACAACTCTAACTGCCAAGGAATATGTTTATTACTGTTTTCAGCTATTTCTGACAGAGGCGGATCTGTTGGTATGGGTTTCTGGATGAATTTCAGGTTTAGAGTCTTAAAACTTCTTGCCCAGTGATTTGTTTCAAGGTCTTTCAAACCTTTCAATTTATCCCTCTAGATCACACCCCTAGACCTCTATTTACTCCAAGCATGAGTGAGAATGCTCAGTAAACTCATCTTCCCAGCAGAGCCTCAGCAACTGCTGGTGCTACCCATTGTGCTGGATGCTTCCAAGTGCCATGGCCTGTACATTTCTTGAAGATTCCAGCAAACATTTATTAGGCTTGGGTGGACTATCATTGTTGTCTTGGTTCATATTTTGCCACTGCTTTACTATTGTCTATCCTGTCTACCACACTTAATTTGCTAAAGATCTTGTTATGGAGGTGGCTGGCCCTTTCGCCTTTGAATCCATCTTTTTCTAATACTCCATAGGGCCAGTAGTCTGCAGGACTACCTCACCAGTAGGTGAGGACAGAAGGAAGCAAGCATATGTTGTGATAGAGAACAGCCCCTAACTCAAGTGAATTGAGAAATTGGAATGTCACTAAGTTTGATATTAGAGTAACTTTATTGTCTACAGAATAGACCAATGAAAGTTTGATTCTTGATCAATATATAAATAATATAAAGAAGAACCTACCACACATCTTCTTCCTTTTTCTTTGCTTTATTCTTTGTAATAGCACTTATCACTGTGGGTAATAATATACATTTACTTGTCTGTTGTTTGACTTTCTTCATTATAAAGTAAGCTCTATTAGAACATGGACTTTTTTTTAGTTCAGTGTTTAATTTCCTGAATAGTTACTGGCACATAGGTACTTAGTAATGATTTTCATTATTTTTTAAGAAATAGATGTTATTAAACTGGCATATTCCTAAATTTTTCCAACATTGGTATTTGTAAGAATCTCCTGGGAAGGGTCTTTAAAATATGTAGCTGTCTGGCCTATATCTTTGGAGACTCTCATTCTTAGTGTGAAAGTTAAGCTCCAAAATTGGGTATATATATAATTCAACTCCAAGTGATGTTAAGGTAAATGGAAGCTTTTTGAAAAAGGTACTCTATGTGACTTATATTCCCTCCAAATAAGGACTCCAAGAATACTTAGCAAACAAGTTGAGGCTCATTTTAGCAGTTTGGGACAGATCAAAATAATGGTAAATCAAATCAAAACATATTCAAAATAAAATAAATAAAGCAGATAATTCAATACCTCATTCTCATTAAAAACAGTTTTCTTCCTGCCCCTGCTATCTTTCCTCTTTTTCCATTTTTATAGGTTTTACTAAAGAGATGTGTCTCACAAATGTAGAAAATTTGCCTTTACTATACATTTCTTTCAAACTGAGAAGAATTTGGTAACAGTCACTGAGAATGCAAAAGAAAATGCTTGGAAATGGGCAAACTCACTTGTCATTGGAATTTTTTCTTTAAACATCATATCGGACAATTAACACCTATAACAAAAAATCAGTTAATTTCTGGGGGAAATAATCAAAATAATCATTAAAATATGAATTTTATTGGTTCTTTTTAGTTATACATGACAGCAGAATCCATTTTGATATAATTATACAAGCATGGAATATATCTTATTCTAGTTAAGATCCTATTTTATGGATATATATTATGGTGGGATTTACTGTGTTGTTTTCATATATGTACATGGGAAAATTATGTCATATTCATTCCACTGTCTTTCCTTTTCCTATCTTGCTCCCTTTCCTCCAGTCTCCTTTGTCTAATCTACTGGACTTCTCTTCTTCCTCTCACACTACTCCTTATTGTGGGTTAGCTTCTACATATCAGAGAAAACATTTGCCCTTTGATTTTGTTGTGGATTGGCTTATTTCACTTAGCATGATAGTCTCCAGATTCATCCATTTACTAGCAAATATCATGAAGTCTTTCTGTTTATGGCTAAGTAATACGTCATTGTGTACACATACCACATTTTATTTATCTATTCATCTGTTGAAGCGCACCTCGGTTGGTTCCATAGTTTAGCTATTGTAAATTGAGCTTCTATAAACATTGATATGGTTGCATTACTATATGTGCTGATTTAAAGTACTCTGGATATATACTGAAGAGTGAGATAACTCAGTCGAATGTGGTTCCATTCCAAGTTTTCTGAGGAATCTCCGTACTGCTTTCCAGAGTGGTTGCACCAATTTGTAGTCCCACCAGAAAAGTATCCCCACATCCCAAACAATACTTATTTTTTGCTTATATTCTTGATAATTGTCATTCTGACTGAAGTGAGATGGAATCTCAGTGTAGTTTTGCATTTCAAAAAATGGTTAAAATATTTAAATTTTTAATTATTTTTACTAATCAAAGAAATACAAATTTAAAGATGGAATTTTTTTCCTCTAAGTTTGGAAAATTAATATTTTGTGTTAGAAAAGGTGTGAGAAAACAGGTGTTCTTGTACACAAAAACCAGCACCCCCTACATGGCCTGGAACAAGTTTTCTGATGAGAAACTCAGAAATAAGTCTCAGAATTTAAAATGTGGATGTTTTTTGGTCCAGCAACTACGTTTGAGGGACTGTATCCTTAGGAAATTATTAGACAACTGTATACCTTCAAGTATATTAATGGATGGACTATTTATAAAAGTCAAATATTTTAAAAAATTTTAATATTTATCAATTCAGTATTAATAAAACTGCTTGACATATATCCATATAATGAAAATAGCTGACATTAATTGAACACTGTTATTTAGCTGTCACTGTACTAAGTGTCTTATAAGGATTAACTCACTTAACTTTTGCAACAGTCCTCTGATAGATGGTATTATCTCATTTGAAAGATGAAGAAATTGAGCCCTAAGCAGGTTGAGTGACTTGCTTGAGATATCAGCAGGTAAGAGTTGTATTGAGATTGACATCTGACAGCCTGGCTTGAATCTTTGCTTTTACCACCAACACGTCATAATAATCTAACACAGCAATTGTGCAGACAAGGTAAGGGTAAATTCAATAGAGGAAAGCAGATTTCAGAAGGACCTATCATAATGGAGCAGAGGAAGAAGGAAAATGTATAGAATGCTTGGAAAGAAAGGGGGTCACTTTTGCTTTATTTATGATTCTTTACAATTAAAAGTCTTATTGGGTATAAACCAAGGAGTGGGATAGCTGGGTCAAATGGTGGTTCCATTCCCAATCTTATAGTAGTTTTGATTTTTATTTCTCTAATTGCTAGAGACATTGAATACTTTTCATATATTTGCTGATCAATTATATTTCTTCTTCTGTGAAGTGTCTGTTCAGTTCCTTAGCCCATTTATTGATTGGATTATTTTGGGATTTGTTTTTTTTTTTTTTGGTGTTAAGTTTGGTCTTAAAATCAGCATACTGTGATGCAGCCACATCAATGTTTATAGCAGCTCAATTCACAATAGCTGGACTATGGAACCAACCTAGGTATTCCTCAATAGATGAATGGATAAAGAAAATGTGGTATATATACTCAATGAAATATTTTTCAGCTTTAAAGAAGAGTAAAATTATGGTATTTGTCAGTAAATGGTTGGAGTTGGAGAATATCATGCTAAATGAAATAAGCCAATCCCACAAACCCAAAAGCTGAATGTTTTCTCTAATATGTAGATACTAATTCACAATAAGGCAGGGGGCACTAGGGAAGAATAACATTACCTTAGGTTAGATAGAGGAAGTGATAGAAGGGAAGGGGAAGGGATGTGGGGATAGAAAAGACAGTAGAATGAAACAGACATTATTACTGTATGTATATATGTGACTACATGACCAATATGATTCTGTCAAATGTATACTCAGGAAAATGAGAAATTATATCCCATCTATGTATGATATATCAAGGTGCATAAATGCATACTACTGTTACATATAACTAATTATAGCAAATAGGAAAAATTTTTAAAAGATTCTTATTCAACCTGTATTTCCAAAAATTAGAAAAGAAAAACCTTTTTCAAAAACAGTTCAACCATTAGACTTGGTTTGTTTTGACAACATTGAGGACTTCCCATTTGACTCCCTTGGTTTTAGTTTTCTCAACTCATGTTTCCTATAGCCAATGTCTTCACAAATTTAAATTCTTCCATCATTTAGTATTGGTTCCATGCCTATATTTTGGTGTAATATCCTGGGAGTTATAATTAAGGAGACAGAAATAAACAGAGAAGGAGTTATAATTAAGGAGACAGAAATGAAATAATTGTAGTAGACAAAATGAAGAGAAAGGGATCTCCACTCTTCAGGGTGGAGATACAAGATACCCAGCTCTGCAGCCACCCTCGGGTTTATAGTTGCCTGGGTGACACATAAAACCAGAGGTTCTGGCTGCTGCAGGGGCTTCTATAAAGCACTTTGTTTGCTATATAGAACCATAGATTGGCATTGTCCCCTTCTCCCCCAGTCTTCCAGTTATTCAGTACATTTATGAGGATGTGATTTTTACAATTATTGGAGCCAGTTTGTGAACTGGAGGCTATAAGATGGGGAAAGACCACGAGATAGTCTGGCCTGAACATTGTGGTATTGCTCAACCAAAACCTGTTGAAGTCTACCTCCATAGACTTTTTATTATGTGGGAAAACCCAACATATTTGTTTAGGCTACTATTAACTTTTTCATTGATTACCACCAAGCATATTCTCAATGGATACAGTACTCAAAATCTTCAGATATTATTTCTTTAAAATTAGAACTTAGAATTTGTCTGGTTTAATATCTTCTTTTTACATATAAAAATTGATTTTAGGTAGAATAATTGATTGGTATAAGGTTATATGCCTAGTTTTTTTTCTCTTATAACTTTGCTTGGGGACATCTTCAGAAGGCCCTCTCTGTTGACTACAAATCATAAGCAATATGACTTATGGTATATGAAGTCCAAAATGATAGATGAACAGCATCCTACAGCATCTCAATAGATAAACTGCCTGGAAAGAAATATGTCTGCTCCTTACCCTGTGCATGGGAACTGCTGGCTGATGAATTCACAGAAGATATGAATGTAAGAATGCTTGCCTGCATGTGTTGGTAACTGCTCTTCATCATAAGCACCTACAGATTCATTTTGTTGGATGATTATGGTCAGTGATAGAAGTAGAGATGTGTGTGGCTAGGGCAGCTGGTGGAGCAATGAATTCATTATTTTTGTCTACAAGACCAGTTCTGTTCCCACTGAAATATCTTTTGTGGATTTTTATATCAATTATAGCTAATGGGTCTAGGTTTGCCACTTACATTTCTAAAATGAATTCCAGTGATATGACAGCACTTGAGGGTGAAGCTTAACAAGGAAGTAGATAGAAGCTGAGCATATTGAGAGTGAAGATTTTAAAAGGAATTAGACTAAGTGTGTACTGTACAACCACATCCATAAGATGTATATTCAATAACTTTATTTAAATGTGTGTTAAGAAGATCTTTTTTTCACGTCCAAGTCATAAGATGACCCCCCAAAAATAAGAGCATGATGCTGTAACCTAAATCCCTATATTTCAAGTCTCAGCTGAGAAGTGACCTCCTTTGGAATGTCCACTGGCCCCTTGGTCTGGTGTAGTACCAGCCAGTCTATGACCAATTGCTCCATGTTTGTTCCTTCTTGGCTCATATCACCGTCTGACTGTTATTTTATTAATGTCATTCCCTGTTCATTGCTTCTATCCCCTGACTAGCATGTCACTGTGGCATCCTCAATGAAGATGGCAGGCCAGGCCACAGAGAAGGAGTTCAAAAAATATTTGTTGAATGTATGAAAAGTGGCTAAAATACTCTAACAACTCAACCATTTAGTCAAATCAGTAAGTTATCTCTTAAAGGTGATAAGAAATAAGAAGATGGGTTCTCTCTAATAATGGTATTTATTAGTTCGTCAGCCAACCACTTTGCATCTCAGTCCACAGAGTTACAACATACATGCATGGCGAAGATGCTAGGTGACAAGAACTGCATGTGCCTTGGTCACAATAAAATTCATGTTTATATATGCATATCTAGGTCAGGTGTACCTAACTTGCTTTTGCCTGAGTGATCAATGGTCTGGGTTACTGAGGTAAAGATACAATTTTAACTGTTTTATAATGATAATATTTTTACATTTCATGGAAAAATATATTATACAGATATTTTCACAGATTTTGGTTGAGCCTGTCATCTATGCATATATATACTTTGGGCTGTGACACCACTGTAAAGGGCATCAGAAATCAGGGAAGTGTTAGCTTAGCTTAGGAAACCCACAGGGAGAGGAATTGAAAGGAAATTTAGGCAACCGTTAATAATAAGAGCAAGAGCTTGACTTTGTGCCCAAAAGAGAAGAGTCCCTAGAGAGCCCCAGAGCACCCCACCCCACCCTCAGTCATTTGGGATGTGGTGTAGCAAAATCATTATTCAGCTTGGAAGAACAGCTAAGCTAACCTGCTAGCAAACTAAATTTTCAGAGTCAAATAAAACATTAATTACAGATGTCAAGATTAGAGTTTGCTTTTCCCGCAAATTCCATGGGGTCTCTAAGCAACTTGATCTTTGAATCCCTGAGATACTAAACATCTATAGAGAAGAGATCGAAGAGATCGTTATCTTAATGTTGCAAGAATCCTCACCTTGAGTGCTGCCAAGTAAAAATCTAGCTTAACAACACAAACTACAAGGAATATTTATTGTTTTTTTTGAAGGCTGACATTTAAAACACAAGTTGATGATTGTAACTGTAAAATCTTCTAAAATTCTACAACTATATATATATATAAGGTGCCTTGTCTGACTTAAAGAAACAACTATGTAATCATCAAGATTAGATTTTAATGTTATGAAACCTTTCCATGCTCTACTGTACTGATTGCTTTAAGAGTGTTTGTGATTTTACCAGAGAAGCACTTCCCAAGAGGAATTTTATGGCTGTAAGACAAAATGCTGAGTCTTCATGTTCGGTATTCATATACATGAATTCATCTCCTCCCTTCTTGTCTTAGTCTACTAATCCTGATCACAGGGAATCCTTGGACAAAATACAGATTAAATGACCAATGCCCAAGGCAGAATAAATTGCTAACATTCAAGCTATATTTGCTTGTTAGCACATATTGTTGTGGCTACAGAAACACAGGTATACAAGAAATGTAAAACTTCACATTTTTCTTAAGTACTAAACCTCACATCAATATTCAACCCTCATTCTCTTGAGTAGAACTAAACATAAAGTTAGTCCCTTGTGGATAAACTCAGTCTTTCCTGATTTAAACTCAGCAGGCTGAGCATCCCTTCTCTCCATTCTTCCTGAGTGGCAGGTAGCATCATGGCATTAGGGAGGTGAGTTAGCTGCCAAAAACTCATACATCTCTCTGCAGCCAAGGAAATGATGCACAGCTCATTGCTCTGCTGTGCCTTGGGTGATGTGGCTGGCCAGTTTGGATTCTCTTGGCCCCACAAATCCATGCAGCCCTTCTCATCTATCCCTTCATGCAATGCTACTTGCCTCCCCAGATCTAGGTGGGCAGTGTGTGTGTGTGTGTGGGGGGGAATTCCCTTCTCCTATCTCATCATCACTCTCCTTTCACAGTCAACACTAGCCTCCTTTCTGACTCCCTGACCAGATTATCACTGTTGTCTTTTTTTTCTGATTCTATTTTTGCCTATCTACAAAAGTGTCCAACTTTGAAAAGCTCAATTTTCAGAAAAGTTGTAATAATAATAATAAATATATGTAATCCTTTATCTAGATATAGTAATGGCTAACTTGCAGCCTCATTTGCTTAATATCTCTCTCTCTCTCTCTCTCTCTCTCTCTCTCTCTCTCTCTCTCTCTCTCTCTCTCTCTCTCTCCACACACTCACACAACTTCTCCCCACAAGAACAAGGCATTCTTCTGCTTTCTCAAATTTGGAAATTTAATATTAATACAATGTCATTACTAATAGCTATGGTTTAAATATTGTTTGTCCCCACCAAAACTCATGTTGGAAGCCTGGTACACAGTGTAACAGTGTTAAAAGGTGATGGGGACTTTAGGAAGTGTTTTGGGGCAAGGGGACACCATTCTTGGAGGGATTGATGTGTGTTTCGTGGAACTGAATAGTTACCATTAGTGTGGATTGTTAAAGTGAGTCCACCTCATGTTGGTCTTATTTTTCATGCCTGCTTCCCTTCTGCTTCTTCAACATGTTATAATGCAGGCAGAGGCCCTCATCAGAGACTTGTATCAGGCGACTTCCAGACACTAGAATTGTGAGTCAAATAAACCATTTTTTTTTTGGTATGGGGAATTGAACCCAGAGGTGCTTAACCACTGAGCCACATCTCCAGGTGTTTTTATTTTTTATTTTGATACAGGATCTTTCTAAGTTGCTAAGAGCGTCTCAAAGTTGCTAAGGCTAGTTTTCAACTTGTGATCCTCCTGCCAGAGCCTTCCAAGTCACTGGGATTACAGGCATATGTCACCATTCCCAGTCCCTTTTTCTTTTTGATATGGGCTCTTACTATTTTTGCCACTCTGGCCTCAAACTCTTGAGTTCAAGTAATCCTCCTGTCTCAGTCTCTGGAGTAACTGGAGCTACAAGGATGCCCCTCCACATCTGGCCACCTCTTCTCTCATTACCCAGCATCAGGTATTTTGTTATAGCAACACAATGAAAAAAGACACCAATATACATGCATATTAAAGATTTTTCAGTTTTTCCAGCAGTCTCCTTTTCATTTTTTTTTCCTAATCTAAGATTTAACCTGGAATCATTCATTGTGTTTGGTTGTCTTGGACCTTTATTGAGAATTGAGTAAAGGGAGCTTTAATTGAGAATATTAGCTCAGAAAATTATCAGAGTACAGAGAGGGAGAGGAAGTGAAACTGGAGAAGGTAATACTCATTTTATTCCTTAGCCCTTGGATTTTAAAGCTTGCAATTGATTCTTTTGTCACTGTTTGCATTTTTTTGAGCATAGATGCCTATCTTGTGAGCAGTGACTTCCAGCAAAGGATGATTAGAAGCCTCCTCTTTGAACATACCAGTTAATATTACACTGTCAATTATTATCCTGCATATCTCAATGTTGTTACATAAAAATGGATTTGCATCTTCTACTTAAGTGGATGTTTCTCCTTGGGGAGCTTTTGAGAGTTCCCTAGTGTCGAATTGTTCTGTCTTACAGAAGCCAATCCCTGGGAGGACAATGTTCCCTCCTTTCACTTGTTCACACTCTTTTCTGATTCTTTTCCTGTGGGGTATTATTGCAACTGGGGCTAGAGAGCAAACACTTTAGATTGACTTTTGGAAGAAATTCTTGAACAGTTATATGAAGCAGGTATGAAATCAGTGACATTGCAGATGAAAATTTGTAGGGCCCTGGTGAAGAACGAAATACTTTTCCACAGACCTCACATAGCTGAAAGGATCATTAGCAGCCTGAAGTTGTGTGTAGCAGGTTAGGAGTGTCTTAGCTTTATGATTGTCTCTGAAATGGATTTTTGGAGGATGAACTCAATTTAATTAGAGCCCATAATGTCTGAACTTTAAATAAGTTGCAGATTTTCAGCATGACAACTTCATTACTTCTGATAGGCTTGCCTTATATAAAGTCAACAACTTTATGACAGTTAACTAAGGGTTCTTTGTGCTGTTCTAGACAATATTTTATTTGACATCAGGGAGATGTATAAATATTTCACTGGTAGAAACACTGAAGAGTAATTTATCTTGTTCCAATAATACCATAAACAATTGAGCTCAGATTCTGGGATTTACTCAACTAACTCTTGGAGTATATGTTGCTGCTGAGATGTACAAAAAAAAAGAAAGAAAGAAAAAGAAAAAAAAGAAAGAAAGAAAGAAAAGAAAAGAAAAAACTTCTTTCTTTGAAAGATAAGTTATAAACTGGAAAAAATATTCTCTATGCATCTATATGGCAAAGGACTTGTATCAAGAATATACAAAGAATTCTTATGGTTCAATAATAAGAAAATGAAAATAACACAATTCAAATGAGCATAGATACAGACAACTTTAGTTAATAAGCCCACAAAACATAGCTCAGAATCACTAACTGTAGGGAGATACTATAGACTAACTAGGATAGCTCAAGTTAAAAAAGCTCAAGTTGAAAAAGAAATTTTAGTGACTCTGTTGTCCAACAATATTTGAATAGATAAACAAATTTTAGTATGTCCACACAAGGGTAGCCTACTAAGTACTAGTAGAAAGAATCAAGGAATAGCATGAATAAATCCCAAAACAAATACACTGAGAAAAAAAAGCAAGCAAAAAATGAGCTCACATTATATGATTTCTTTCATCTAAAACTCCAGAAAATCAATAATGTACATAATTGAAAGCAGTGGGGGTGAAGAGAAGGGGAGGGAGGGGTTACATAGGGACAAGAAAAAAAAACTGCTGTGTATGATTAGTATATATTCTATATCTTGATTATGGTATTGTTTTCCCAGATGCATAGATATATGGGAGAAAATATACATAGATATTTGAGAGAAATTTGCAATATATTACAGATAAAGGATTAGTTATCAGAATATTACAAATATTGAAAGGCCATAAAAATAAATAATGAAAAGTGGAAGAAAATTGGCAAATATCTCTAAAGGGATGTGTATGTGATTATAATAGCACAGAAGTAACATCCTTGACTTTCTTAAGAATTCACAAAAGCAAACATTTGTGTTAGATTCAAATTCAAGGTGAATATTAGGGCTGGGAATGTGGCTCAGTGATAGAGCTCTTTCCCACTATGTGTGAGTAAGAATATATAACTAATAAGGGAAATGTAATAGTAAAAATCCATAACATAGAAAAAAGGTATAAAAGAGAAAAAGACTTGAGAGCAGGGGAGGGATTCTAAGTTTGGATATGGAGACCCATAATTAATTATCATTATTGTTTTATGAAGTTAAGAGATATAGATGTATCCATAGACATTTTCGCTGAATTCCCATTGTTACGTATTACTTCTGTATCTCTGCTTCATTCTGCAATTAGCTTCCTTCCGCTTGAGTAACTTATTTATACCTTTACTGTGAGCCTGCTTCTAACAAATGTTTTTAACATTTTATCTTTAGGGCTGGGGATGTGGCTCAAGTGGTAGAGCTCTCGCCTGGCATGCGTGTGGCCCCAGTTCAATCCTCAGCACCACATATGAACAAAGATGCTGTCTCTGCTGAAAACTAAAAAATAAAGATTAAAATTCTCTCTCTCTCTCTCTCTCTCTCTCTCTCTCTCTCTCTCTCTCTCTCTCTCTCTCTCTCTCCCTCCCTCCCTCCCTCCCGCCTCTCTCTTTAAAAAAATAAAAGTATCTTTATTTTTGACTACTTCTAAAATTTTTGTTGGGCATTAAATTATAAATCAATAATTTTCATTTCCTATTTTCCAGATACAGTTCCACTGTCTTCTAAATTCCACTACTTGTGTTGAGAAGTGGATATTGTTTAGGGGTTCTTGGATAGTGTTGAGAAGAGGGTATTGTTTTGGGCTTCTTTGTTAGTCATGTTTATTTCTTCTTTGCCTACTTTTCTTTTTATTTTGTTTTTTAATTGATTTTTTTAAATACATGACAGCAGAATGCATTACAATTCTTATTGCACATATAGAGTACAATTTTTCATATCTTTGTATATAAAGTATGTTCAGTCCAATTCATGACTTTATACATGTACTTTGGGTTTTTTTTTTTGCATTACAATTCTTATTACACATCTATACCACAATTGTTCATATCTCTATTTGTATATAAAATAGGTTGACACCCAATTCGTGTCTTCATACATGTACTTTATACATGATGTCTATCACATTCCACCATTCTTGCTAATCTCCTGCCCCCTTCTTTTCCCTCTCACCCCTCTTCCCTATCTAGAATTCATCTATTCCTCCCATGCTCCCGCTCCCTACCCCACTATGAGTCAGCCTCCTTATATCAGAGAAAACATTCAGCATGTTTTTTTGAAATTGGCTAGCTTCACTTAGCATTATCTTCTCCAATGCCATCCATTTACCTGAAAATGCCATGATTTTATTCTCTTTTATTGCTGTGTAAAAATTCCAAAGTGTATATATGCCACATTTTTTAATCCATTCATCCACTGAAGGGCATCTAGGTTGGCTCCACAGTTTAGCTATTGTGAATTGTGCTGCTATAAACATTGATGTGGCTATGTCCCTGTAATGTGCTGTTTTTAAGTTCTTTGGATATAGACTGAGGAGTGGAATAGCTGGTTCAAAAGGTGGTTCCATTCCCAGATTTCCAAGGAATCTCCATACTGCTTTCCATATCGGCTGCACCAATTTGCAGTCCCACCAGCAATGTATGAGTGTGCCTTTTCCCCCATATCCTCACCAACACTTATTGTTGTTTGTCTTCATAATAGCTGCCATTCTGACTGGAGTGAGATGCTATCTTAGTGTGATTTTTATTTGCATTTCTCTAATTGCTATAGATGATGAGCATTTCTTAATATATTTGTTGACTGATTGTATATCCCCTTCTGAGAAGTGTCTGTTCAGGTCCTTGACACATTTATTGATTGGGTTATTTGTTTTTGTGGGTGCTTGGCTTTTTGAGTTCTATATATGCCCTAGAGATTAGTGTTATATCTGATGAGTGAGGGGTAAAAATTTGCTCCCAGGATGTAGGTTCTCTGTTCACAAAGATTGTTTCTTTTGCTGAGAAGAAACTTTCTAGTTTGATTCCATCCTATTTATTGATTCTTGGTTTTAATTCTTGTGCTATAGGTGGCCAGAAAAATTAGACAGATGAAAGAAATTAAAGGGATATTTATAGGAAAAGAAAAACTTAAATTAGCACTATTTGCTGACAATATGATTCTATACCTAAAAGACCCAAAAAACTTCATCAGAAAACTTCTAGAACTAGTAAATAAATTCAGCAAAGTAGCAGGATATAAAATCAACACCCATAAATCAAAGAAATTTCTGTATATCACTGACAAATCCTCTGAGAAGGAAATGAGGAAAACTACCCCATTCACAATAACCTCAAAAAAAAAAAAAAAGATACTTGGGAATCAACTTAACAAAAGAGGCGAAAGATCTTTATAATGAAAACTACAGAACCCTAAAGAGGGAAATCCAAGAAGACTTTAGAAGATGGAAAGATCTACTTTGCTCTTGGATAAGTGGAATTAATATTATCAAAATGACCATACTACCAAAAGCACTATACAGATTCTTTTTATTTTGAAACAAAAAGCTATGAAAATTTTGAAAATATAATACAATAAAACCTGTGTCTACTTTAAGATATACACCATTTATTAACACTGTTCACAAATGTGTTGTGGGTCTTTTGGAACAAAAGACAGATGACATTGTTGTAAAAGTTTAGTTTTGGTTGGGTTTCCTGGGATCTCATTTTGAGGACTCTTGGAATGAGTCTCTTACACTGGATGTTTATTAGTGGGTTCCTTTAGGATCCACACCTGTGAAGAAAGGAAAAGGGGAGCAGGAAGAGGACTGGAGCAAACACTTTTTAGACTAGGGATTTTGTCTTAAATGTGAGAAAAGAGTCCTTGTTTCCAAGTGTCCTTTGCCTTAGAGTTACAGGGTTGCTTGTGGAAGCTTAGGGAAGCAAAAGTCATCATAGAACTAAAATATTCAGCAATGAGCTGACCATTCAAAATCCCTCCTCAGAACCCATTCCTCTTGACTGTGGAAACTGTCCTAATCTAACCTGTTAATAACTCTGCTATTTTACTTTTAAATTTAGAGATTCTCTAAACATTCAAACAATATAAATCCTTGAAAAATTTTAAGTGTATTGGTTTTCTCTTACTGTAAGACTTTACCAAACTTAGAAGCTTAAAACATCACATATAAACCATCTCAGTCTCTGTGGGGCAGGTGTCTTGGTATGGGATAGCTGGATCTTTTGCTCAGAGTCTCTTGAATGTGAAATTACAGTGTTAAGAAGGACTGTGATCTCCTCTGAGATAGGGGTCTTCTTTCATACTCACTAGTTGTTGGTAGGATTTAGTTCCTATGGCTATAAGACATAAGTTTCCATTTTCTTGCTGTTAGCTAGGACAGCTCTTAGCTCCTAGAGGGTGCTCTGAGGCTTTGCCATGTCCCCTTCCATAGGTACTTGACTGCTTACTTCTACCAGGCCAACCTGAGGTTCTCTTTGCAGTCTTGTATAATACATAATTAATTATAGAAGTCACTCTCTCGTCATAATCAGTCTCCTCCTTCACTCCAGGAGAGGGGATTATATAATTATATATACCAGGGGGCAGGAATCTTGGGGGCTGCCTTACTGCAACAAGATTTAATGTCATCAATGAAAGCCATCTTTGGAGAACTGCTTGGTTCCTACTCACATGCACTGTGAGTCCAGTTATCAAATGAAAACAAAACAAACCAGAGAAAAACAGTAGCACTTCAAAAAGGAAAGATTTGACCATCAAATAATTAAGAGATGGCCTTGGGGAATATATTTGTTAAATGCATTATTTTTATTTAAAAAAAGTGCTTAGAAACTCAGTCATGAAACAAAGGGTATTATTGTATTAGCTCCCATAAAGTTTATTACAGAATTTTATTCCAGTACAATCAAAAGTTGATTCAACATTTGTCCTAGTAATAAGAAGTTAACTACAACAAATTTGTAAGTTATTAAAAGGTGAGTAATTTTATTTAAAAAAAATTTGTTTTATACAGTAAAACCCCAATTACTTCCTTGCCCCATTTACTAAATTTTGATTCCCCCTTTTAAGTTTTTAATCTGTGATCAATTCCATTGGGGAATGAAAGCCTAATTTGAAAAGTGCATGGAGTTTGGGGAGATGATTCAGTTTGGTGTATCATATTCATGAACTTTTACCCTCTAGTGGTTACCTAGATGCCACCCAGTTATATATCTATAGGTATGAACTCAGCTAGATTGGTTGAACATAAAACTATTTGTTGAGCCACAGTCTTACATTTTCCCAAGGATGATATTCAAAATTATTTATAAACAGCAAAGCATAGATACTGACCAGCCAGAATAGGTGAGTTCCATAAGCAAATGATAGGGCCATTCTGGGGCATTTCAGATACAGAGCATATGGTTTAGGTCATTTTATCTTACTCTAAGCCAGTCTCTATTGCGCATTTCTAACCTATGAAGCTAATTTTACAAATGATTATGATGAAATCACTCTGGTCAAAAAATTCCCTGTTGAACCATTTGAGAGTCCAAAGGTCAACACTCAGGCATTTAAAAAGACTCTCTCCATACACTCCAAACAATCTCCTTTCCTTTCTCAGGATGACATTCCCAAAGGAAAACAGAAAAGCTAGGAAGAGGGTAGGACTTTCATTCAGTTTGCATTTTAGTAGATTGTATATGAGATATGTTAGACTTAAACTCAGTGGTTATTTTTTTGTGTGTGAAGAGAGAAAGAAATCTACCATTATACATTTCAGATACTGGTTTTGTACCAGACTTCTCTAAGAAGCTGATCCTTTGATTTTAGGCATATTTTCAATGTAATGTTAGACTAGTGTGAGGTCTAAAAGTCCTGAAAGTCATTTCCCTCTGAGTGCCTCTCTAAGTTTTCTGTCCTAGGCACCTCACTTGACTCATCCATATCTTGTCCTTGTGTTAGACCTTGACCATACACTGAAAACCTCTGCTTCTTTTTTCCCTGAAAACTAGATTATTGAAACAATGCAAGCACTCACTTGTTCAAACATTTTTGTTTCCACTGTTCCTTTTTATTCTTTACTTATTTGTGTCATTTTATGGTATTTTCAAAAGTATATATATTTTAAAGTACATAAGCAATAGTTAAATATGTGTTTATAAAATGGCTCCCCAGATATACAACTATAGAGAGGAAGAAAGGGAAGGTCTTCCTGATCTTCCAACCTCCACTCCCACTCTTTTTCTAGGGAGGGGTGTCTATTGTTGACCAGTCCTAACACACTCTCGTCTATGCATTTAGTACTTGCAGATGCACATTTAAAAAAATTAAGATCATCCTTAACATATTGTTCCATCATCTTTTTGTCTCACAATATGTTTTAGAGAGTTTTCAATGGAAGGAACCATAGCTGTTCAAAATAGTAACTGTGCTAATATGAGTTATGTACATGTTATAGGTCAAACAATGTTCTGGCTCTTTAAGAATGGTGCCTTACTTTATTTTATTATCCATACAAAAAAAGAAAATTTTTATCAACTTCTTTTTAGCTTTGGGGGAAACCAAGTCAATGAAAAGTTAAGACATTGGACAATATAACATAGCTGGTAAGCAGTGGGTCTGAGCTCTGAATCCAAGCAGCCTAGTTCTGAAGGCTCTGTCCTAGCCATTGCCCTTTACTTCTAGTATAACGACATCATACTTTATTTAATATGTCCTTACTGCTGGGTATTTAGGTTATTAAAATTTTGATTATTATAAGTGATATTACATTGCAAATCCTTGTCTATATGTCTTTTTTGTTTACGTACAAATATTTATGTGAGATAGAGCCCTGAAATTGTGCTCTCTGGGTCTGAAGGTGTGTACTTATCTAAGTATATTGATTTAGTATGAGGAGGCCTGACCATTACCATATTTAGAGCACAGTATGACAGTTTCATCTGCAGGACTTGAGGAATGTCTGAGCCCTCAAGCCCTGTACTTTATACCATGATCTCATCCTCCATGTCACCCTCCCACTTTCCTCTCCTGATCTGTCTCCAGAGAGGAGCTGGCTAACCCACAGACTTCTCTGTGAGTTTCTGTTTATTTCATTTGCATTCAACATGTCTTATAATGATACAATTAGCATATAAAGGAGGTTCCATTGCCCAGGAGACTGTGAGTGGTACAGGGTTCCATCTTGCTGGGATGTCCTAGAGTCTCTTTTGTTGGTTGGATTTGAACAGAGCTCTTGATTATTCTTATTCTTGCACTCACAAGAATGTAAACTCATCTCCTCTGTCTTATTTGTTTATTCAAAGGTCTCATCAGCCTATATCCTTTTTTCTTAAAGATTTTCATTTAACTCATTTTACTTTTACTAGTTTTAATACATTTATTTCACTATAATGTAGTCACTTTTTAAACAATATTGAGCACTCAATATAAATGCCATTCGTTCAAGGTCATATGTCTATCTTACCTCTCTCCTTTATGGAAGCCTTAACTGGATAAAATGAGCTGGGTCAGGGATGAGAAGCTGGCTGTGGGAGCAAGGCCAGGGTCAGGGATGGGGGACTGGCTGTGGGAGCAAGGCCAGGGTCAGGGATGAAGGACTGGCTGTGGGAACAAGGCCTGGGTCAGGAATAGGGAGCTGGGTAGAGCAAGGACAAGGTCAGGGATGGGGAGCTGGGAGGAGAAAGGCCAAGGTCAGGGATGGGGAGCTGGGTGGAGCAAGGCCAGGGTCAGGGCAGGGGCCTGGCTGTGGGAGCAAGGCCTGGGTCAGGGATGGGGGGCTGGCTGTGGGAGCAAGGCCAGGATCAGGGATGGGAACCTGGGTAAAGCAAGGCCAAGGTCAGGGATGGGGAGCTGGCTGTGGGAGCAAAGCCAGGGTCAGGGATGGGGGGCTGGGTGGAGCAAGGCCAAAGTCAGGGATGGGAAGCTGGGAGTGGGAACTAGGCCATGGTCAGGGCAGAGGACTGGCTGGGGGAGCAAGACCAGGGTCAGGGATGGGAGTTGGGTGGAGCAAAGCGAAGGTCAGGGATGGGGAGCTGGGTGTGGGAGCAAGGCCTGGGTCAGGAATGGGAGACTGGCTGTGGGAGCAAGTGACCTGGGGAGCAAGGCCAGGGTCAGGGATGAAGAGCTGCATGGAGCAAGACCAAGGTCAGGGATGGGAAACTGGGTGGAACAAGGCCAGGGTCAGGAATGGGGAGCTGGCTGTGGGAATAAGGCCAGGGTCAGGGCAGGGGCCTGGCTATGGGAGCAAGGCCTGTGTCAGGGATGGGGAGCTGGGTGGAGCAAGGCCAAGGTGAGGGATGGGGAGCTGGGTGGAGCAAGGCCAAGGTGAGGGATGGGGAGCTAGGTGGAGCAAGACCTGTGTCAGGGATACGAAGCTGGCTGTGGGAGCAAGCCTGGGTCAGGGATGGGGAGCTGGGTAGAGCAAGGCCTGGGTCAGGGATGGGGGGCTGGCTGTGGAGCAAGGCCTGGGTCAGGGATGGAGGGCTGGCTGTGGGAGCAAGGCTTGGGTCAGGGATTGGGGGGTGGCTGTGGGATCAAGGCCTGGGTCAGGGATGGGGAGCTGGGTGAAGCAAGGCCAAGGTCAGAGATGGGGGGCTGACTTTGGGAGCAAGCCTTTGTCAGGGATGGGGGGCTGGCACTGGGAGCAAGACCTGGGTCAGGGATGGGGAGCTGGGTGGAGCAAGGTCAGGATCAGGGATGGGGAGCTGGGTGGAACAAGGCCAGGGTCAGGGATGGGGGACTGGCTGTGGGAGCAAGGCCAAGGTCAGGGATGGGGAGCTGGCTGTGGGAGCAAGGCCTGGGTCAGGGTTGGAGAACTGGGTGGAGCTATTCCTGCTTCAGGGATGGGGGACAGGCTCTGGGAGCAAGGCCAGGGTCAGGGATGGAGATCTGGGTGGAGAAAGGCCTGGGTCAGGGATGGGGAGTTGGGTGAGCAAGGCCAAGGTCAGAGATGGGGGGCTGGCATTGGGAGCAAGCCTGTGTCAGGGATGGGGAGCTGGGTGGAGCAAGGCCTGGGTCAGGGATAGGGAGCTGGGTGGAGCAAGGCCAGGTCAGGGATGGGAGCTGCTTGGAGCAAAGCCTGGGTCAGGGATTGGGGACTGGCTGTGGGAACAAGGCCTGGGTCAGGAATGAGGAGCTGGGTGGAGCAAGGCCAAGGTCAGGGATGGAGAGCTGTGTGGATCAAGACCTGGGTCAGGATTGGGAGCTGGGTGGAGCAAGGCCAGGGGCAGGGATTGAGTGTAGGCTGTGGGAGCAAGCCTGGGTCACAGATGGGGAGCTGGGTGGAGCAACGCCTGGGTCAGGGATGAGGAGCTGGGTGAAGCAAGGCCTGGGTCAGGGATTGGGGACTGGCTGTGGGAACAAGGCCATTTTCAGGGATGTGGGACTGGCTTTGGGAGCAAGGCCTGGGTCAGGGATAGGGGACTGGCTCTGGGAACAAGGCCTGGGTCAGGGATGAGGAGCTGGGTGGAGCAAGGCCAGCGTCAGGGATGGGGAGCTGTGTGGATCAAGACCTGGGTCAGGGTTGGGAGCTGCGTGAAACAAGGCCAGGATCAGGGATTGGGAGCTGACTGTGGGAGCAAGCCTGGGTCAGAGATGGGGAGCTGGGTGGAGCAAGGCCTGGGTCAGGGATGGTGATCTGGCTGTGTAGCAAGGCCAGGGTCAGGGATTGCGGGCTGGGTGGAGGAAGGCCAAGGTCAGGGATGAGGAGCTGGGTGTGGGAACTAGGCCATGGTCAGGTCAGGGGACTGGCTGTGGGAGTAAGACCTGGGACAGGGATGGGAGTTCGGTGGAGCAAGACCATGGTCAGGGATGGGGAGCTGGATGTGGGAGCAAGACCTGGGTCAGGGATGCCAAGCTGCATAGAGCAAAGCCTAGGTTAGGGGTAGGGTACTGGCTGTGGGATCAAGGCCAGGGTCAGGGATGGAGAGCCGGGTGGAGCAAGGCTTGGGTCAGAAATGAGGAGCTGGGTGGATCAAGACCTGGGTGAGGGGTGAGGAGCTGGGTGGAGCAAAGCCATGGTCAGGGATGGGGAGCTGGCTGTGGGAACAAGCCTGGGTCATGGATGGGGAGCAGGGTGGAGCCCGGCTTGGGTCAGGGATTGGGGGCTGGCTGTGGGATCAAGGCCTGGGTCAGGGATGGAGAGCTGGGTGGAGCAAGGCCAAGTTTAGAGATGAGTGGCTGGCTTTGGGACCAATCCTGTGTCAGGTATGGGGAGCTGGGTGGAGCAAGGCCTGGGTAAGGGATGGGGGGCTGGCTCTGGGAGCAAGACCTGGGTCACGGATGGGGAGCTGGGTGGAGCAAGGCCAGGGTCAGGGATGGGGAGCTAGGTGGAACAAGGCCAGGGTCAGGGATGGGGTATTGGCTGTGGGAGCAAGGCCAGGTTCAGGGATGGGGGACTGAATTTGGGAGCAAGGCCAGAGTCTGGGTTGGGGAGCTGGGTGGAGCAAGGCCAAGGTCAGGGATGGGGAGCTGGCTGTGAAAGCAAGGCCTGGGTCACAGGTGGGGCACTGGGTGGAGGCAGGCCTGCCTCAAGGATGGGAGACTGGCTGTGGGAGCAAGGCCAGGGTCAGGGATGGAGAGCTGGGTGGAGAAATGCCTGGATCAGAGATGGGGGGCTGGCTGTGGGATCAAGGCCTGGGTCAGGGATGGGGGACTGGCTGTGGGAACAAGGCCTGGGTCAGGGATGGGGAGCTGGGTGGAGCAAGGCATGGGTCAGGGATGGGGGACTGGCTGTGAGATCAAGGCCTGGGTCAGGGATCGGGTGCTGGATGGAGCAAGGCTAGGGTCAGGGATGGAAGCTGGGTTGGATTTGGGACTGGCTGTGGGAAGAAGGCCTGGGTCAGGGATGAGGAGCTGGGTAGAGCAAGGCCAAGGTCAGGGATGGGGAGCTGTGTGGATCAAGACCTGGATCAGGGTTGGGAGCTGGGTGGAGCAAGGCCAGGGTCAGGGATTTAGAGCTGGCTGTGGGAGCAACCCTGGGTCAGAGATGGGGAGCTGGGTGGAGCAAGGCCTGGGTCAGGATTGGGTAGCTGGTTGTGAAGCAAGGCCAGGGTCAGGAATAGGGGGCTGGGTGGAGTAAGGCCAAGGTCAGGGATGGGGAGCTGGGTGTTGGAACTAGGCCATGGTCAGGGCAGGGGACTGGCTGTGGGAGCAAGACATGGGACAGGGATGGGAGTTGGGTGGAGCAGGGACAGGGTCAGTATTGGGGAGCTGGATATGGGAGCAAGAACTGAGTCAGGGATGGGGAGCTGGGTAGAGCAAAGGCTGGGTCAGGGTTAGGGGACTGGCTATGGGAGCAAGGCCAGTGTCAGGGATGGGGAGCCGGGTGGAGCAAGGCCTGGATCAGGGATGGGGGACTGGCTGTGGTAACATGGCCTGGGTCAGGGTTGAGAAGATAGGAGGAGCAAGGCCAAGGTCAGGGATGTGGAGGTGGGTGAATCAAGACCTGGGTCAGGGATGAGGAGCTAGGAAGAGCAAGGCCAGGGTCAGGGTGGGGAGCTGGCTGTGGGAGCAAGCCTGGGTCAGAGATGGGGAGCTGGGTGGAGCAAGGCCTGGGTCAGGGAATAGGAGCTGGCTGTGGAGCAAGGTGTGGATCAGGGATGGGGGGCTGGCTGTGGAGCAAGGCCTGGGTCAGGGATGGGGTCTGGCTGTGGGAGCAAGGCTTGGGTCAGGGATTGGGGGCTGGCTGTAAGATCAAGGCCTGGGTCAGGGATGGGAAGCTGGGTGGAGCAAAGCCAAGGTCAGAGATGTGGGCCTGGCTTTGGAAGCAATCCTGTGTCAGGGATGGGGAGCTGGGTGCAGCAAGGCCTGGGTAAGGGTTGGGGGGCTGGCTGTGGGAGCAAGACCTGGGTAAGGGATGGTGAGCTGGGTGGAGCAAGCTCAAGGTCAGGGATGTGGAGGTTTCTGTGGGAGCAAGGCCTGGGTCAGGGATCAGGGGCTGGGTGTGAAAATAAGGCCAGTGTCAGGGATGGGGAGCTGGGTGGATCAAGGCCTGGGTCAGAGATGGGGACCTGGGTGGAGCAAGGCCAGGGTCAGGGATGGGGAGCTGGTTGGAGCTAGGCCTGGATCAGGGATGGGGAGCTGGCTGTGTAGCAAGGCCTTGGTTAGGTATGGGCGACTGGCTGTGGTGCAAGGACTGGGTCTGGGATGGGCGGCTGGCTGTGGGAGCAAGCCTGGGTCAGGGATGGGGAGCTGGGTGGAGCAAGGCCTGGGTCAGAGATGGGGGCCTGGCTATGAGAGCAAGACCTGGGTCAGGGATGGGGAGCTGGGTGGAACAAGGCCTGGGTTAGGGATGGGGGTTGGCTATGGGAGCAATACCTGGGTCAGGCATGGGGAGCTGGGTGGAGAAAGGACTGTGTCGGAGATGGAGAGCTGGGTGGAGCAAGTCCTGGGTCAGGGATGGGGGACTGGCTGTGGGATCAAGGCCTGGGTCAGGGATGGGGAGCTGGGTTGAGCAAGGCCAGGGTCAGTGATGGGAGCTGGGTGGAGCAAAGCCTGGGTCAGGGATTGGGGACTGGCTGTGGGAACAAGGCCTGGGTCAGGGATGAGGAGGTAGGTGGAGCAAGGCCAAGGTTAGGGATGGGTAGCTGGCTGTGGGTGCCAGCCTGGGACAGAGATGGGGAGCTGGGTGGAGCAAAGCCTGGGTCAGGGATCGGGAGCTGGTTGTGGTGCAAGGCCAGGGTCAGGGATGTGGGGCTGGGTGGAGTAAGGCCAAAGTCAGGGATGAGGAGCTGGGTGTTGGAACTAGGCCATGGTCAGGGCAGGGGACTGCCTGGGACAGGCATGGAAGTTGGGTGGAGTAAGGCCAAGGCCAGGGATGGGGAGCTGGATGTGGGAGCAAGGCCAGGGTCAGGGATGGGGGACTGGCTTGGTAACAAGGCCTGGGTCAGGGATGAGGAGCTAGGTGGAGAAAGGCCAAGGTCAGGGATGGGGAGCTGGGTGGATCAAGACTTGGGTCAGGGATGGGGGACTGGCTTGGTAACAAGGCCTGGGTCAGGGATGAGGAGCTGGGTGGAGCAAGGCCAGGGTCAGGGTGGGGAGCTGGCTGTGGGAGCAAGCCTGGGTCAGAGATGTGGAGCTGGGTGGAGCAAGGCCTGGGTCAGGGATGGGGGACTGGCTGTGGGAACAAGGCCTGGGTCAGGGATGAGGAGCTGGGTGGAGCAAGCCAGGGTCAGGGTGGGGAGCTGGCTGTGGGAGCAAGCCTGGGTCAGAGATGGGGAGCTGGTTGGAGCAAGGCCTGGGTCAGGGCATGGTTGCTGTCTGTGGAGCAAGGTGTGGATCAGGGATGGGGGTCTGGCTGTGGAGCAAGTCCTGGGTCAGGGATGGGGGGCTGGCTGTGGGAGCAAGGCTTGGGTCAGGGATTGGGGGCTGGCTGTGGGATCAAGCCCTGGGTCAGGGATGTGGTGCTGGGTGGAGCAAAGCCAAGGTCAGAGATGGGGGGCTGGCTTTGGGAGCAAGCCTGTGTCAGGGATGGGGAGCTGGGTGCAGCAAGGCCTGAGTAAGGGTTGGGGTTTAGCTGTGGGAGCAATACCTGGGTACGGGATGGGGAGCTGGGTGGAGCAATTCAAGGTCAGGGATGTGGAGCTTGCTGTGGGAGCAAGGCCTGGGTCAGGGATCGGGGGCTGGGTGTGGGAATAAGTCCAGGGTCAGGGATGGGGAGCTGGTTGGAGCCAGGCCTGGGTCAGGGATGGGGGACTGGCTGTGGGAGAAAGGCCAGGTTCAGGGATGGGGAGCAGGGTGGAACAAGGCCTTGGTCAGGGATGGGTAACTGGCTGTGGGACCAAGGCCTGGGTCGGGGATGGGGAGCTGGGTGGAGCAAGTCCAATGCCAGGGATGGGGAGTTGGGTGGAGCAAGGCTAGGGTTAGTGATGGGGCGCTGGCTGTGGGAATAAGGCCAGGGTCCGGACAGGGGCTGGCTGTGGGAGCAAGGCCTGGGTCAGGGATCGGGAGTTGGGCAGAGCAACGCCAAGATCAGGGATGGGGGGCTAGGTGGATCAAGGCCTGGGTCAGAGATGGGGACCTGGGTGGAGCAAGGCCAGGGTCAGGGATGGGGAGCTGGCTGTGGAGCAAGCCCTTGGTTAGGGATGGCTGGCTGGCTGTGGTGCAAGGACTGGGTCTGGGACGGGGCGCTGGCTGTGGCAGCAAGCCTGGTTCAGGGATGGGGAACTGGGTGGAGCAAGGCCTGGGTCAGGGATGGGGGGCTGGCTATGGGAGCAAGACCTGGGTCAGGGATGGGGAGCTGGGTGGAGCATGTCCAAGGTCAGGGATAGAGAGCTGGCTGTGGGAGGAAGGCCAGAGTTATGGATGGGGAGCTGGGTGTAGCAAGGCCAAGGTCCCGGATGGGGCGCTGGCTGTTGAGCAAGACCTGGGTCAGGGATGGGGAGCTGGGTGGAGCAAGGCCAAGTTCAGGGATGGGGAGCTGGCTGTGGGAGCAAGGCCAGGGTCAGGGATCGGGAGCTGGTCGGAGCAAGGCCTGGGTCAGAGATGGGGGACTAGCTGTGAGAGGAAGACCAGGGTCAGGGATGGGGGACTGGGTGGAGCAAGGCCAAGGTCAGGGATGGGGAGCTGGGTACAGCAAGGCTAGCGTAAGGGCAGGGAGCTGTCTGTGGGAGCAAAGCCAAGGTCAGGGATAGGGAGATGGCTGTGGGAGCAACATGAGGGTGCAGGATGAGGGCTGGCTTTGGGAGCAATGCCTGCGCCATTGTGGGGCCTGACTGTGGGAGCAAAGCCTGTGAGCAGACCCCCCCAGCAGGACCTTCTGGAGCAAAAAGAGGCTGTCTCTCAGCTAGTGATGGATAGTTCACCTCCTAAAGGGAGGGTATACAGGTCTGGACTTTGAATTGGTGCTGTCTGCGCTCCTCAGCTGACTGAGTTGCTCAGTGTACATGTGTGTCTGCAGAGAGCAACTGCAGAGGACGAAGGCTGCCTAGGGGACGGGGATTCTGGGGTGAACCCCCATAACATGTTTTTCTTTCATTTATGTTTTCTGTTTATTTCTGGTACTGGGGATTGAACCCAGGGGTACTCTACCACTAAGCCACATCCCCAGCCTTTTTATTTTTCATATCTTATATATATTTTTAGTTCTAAATGGACACAATATCTTTATTTTATTATTATTTTTATGTGGTACTGAGGATCAAACCCAGTGCCTCACAAGTTCAAGGCAAGTGCTCTACCACTGAACCACAACTGCAGCCCCCTTTATTTGAGACAGGGTCTCGCTGAGTGGATCCCCCTCCTCAGCCTCCAGCGTTGCTGGCATCATAGGCTGTGCCACTACACCTGGCTGTCTCCTCTGTATTTTTATGAGAAACATGAAAAAGGTGATATGTGCCAATGCAGAATGTGGAACATACCAGCAACGAGAGACCCTCTGTCCACAGCCAGTGCCTGTGGGTCATGCTGTCTGACCTTAAGCCCTGCTGCCCACTCCTGTCAAAAGGCATCAGGTGAACCTCATGTCTTAGGCCAGAGGCCATTTACTTGACCCACCAGTGTTTCTCTTCAGACGTAAGGTGACCCATATGTGGACACAGACTCCAGGCCTTCCTTAGGGGACAGTAACCAACATCCCCATGGGTTTCCTGTCTCCGAGATTGCCACCAGGCTGAAGCAGGTTTCCAGGAGACAGAGCCACACACACACCCTGACCCTGCGGTGCAGAGCACACCTGCCACCCCTCCACTGCCCTGAGGGTAAGCAAGGGCCCCCAGGAGGCAATGAGGATGCCCACCAGGAGTTATTCCAGCAGGGCACCAAGGCTCTACCTTATCTCAGCATCTGGTCCAAAGAAGCGGTGATTGGAGACAGTGGCATCGGGCCGCACACTGCAGTACTCGAGCAAGAGCATGAGGACTGCAGGAGGAAGCAGAGGCTCAGGTGCTCAGTGGGCAGGACAAGGACCCGGGGCCCTGTGGGCCCTGATCACAGACACGACTGGAGTCATGACGTCACAGAGGCTGCAAGGCCACGGGGTCCTTGAGTCTGACCAGCGTTCTGAGCTGCTTCAGGGGGAGTGGCTGAGGATGGGGGTCCACAAAGGATGAGCAGGTACCTCTCTGCACCCTGGAGGCAGACCCTTGTCCTCCAAGTGCCCTTCCACATCTCAGGGAGACTTGCCATCACCCTTCAAGCATGAGCAACAGACCCTAGGACAGACTGATGGGAGTGGGTCTGCCAGTGCCCTGGAGGAGGTGACCCCACAGGGACCCAGCGTAAGGACAGTGGCCAACACATGGTCATGGGCTCTGGGTGTCCAGTCCTCTGGGTCAGGGCCCCTTCAGCTCTAGTACTGGCCCCATGCAGTACTCTCCGGCTGAGTAGGCAGGGCTTCCCTACACTGCCCACATGCCGAGACCCTGCCAGAGGCAGCTGCTGGGAAAGCCGGCCTACCAACTGCCTCCCAGGGACAAGCCGCAGTAGGGTCTCTCCTGAGGGATAGCCATGGCAGCTCTGTTATTCAACGTGGGCCCCGTGGCTCTGTGTCCCCCACCTTGGCTGGCCTACAGAGGGCTCCCAGTTGCATCGAACCCAAGGGGGACAGAGGTGGCTGCTGGGGTGATGGACTGAGCCCTGAGTTGGTGAGCTGGCTCTGCTCCTGACAGGGAGCTCTGGACACTGCAGGTGGGTCTGCCTGTGCTCGCGTCCACCCAGTGCTGGGGCCTCTCCATGGCTTCATCAGAGCCAACAAAGCAGTGCTGACTCTGGGACTTCCCCTCAGAGGGGCAGTCACCGATTGTGTGCACACCTCTGTCACAAACACTCCTACCCTCAAGCACAAGGACGGCCTCCTCTAGAGGTTCACTTCCTGCATGCTTGTGGAGAAGGTTCCCTACCTGAGTAGGCAGCAGGCCCCTGGACCTGCCCTGGGTGCAGATAGAGGCCTAGTGTGGCGGGGGGGCACCCTGGAAATGCAGGGACGTACCACATACTGCCTCTGGATCAGGTCCAGGCCCCGCTCAACCCTCTGCTGCTGTTTCTCTCCCTAACACTAAACACCAATGTGCATACCCTGTATCTCTCTCCTGCCCTGTAACTAACAGCAAAGTTAGTGGACACACAGTTTGTCCCTCACCCAAGGCCCCCTCCCACCTGGCTGGCATGCAGTTGGCCCGCTGAGGTGAATAATCAGCTAACCGCAACATTAGCAGTTTTTAGGCTGGCTGGAGAACACATCTTTCTTTAAGCACCAGGCAGGGCTGGGACCAGGTCTCCACCCTCAGGAAGAACCACTGCACAGGCCAGCGTGGTACCTACCTCCAGGGAACATGGTGAGTGCCTGCTGGATCAAGAGGGAGGCCTTCTCTCTGGCAAAGCTGAGCTCATGCTGGGTGAGGTCTGTCTGCTGACTCAACAGGAAGTATGCCAATGGAACCGAGAAGGCAAAATTTGGGAGCTGCGACAGGTCCCGATGAGCCTACAAGGGAGCAAGAGGCTAGGTGAGGGGCCTGCCCTCTGTGAGGACCAGGTGCACCACAGTGAGCTGACAAAGCGGGCCACCCCCACACCTGGATGGAGGACTTGCTCCACCTGGGGGTCTTCAATGTGCAGAAAGGCAACATCAGTGGGAAAAGAGCTCTGTTGAGCCATTCAGGCTCAGCACTGTGGGGGACAGGAGCGACTCCCTCTCCCCACACAGCAGAGTCCAGAGTTAAGGCAGCCAAGCTATGACTGCCCCCACCTAGAGGGGCCACCACCCTCTTCAAACATTTCCCCGCCTTTCTCTGTGTGCGATGTAACAGACATGATCTACACCATGCTTTTCCATTAACAGGGAATGCTCATCTCCACAGAGTTCTGTAATCTTATAAACCACCACAAACATTCTTCTGTGGCTGGTTCTGGGGATCCCGTGGGTTTCTTATAGCCATTCTCCTAAGCTCCTGGAATCTCTGTAAACTAGATCCCTGGAAGTGAGACTTCTTGACCAACTGTATAAAGAGTTATGTGATTTTAAATGATTTACCTGTTTTTCATTACTTATTTTTTATGAAAAATGTATTTCTTTATTCATGAAAAATATGTACTGCGAAAGGTTCAAGCAGAAAAGTAGAACAAGTACAGGCTTCTCCCCCTCCTCCCCTCCTAGGCCTGAGCCCCCTCTGGACAAGCTCTGTTCAGCTGTTTGTCCCACTCAGTTTGCATCAGCTACACTAAAGTGAGAGGTGAGACTGATCTTCACACGTGGAGCCTGACCCAACACACCTATACTGCTGCTTCGACTTGTGTGCAAACCCCACCTGTAGCAAGATAGTGCATGCTCTCTAGCACTCAGTGGGGCCCAAGACAAACCCCACTCTCCTGGGTCTAAGGCCCCAGGATGGCAGGTGGCATTTATGTGCGACTCTGACCTGGAACATGTAACCAATCGTGACTACCCAGACTGTCGTCCCCACACTCAGGACCTAGGGTCCCTGTCAGCCCTGCATCACAACTTCCCTCACTGAGTGGCTGTCCCTTTCTGTGCCTAGTATGCCCAGCTCTGTGGTCTGCCTGACTGTCCATTACTAAGCACCATCTCTACACGCACACTCGATGCAGTTGTGTGCTCATCTTGAGGATCTAATGCAAGGCTGCTTCCCTCTGGAAAGACCTGATTCTGCTCAACAGCAGAATTGAGGGAGACTAAAGGGCAGGAGGTCCCTGGAACCCACCCTGGCTCTGCTTCATGGCCTCACCATGGCTACTAGTCACACTGCAAGCACACACCTACCTCCCACTCCTGGAAGAGGCGGATCAAGTACTCATAGTTCCGGGCCCGCAAGGCCAGGTGGTCGACAAGCAGCAGCATGCACAGTGGGTCCTCGTGTGGCTCAAGGCTTCGCAGGCAGTACAGTGAGGGAAGAGCAAAGAGAGCAAGGAAAATGTCAGGGCCCAGGGTCTCTGCAGCCCAGAAGCCCCTGCCATGAGGACTGGCAGGAGTGGATCCCTGGTGGACACTCACCTCAGGATGAGCTTGCAGAACTCCAGTGCGGTGCGCGGGCAGCCACGCTTTTCCAGGAAGCTCATCTGATTGTAGAGGGCCAGGTAGAAGCTCCTACATCCAAAAAGGTCCATGTGAGTTCAAGTGGCAGCAAACAGCAGAGCAGCCTCTGAGAGCCACCTGGCTCCACGCCAGTGTCCAGGTCATCATACGAGTCTGCGAATGCCTTTTGTGTCTGGGGAGAAGCTTTGTGTGTGCCTGAAGAGCTGAACACACACAAATGTACTGAAAGTTTTTTAAAAATTTTTGTTGTTGGGGCTGGGATTGTGGCTCAGCTGTAGAGCGCTCGGCTAGCACAGGCGGGACCCGGGTTTGATTCTCAGCACCACATTAAAAAAGGCACTGTGTTGTGTCCATCTACACCTAAAAAATAAATATTTTAAAAAAGGGTTTAAAAAAATTTTGTTGTTGTTGTAGATGGACAGAATATTTTTTATTTTATTTATTTTTATGTGGTGCTGCTGAAGATCAAACCAGTGCTTCTCATGTGCTAGGCAAGAGCTCTGACACTGAGCTACAGCCTCAGCTCCCTGAAAACCAAGCTTTTTGAAATCATTATCTTGCTTTTGGTTTGCTTCTTGTTATTCAAGGGAAATGAGCTAAAAACGGTTATAATTATGAACTTAATTTACCTTCAAATTTCAATGGCGCTACTGTTGGGTACATAAAGCTATGTGACTTCAGTCATCCTGTAGACTTATTTTTAGAACTGAGAGTTTACTAGAAAAAGAAACCAGTGGAGAAAGTCTAGACAGAGTGCCCGGTGCAGCCACGTTGCTGCACTGAGACAGGGCATGGTGGCCATAAGGTGGGGACAATGCCACAGCCAAGCAGCGCTGCCCAGAGCAGCAAGAATACACACAGGACAGCAGGAAGACTGCTGCGGTCATGCAGGCTTGCCTCGGGGCTGATGCCAGAGGTGGTCAGCACAGAAATGTCATAAAGCAGAGCATAGACCCAGGTCTGCTCTGTCAGGCTGAATCTGACTTAAGCATCACTGATTTAAGAATCAAGACACAGGCCTGTGAGGCCTGCAGAAGTATCCCAGGCCCACAGGGAGGGCTGCCCTCAGGAGAGGCAGCTCACCTGTTCTCAGGTCTGTGGTAGTCCACCCGGCATGTCCCACTGGTGAGACTGAACAGGGGGTGGAAGGCACACTCCATGCTGTACAGCGCTCGCTCTGTGGGCAGCAACACAGAGGCAGGAGTCAGCCACAGTAGGCGCCTGCAACTCCCAAGACCCCAAACAAGCGAAGCATTGGAAAGAAGGGGTCACAGAATTGGGACCCTGCAATGGGACCTCCTAGGTTTCCCTGGTGCCACGGCATTAATTGCAGCCACAGAACATGTGAGCCTGAATGAGAAACGCCCTCGACACCATGGGGTGCCACTGCCACATGTCCTGTTCATGCCCAGTCCCCAGGTGATACAAACACGGCCCAGACACCCACAGCAGTGTGCGCACACACACGGAAGAGCAACCAGAACCACCAACTGATGACGGATTCGCCAACCACGTCTGTCCAAAAGGGGAGTACTATCCAGCCAAGAGCACATGCAAACCTGGGTCACACCACACATGGGGCACACAACCATGGGCAGAGACCATGCACAGTGCTTCCACTGAATGGCTCCCCACACAGGTAGGGCCACGGAGAGTCTGACCAGAAGTCAAGGGTTCTGGGGCCTGGGGGAAGATAGAAGAGGGCAGGCTGTTTTCCTGGAATGGACTGCAGTGATGGCTGCCCAGTTCCAGGACACACTAAACCTGGCATGACACACCTTCCACAAAGTGCTACATGACAACGTCCTGCCACCTGCATCTGCTCTAGTGGCGAGAACAGGCAGGCTGCACTGCCTACTGGGTCTCATCTATGAGGTTTCGTGCCATCTCCTGATCCTCTTGAAAGCGGTAGGCATCACTGAGCTGCAGGAGTGAGTCCACATGGTAGGGGCTTGTCTGGAGCAGAATCTACCAGAAAAGAAGGGCAGCTCTGGAGGAAGGTCACAGGCAGGGACCCAAAAGACACCTCTGCAGTCCACCAGGACCTGTGCACACCAGGAGAGATGATCACCAGGTGACAGACAAAATTCCCTTTGGACTCCAGGTGTGCACTGCTATTACCCAGCCAAGGCCTGGACCTGGCTCCAGGTGGGAACTGGGGAAACTGCCTGCCCAGTGGGGCTGTATTCACTCCCAGGTCTCAGGACAGAGGACTGAAAGCAAGCAGGTTCCCGCCCCCCCTACGTGGGGGACATGGGGCCAGCAGGATCTACATGCTCCCCCTACCTCCCCAATGAGGCCCAAGACAGAGGCAGCACCTGGGAAGGACCATAGTGCCACTACACGCAGCTCCCAGCAGGAGAGCACCTGAGTGCCAAGTCTTCACAGTGCCCCTCGGGTCCGGGGGCCCCACTGCCAAGGGAGCAGCAGCCCGGGCACTCGCCCTCCACCCACTGGCAGCTGTGGGGCCCACATACCACAAGGTTGTTTGGCTCCATGGACTCCACGGCCACCAGGAACTTGTGCTGTGCCTGCTGGTACTCCTCACTGTGTTCAAATGCAAAGAAGGAAAGCCCTTTTTTCGATTCCAACAGCCACATAGACAGACCTGGCAGGTGAGAGTGCACAGAGAGGGTGTGCTGGATGCCAGGACATGGCGCCTCTACAGAGCACAGTAGCCCCAATAGTCTCCCTTGTGCTGTTCTCAGAAAGGACTCTGTGATACCAACCCACTCGATCTGAGGGGTCTCACAGGTCACCCAGCCCCTCTGGGCCAAAGGCTGACGTCCAGGGACTCTCTCAGAACACCTGGGCCTGCTTCCCACTGCTTCCTTGGGCTGTCCCGGGAGCTGGCCTCCGTTTGCTTTCCACAAAGACTCACTTCTCTATAGAATTCAGATGAGCTCTGGGAAAGGATGGAGACGAAGTGGCCTAGGACAAAAAAACTCAGGGATGGGAGCATGGAGGTCCATCTGGGTGCCCGATCACATCTGGTTGGGACAAGCAGCCAGGGTGGCTGTGAGGAGCTGGGGCAGAAGGCGAGCAGTGGGCACAGGGCCAGGTCAGAGGCCTTGGCCATGTGTAACCCCTGACCAAATATGGTTCTGCTCCTTTTGTGTGACTGTGTGGAGGGAACATTTCCTCTGGTTAACCTGAAAAACTCAGTCTGCTAAGACAATCGCTAAATGGCCAATGGTTCTCATGGGCTTCCCCTGAGCTACTCCATCCTGAGAGCCTGGCCCAAGGTCCAAGTCCTGCAGATTGAGACAATGAGCCCCTATCTCTACCATGTTCGTGTTCCTTTGCTAGAAGGGCAAGAGACCTGGTGGGAAGAGAAGATACATGAGAGGCATCAGGGTTGATCCTACAAGTACAGGTCCTGAACTCCCAGGCGATCCTCACTGGGAATCCAAGGGGATTCTTCTAGAATCCCCAACCCCACAGGCACAGCAGGTGAGGTGCGTTGGTTACCACCCTCCACACATGTCCTCTACACACCCATGACCTCTTCTACAGTATGTGCCCCATCAACCTGCAGAGGGCTGTCTGGATGCTTCTCTATGCTGTGTAGCCGATGCCCAGAGAGGGCATTCACTTCCTACCCTGCACCTTCTGCATGGCTGTTTTCTTTAAACGTAAAACTATCATACATTATTGATTTTTTAAAATATTTCTAGTTGTAGATGGACACAATCCTTTATATTGCTTATTTAGTTTTATGTGGTGTTAGGAATCGAACCCAAGGCCTCATACATGCTAGGCAAGCGCTCTACCACTGAGCTACAACCCCAGCCCCCAAATTATCATAATGTGAAAACAAACTCAAGGGCTGAGGATGCAGCTCAGCAGCAGAGCCCAGCCTGGCATGTGTGGCTTGGAGGGCTCAGGCTCAGTGCCAGCACACACACACAAAAAAACACTTAAAAATGCAAGCGTCTGTTCAGCTGCTTCCTGTAGCATGGCACCCAGAGGACGAGGCAGACGGCAAGGAAGTTGAGAGCTTCTACACAGGTCAGGCCAGCTGGGGACATACAGGCTGCTGCACCCTCAGGAACACCATACTTCACACACAGCTGCACATGGTGCTGCAAGACCCACCCGGAAGGCACTAAGGCCAGCGTGCCAGCCCCCTGCTGCAGGAGTGACAGACTCACCTGGCTTGCTGTACTGCGGCCAGGAGCTCTTGGGGGTCGTCAGCCACGTGCACTTGGGTTATACATGCTGCCTCTGTCGCGGCCTGAGGAGGAGGAGACAGGCACAGCTTTACCTCCACGGGCCAGGGGCCAGGCTGGCCGCCCAATCCCTCCAGCTCTCCCTGGAGGCAGAGCAGTGGGAAGGGGGCACACAGGGAGGGAGAGCAAAGCACTGCTGCATGAAGAGGGGACCCCAGCTGCGACCTGTGCAAGCAGCTACCATCAGGTCCAGGGGAACAGGGAGGCCAATAGTCCAGCACGAAGGCAAGAGGGACAAAAAGGAAACAAAAGTGAAACCCTAGAACATGGTGCAGAGCAGGAGCTCAGGGCCACTGAAATTCCCTGAGCAAACGAGCTGCTTCCTGTGGGACAGGCTGCACAGGAGGAATGCCTGGCTGTGGCCAGAGGCAAATTAGGGAAGTGGACCTCTGACCCAGACCCCAGCAATATGACTCCAATCTTTGAAAAGGAAAACATGGAAACAATGAGGAAAACTGAGGAGGAAATTGGCATATTTCTGCAAGGAAGAAGACCGAGAGCAGAGTGTTGAGGTTCCTCAGGCACCCAGCTCCCTGCGACTCTTGTGTGAGCGACAAGTTGAGGGTACCAGGCCCCCTTTGGGCAAGAGTTCTTAGCTGCTGTTAGGGGGTCTGGCTCCCTTGCCAGGTGGCATCTTAGCCAGGCCTGGAAGGGCTGCACCCTGAGCTGAGTGATGGGATGTGGATGTGTGTAAACCAATCTCTAGGCTTTTCAACAGTGCCCTATTTCACTAAAACAAAACAAGGAATAAGGAGCTGGACTACCCGGAACAGGACAAAACAGCATCTTTCTTTTCTCAAAAAGAGACATTAAAACTGTATGAGAAGAACAAATACACAAAAAGAAAAGCATGGCCAGAGGCTGAGAGGCACAACATGGCACAACTCTGCACACGCAGCAAGCAGTGGAAAGGAAACCACCATTGCCTGGAAGTCTACAGCATCCTGGGCACCGCCAGGTCTGTCTGAGGTGAGCTTCCAGCCAGAAGTCTAGGGGAGGAGGCAGCCCTGATGGATGCTGGAGGGAGGGTCAGGAGGAGCGACACAGGGGGTGTGGAGACAGCACAGACAGGGGGAAGGGAGCAGACCCCATCTGTCTCAGGAGGAAGTCAGATTCCCCCCAAAGATCAGTGCACAGCTATATGGAAACCCTGAATGGTCACCAGGAGGGAGGAACAGAAAGGAGCTAAGGTTTGGTCTCTGAACAACAGGACAAGGGTGGGGGACCAAGGAGGAGGGAACCACAGCTTTTCACTGGACATACTTCAGTAGGACTTAAATTTTTGAAGAAACAAACAACAAAAAAGTGTGCTACTATAAAGGTAGTAAGTGAGCTGACCTGGTTACAGACCTGTGGTCCTGGCTGCCTGGGAGGATGAGGGGGAGGCCTATGCAGACTCATGAGTGTGCAATCAGCCTGGGAAGCACAGAGGGCCTCACCTCAAAAATAGATACATAAAACTGAAATATGTGCAGGGGGCCGCTCAGAGGTGTGTGGCTCGAAGGTGTGTGGCTCTGAGGTGTGTGGCTCTGAGGTGTGTGGCTGTGGGTTCACTCCATAGCACCACAAAAACTAAAAAAGAATGTAATTATTAACTAATGACTGATAATAACTATAATTTACAAAAATAAGATGATGCAAAAATGTAACACAGGGGCAGGCAGACAGAGCTGGGCTGAGCGGCAGAACTCAGCCTGAGCAGCGCAGGTAGTGGCTCATGTAAGTGCTTTTCACAAATAACCCAAAACACACAGAAGTCAGAAACTCATGAGTCCTCAAACACTTAAAAACAAAAATACAAGGCAAAAACTGTTAAACACAAGGAAAGTGGGAACAAACGAAGTCTAAAAATAATCCTTGGCCCACTCATGACCCAACAGACACCAGTCAGACAAGGGCGCCACGTGCACACCTCACACAGTTTCAAGGCACTGTGTGGTCGAGGATGTAGCTGAGGGCAACCGAGTGCAGGTGGGCCTCAGTGGCACCGTTCCTGGGAGGGCAGCTGGGCAAGGCACAGGTACTCAAGGAAACCCACAGTGGGCCACTTCTCGGAAGGCTGCATGGATGCAGGGGGCCTGCAGCCAAGGTGTGGACATGCCTATCCTTGGTCTAACAAAGAACCCTGTGCATCAAGCACAGAGGACACCTGGGACTCCGACATGCCAAAGCCAGCAAAGCTTCCTCGAGAGGCGTGCAGAAAGGCCTGGGGACATGGCCACAGGTGTTCGGAATAAGAGGGAACATTTCTACACTGCTTCAGAGCTTTAACAAAAAGCATTCAGCTCTATAATCAGAAAACACATACTTAAAAAGACACAAGCTTCCGGATGTTTCGGTACGGAGATGGAGAGTGGAATTCCCACCTCCTACAGAAAGTCCCAGGATGGGCCCTGACTTCCCCTGGAAAAGCCAAGGGACACTCCACTGCCTGCTCACCATCAGCTGACACTGCAGAGGCTGACTAGCCAGGAACGAGTTAGGTGACATAAAACTGATCTCAGAACCCAAACTTTTTGTCATTTTTCCTGCTGGTGGAGAAACAAAATGGATCTGGCTAAAATTTCAGGATTCAAAGTTTAACAGCTTGTAGGACCTTTTTAAAAATATGGCGTGCACAGTTGAGAAGGTGTGAAACAGCCTGGCCTCCTGGCGTCTCAGCCACCTGCCCAGGCCCTGGAAGGGCTCCATCTGTCCAGTGTGGCTTTCAGTACTCTCCCCTAGGGTTTTCAATGGCTCCCCCACCCATAAGAAATGAAAGCAGGTAAAAACAGCTTGAGAATGTAGCTGCTGTGGGCCTTACCTTTGCTCCCCCAGGACCACTCGAGCACCAAAATACCGTTTCAGTTCTGTGTCGGATTCAAGTGTCTAGAATGTGGGAAATGTGAGGAAGAAAAATTAAGTCAGGCTTTCCTACAAGGACCCGAAATTGCAGAGTGCAGCCAAAGAACAATGATTTTGGGCTTGAAAGGTGATTTCTAGGCCTGCTTTCTTTAAATCTGCCACCTGTAATAGGAACTGACCACTACTGGCCCCTTGGGGCACTCAAGGGATGCAGTGGGTCACTGCTAGGAGAGAACCTGGGGTAGGTCTCCCCTGTGGATCCAGTGTTCATCTGCCATGCTTCGTACAGGGAGCATGCACCCTGACGCGGAGTGGAGGGCCTCAATGATACAGGCAGCTTGCTTGTCAAAGCTGGCAAAGATCAGGTTTCATTAAGCACCCACCAGACCAAGAGATGGGTGATCGTCCAAGGGTGACACTACACTGGTACAGCTCAAAACGCCTCATGAGACATACAAAGGCAAGCTGTTTGGAAGTCCTGAGCTGGGCATGATGGTGCCACACCCGTGTCTACTCAGAGGCCAAGGCAGGAGGACTCCTTGTTAGAGGCTGATCTAAGCTACTTAGCAAGCCCTAAACAAGCTAACAGTCTCAAAATCAAAAATAAAAAGGAGCCAGGTGCAGTGATGCTCGGGTATAATCCTAGCATCCAGGAAGATCAAAAATTTGAGGACCACCTCAGCAAATTAGTGAGGCCCTAAGCAACTTGGTGAGATCCTGCCTCAAAAAAATAAAAAGGGCTGGGGATATGGCTCAATGGTAAAGCACCCCTGGATTCAATTCTCAGTACCAAAAAAAAAAAGTCCTTTGAAACACAGATGTCTTTTCCTTACTTCTTTCTCCTTTTTTTTCTACTTCCTAAATGTTTAATAATGAACTCTTAACACTTCTAAATAAATAAAGACAGCAAACTGTCCTCTTTCTAAATCACTCCTCCCCATCAAAATCAGAGGCCGAGGCCATACCTGTGCTCCACATACAGGACATGCTTCCTGGAGCTCAGTGGTGGGGGACCCGGGCGGCTGAGCCCACTGCCATCCTCAATCCTCTCCAAGATGCGGTCGATATCCTCCATCCCATTTCCTAAAAGCCCAGAAGGAACTGTTAATCGCCACACTGGCTTCACTCCAAGTGCTGTGACAACCAATAACAAGGAGTTACTTTGAAAAGTTATTTGGTATGTACTTTCTAAAAGATGATCTAACTCAGAAGGAGGAGATGTATTATAGGAGGAAGCTCAGAACCATCACTAATCCAGAAGGCCCTGGGAACCATCGGGCCAGAGAGCCACACTTCATGTCTCACAGGTGAGCTCACATCCTCAGTTGAATGGAACTGGGACCATTCAACTGAACAGCAACAAAGCTACCACCTCTCTTCAGGACGAACAATGAGACAAGGAGGATCAAGGCAAGAACGGAAACATTCTGACTGAGGGGGATCTGGTCTGTGGGCTTCCACACCCAGCACCCCTCGTGCACTGGCGGGATGAAGGCTGGGTGAACAGCAACAGGGAGCAGGGCTGGGAAGGGACTCTCCCTGCAGAGGGCAGCTGGGACACGGAGACTAGGAGTAGGCCATGACAACCAAGGAACAAAGGGGCAAATCACAAGCAAAACTGTAGGTGACTCTTCTTTGTCCTTGACCTCTTAGATAGTTATACTCCTGACAGGAAAAAATGAAGACATCAAATAAAATGGTCTTCTCCCAGCACCACCGTGAGGCACGGAGGGATTGGGCAGGGGCCAGTCAAGTCTGGTCGCATACCGAGGCTTCTCCTGCACTGTTTTTTCTTATTTTTCTGCTTCTTTTTCTTCTTCCAGAGTTTTCCACTTGCATTAGACTAATAAAAATAAGATGTTCTAATCAATGGAGAGAGAAGCAAAATCTTAAAAACTGAGAACCAAAGCAGCAAGCCAGCACCACTTGGAGCACCTGCGGCCCCTCACATCCTTCTGCAGCAGGACCCTGCCCGTACCCCCTGCTGTCAGTGTGGCCTCTCTCTCCCACGCTGCCCTGCTGCAGAGCTGGTCCAGGCTTCCTGGGGCACCCACCGGCTCCTGACTGGGCCAGCTCCTCTGGGCAGTGAGAAGCTCCTCAGGGACGCTTCACCAGAAGTGGTTGCTCCCAGAAGGCACAGAGCTGCCTGGAGCACAGTGGGCAGCAGGCAGGGCAGGGAACTGCATGCAGTACCCCTGGGACCGCCACTGATCTAAAGGACTTTAGCACAAACTTCATCAGGGTTCCCACGGAATCAGCCAAAGCAAATTCAGAAAATTATACCTCCAAGAAAAACCCGACACAGGTGGCACGTGGCAGGATGCCACAGCCCTTCCCTGACATGCCAGCCTCCTTGTTACCACGGGGTCACCATACCTGCTCCGGGGGTGCAGCCTTGGCCACATTTCCTTCCCACTTGGTCTCTGGGTTTCCATGCTGAATCCTTCCTTTGTTCCCTGACACTGCAGCATCTGTTAACACACAATCAGACTTCTCTCCCTCCGTTCACCACCAGGTCGTCCTGAAGATCCTCGACGTTTATCTGGAGAAACAAGCCCAGGGAATTTCTGCACAGGGGTCACAGTGTACATGGTAAAGTAGAGCTGAGCCAGATGTGAAGACGACTTGCCATGCCTGTCACCCCAGAGACTCTATTTGGGAGGCTGAGTCAGGAGGAAGGCAAATTTGAGGCCAGCATGAGCAACCTCAGTGACAAAGTGAAAAATAGAGGGCTGGGGGTATAGTTTAGTGGTACATCACCCCTGAGTTCAATTCCAATACTTCAAACTAAAAAAACAAGGAGCGTATTATAAGGATTATAATTTTCTCTTTTTTTTGAGAGAGAGATAGAGAGAGAATTGTTTTTTAATATTTATTTTTTTTTTTAGTTCTCGGCAGACACAACATCTTTGTTAGTATGTGGTGCTGAGGATCGAACCCGGGCCGCACGCATGCCAGGCGAGCGCGCTACCACTTGAGCCACATCCCCAGCCCTATAATTTTCTAATATTGTTCTTGTTCATGTTAAAATAATTTTGTCCTCAAGTCTGATGAGGCAATTCTCCTGTCCCAGCCTCTAGAGTTACTGCGGTTACAGGCATGACCACTATGCCCAGCAGGGAGTTTTGTTCTTGATGAAATCAACATCAAATTACTAACTGTTGTCACCACTCTGGAAAACAGCATGGAGATTCCTCAGAAAATCTGGAGTGATACCACCATTTTACACAGTTATCCCACTCATCAGTTTATACCCATAGGACTAAGTTCTATAATGATACAGCCACATCAATGGTGATAGCAACTCAATTCACAATAGCTAAACTATGGAACTAACCTTGGTGCCCTTCAACAGATGAAAGGACAAAGAAAATGTGATTGGTGTATATATATATATATATATATATATATATATATATATATATATATACATAAATTGGTGTATATATATATATATACACATACACACACACACGTATGTGTGTATATATATATACACACACAATGAAATATAAATGTATATATTTTTATGTATGTATATAAATATATATATACTCATATACACATACGTGTGTGTGTATATATATATATACACACACACAATGAAATATTAATCAGCTTTAAAAAACAATAAAATTATGGCATTGCTGATAACTGGACAGAGCTGGAGAATATGATGCTAAGCCAAATAAGCCAATCTCGAAAAACCAAAGCGGAATATTTTCTCTGATATGTGAATGCTAATTCATAGCAAGTGGGAGTGGTGTGGCTAGGAATACTAGAAGCGCTCTGGATTAGATAGAGGGGAGTAAAAGGAAGGGAGGGGGGATGGAGGTAGGAAGAACAGTAAAATGAATCGGACATTATAACCCTATGTGCACATATGACTACATGAACGGTGAAACTCTACATCATGTACAACCAGAAAACAAGAAGTTATACTCCGTTTATGTATGATGTGTCAAAATACATTCTTTTTTTTAAAAAAATTTACTTTTTAGTTTTTAGATGGACACAATATTTCATTTTTTTGTGGTGCTGATGGAAACCAGTGCCTCATGCATGCTTGGTAAGTGCTCTACCACTGAGCCACAGCCCCAGCCCCTGTCAAAATGCATTCTACTGTCATGTGTAACTAATTAGAATAAATTTTTTAAAAAATTATTTATATATGACAGCGAAATGCATTACAATTCTTATTACACATACAGAGCACAATTTTTCGTATCTCTGGTTATATAAAAAGTATATTCATACCAATTCATGTCTTCATATGTGTACTTTGGATAATAATGTCCATAACATTCCACCATCATTTCTAACCCCATTCCCCCTCCCCTCCTTTCCCTTCCCACCCCACTGCCCTATCTAGAGTTTGTCTATTCTTCTCATGCTCTCCTTCCCTACTTATGAATCAGCCTCTTTATATCAGAGAAAACATTCAACATTTGCTTTTGGGGATTGGCTAACTTCACTCAGCATTATCTTCTCTAACTCTATCCATTTACCTGCAATGTCATGATTTTATTCTCTTTTATTGCTGAGTAACATTCCATTATGTATATATGCCACATTTTTTTAATCCATTCATCTGTTGAAGGACATCTAGGTGGTTCCACAGTTTAGCTATTGTGAATTGTGCTGCTATAAACATTGAGTGGCCGCATTCCTGTATTATGCTGTTTAAGTCCTCTAGGTATAGAACGAGGAGAGGGATAGCTGCGTCAAATGATGGTTCCATTCCCAATTTTCTAAGAAATCTCCATACTGCTTTCCTTATTGGCTACACCAATTTGCAGTCCCACCAGCAGTGTATGAGTGTTCCCTTTTCCCCATATCCTCACCAACACTTGTTGTTTGTATTCATAATAGATGCCATTCTCACTGGAGTGAGATGAAATCTTAGAGTAGTTTTGATTTGCATTTCTCTAGTTGCTAGTGATGATGAACACTTTTTCATATATGTTTTGACTGACTATATATCATCTTCTGAGAAGTTCAGGACAAATAATTAAAAAAGAAATAAAATGACTATCACAGGTGTGGTGGTACATGCCTATAATCCTAGTGGCTGAGGCTGATCGTAGGTTCAAAGCCAGCCTCAGCAACTTATCAAAGCTGTAAGCATCCTAGTGAGAACTTGTCTCAAAAGAAAAAAAAATTGGGGCTGCAGTTGTGGCTCAGTGGTGGAGCGTTCACCTAACATGCATGAGACACTGGGTTCAATCCTCAGCACCATATAAAAATAAAATAATAATATATTGTGCCCACTTATAACTAAAAAAGTTATTAAAAAAATAAAAAAATTTAAAAAGTGTTGGGGATGTGGCTTAGTAGTTAAGCACCCTTGGGTTCAATTCCCAGTACCAAAGGAAAAAAAAAATCAAATGACTATCAAAAATAAAGATGACAGTGTTGGCAAGTTTAAAACCACCACAGCATTTCAAGTCTTTATTCCAGCCTAACAGCAGCAGCCTGAACACTGAAATTTATTTTTAATTTTTTTTTTATTTAATAGCACAATTGAAATGTATTTCAATTACCATCAGGGAACAGCAACTATACTGTACACGAAAACAAGACAGACATACACACATAATTCTTTGAAAGGGACTCAGGGAAAATTTTTCAATGTAATAAAGTAAACTCATGATTTTTAGGTATCTGGTTTCCACCAGCATGTCAAAGTAGCCACTGGTCCCAAATACTATGATGTCCTGCTGCATAACATCATTTCTCAATGGCTGCACTGCACTGTCACTCCTTAGCATTTGTGCGTGCACAGGGGGGTGGGGGAATGTTTCCAGTCCCCTCTATGGAATGTGTCATGTTTGCACAGAGCCTGTGCACACCTGTGTGTTCTGCCTCTCCTCTGCATCACTACATACCTAACCTAACTCAAATCCTGTCTCAGTAGTCTGCACACTGTGCAGTTCAGGGAGCGATGACAATAAACACATCTACACACAAGCAGCACAGCTGTGAGTTTGAGACATATTTCGACCTGTGGTTGGTGGGAGCTGCAGGTATGGAGGGCCAACTGCATCAGGTTACATGCCCCCTGTAAGCAAACCCGCCCACCACAGCACTTAGATCAGTTATGAGGTCAGGTCAATGCATTCACGTTCCGGCTGTGCAGTCATGAAGCAGCTCCATGTCATGCATACCTCTGCTTCCTCATGCAGAACACTAACAAATGCTGTGTGTATAGGCACATATGCATGGTGCTGGGGATCAAACCAGGGCCTGTGCATGTGAAAACACTCCTATTATTTCCACCTATGAGTTATAAGGGCAAAAACCCATAGAACACTTGAATTGACTGAATAGAACCTCTTTGGAAATCCATAGGCAGCAGAGAGATGAGCAGCCACATGTCTGCCCAGGTGTCAGCGCTCCATGCTCACAGAGCAGCCTGGGAATCCACCACAGGTAGCAAAATGTGAAGAGACGGTTCACAAAAGAAGACAAACAGGGGCTGGGGTTGTGACTCAGCGGTAAAGCGATCACCTAGCACATGCGAGGCCCTGGGTTCGATCCTCAGCACCACATAAAAATAAAATAAAGATATTGTGTCCATCTACAACTAAAAAATATTAATAAAAAGAAGACAAAAAATGGACAATAGGCACATGGAAAGACACCCAACAACATCTTTATTGAAATGTAAATCAAAAGCCAGTGGGGAGCACTGTCCCTGCTGAGGGCTGGGGGCATAGGCTGCCAACACCAATTCCCTGGAGGCTGGAGCACCTTCAGCCTCGCACAGCCCATAGGCAGGTGGGATAAAACGCTGGAGGAGAAAGGTAGCAGAATACAACAATTACTAATTGGGCATTATGTAAAATTGTGGATGTGTAACCGACGTGATTCTGCAATCTGCATTTGGGATAAAATTGGGAGTACATAACCAACTTCAATCTAATGTATGAAATATGATATGTCAAGAGCTTTGTAATGTTGTGAACAACCAATTAAAAAAAAAAAAAAAACGCTGGAGGAGTGCTCAGCACCTGCTGGTCCAGGTATACGCATCCACTCCCGATGCAGCAGTTCTCCCTGTAGATGCCCCATCAGCCAAAATGAAACCCAAACCCACAAAACACCTGTCCTTAGAGCTCAGCAACTCCAGGCAGAGCAGCCCCCAACCAGAACTGAGTCAGACCCCTGAAACACCACGGATGAACACCCTGCAATACACTGCTACTCAGCAAGGAGGAGCTGACCGTGAAAACCCACAGCCTGCATGAAACTCAAAAGCACAGGCTAAGCAAGCAAGGACAGAAGGAAAGAGCATATTCTGGAAGACTCTGCTGGTGGGAAATGCAGACACAGGCAGGACTCACACACACGCAGGGAAAGGGGGCACAGGCTGCAGGGTGGCAAGCTCTCAGAATGTGGTGTGGCACTCATGCTGTGCATGCCTCTGTCAAGACTCACTACATACCCCTGGGGTGCATCTGACTGCACTTCATCTGACTTAAATTCAGTAAGCTGTCTTTAGGACCCCCTGACTGAGACAGTAAAGGTGATTTCTAACCAAAGCCAAAGGAACACCCATGAGCCATGCATGACACCAAGGTCCACACTCTAGGCGGCAGGTGGGGACCAGGCCTATAGGTGTCTGCGCCCATTTCCCCGGGAGGTTTTTCTTCTAGAAAAGCTCTCTTGCTTCCTCCATTTCAACATCACATCATTTCTGTGCTTGCTGAGTGCCCACTGAGGGCCCAGCATGTCTTCACCACAGTCCCACAAGGCCAAGGAAAGCATCCCCAAAGCATTCATCAGGTATCTAATCAATGCTCCTACATTGGAATGGAAGTCACTGACTCTACAGCCCAGGAGCCTGCACCCTGAGGAAGACATGCCTTCGGTCTTCCAGGAGGAGCTCTGTGCATGCCTGCTGGGTGGTGGGGACACACAGCTAGCAACAAAATTCTTTCAGGAAACAGACACTTCAGCCCCAGGAAGCAACCCATGCAAAACACAAAGAACAAACAAGTAATGTATACAGTATGTTCGCAGGTAACTGCCAGGAGATGGAAAAGGGCCAGAATAGATGGAATGGGACTGTAGGGCAACTGTGACCATAATCAGACTGTATGGCAATGTGACGGGGAAGAGACTCTGCCTCTGAGGGAGGAAAGATCCAGCCATGTGTTGGTACTTGAACGTGGGGAGTAGGCATAGAGGGCAGCAAAGGAAGGGCAGTGTGGCTGAGCAGAGCAGGCTATAAAAGCGAGTGAGGAGAGCTGTCTAGGCAGCCTGGACAAGTGGAGACTGGGAAGAATGGGTCATGACCCTGTGCACTTAGAGCCACGCAGGACTTTTCAATGGTTTGCACAAATGTCAAGAGACCAGGGACATCTTCCAGGTGGCTGATCTTGGCATGTGGTTTTCAATAGAGACAGGGAAGCCTGAGGAGCAGGTAAGCCCTAGTCTGTAAGGTCAGGTGCATTTGGACACATGGATACAGATATAGAGCTCATGCACAAATCCAGAGACTGGGAAGGAGACCTAAGCCAGTGATACTAATACCCTCAGAAAGCAGGGGCCGGGGTGCAGTTTGGTGGAAGAGGATACTTAGCATGCATGAGGCCCTGGGCTCAATCCCCAGCACCAAAATACAAGCTCCCAGCAACTGGAGAGGCTGAGACAGGAGAACCACCAGTTTGAAGCCAGCCTCAGCAATTCAGTGAGACGTGCAGCAATTTAGCAAGACCCTGCTTCAGTAATAAAATGCCCCTGATTCAATCCCAGGTACAAAAGTCAAAACTAAACAACAACAACAACACAACAAAACACCCCACACAACAAGCAGAAGGCTTACACAATCACAAAGCCCCAATCCAATCTCTTGGACCAGAGTGATTTCAAGGAGGGATTCACATAAGCATCATTTTTCCCATTCAGACATACAATCATCTCTTCTTTTTTTTCATAACCCTGAACACCTCTATTTCTCTATTCACCCACCAATTTTCACCAGCAGGGACAATATCATTGTGTGGTTTAGAGAGCACAAGGTTCAAATAAAAAAGCCTAAATTTAATTATGTGTATGTGGGTTTTTTTTCTGTTTTCTTCTTTGTAGTGCTAGGGATGGAGCCCTTGCCTCCAATGCCTGAGGCAAGTGAAGTAAGCCAATCCCTAAACACTAAAGGTCAAATGTTTTCTCTGATGCTGATCCCTAATGGAGGTGGGGTGGGGAGAGCATGGGAGGAATGGAGGAACTTTGGATAGGGCAAAGGGAAGGGAGTGGAGGGGAGAGGGCATGGGGGTAGAAAAGATGGTGGGATGAGATGGACATCATTACACTACATACATGTATGAAGACATGAATGGTGTGATTCTATTTTGTGTATAACCAGAGAAATGAAAAATTGTGTTCTATATGTGTACTATGAATTGAAATGCTTTCTGCTGCCATGGATAACAAATTAGAATAAATAAATTTTAAAAATATAAATAAAGTGTATGCATATCTTGTCACCCCTTGCTATTGTCTATTCTTTTTATTATAGTTGCCATCCTGGTGGGTGAGAAGGGGGGGTGTCTCCTTGGGGTTTTGATTTGCATTTTCCTAAGGATTAATGATATTGACTATCTCTTCATGTAGTTAGCCCTTCATATACCATCTTTGGGGAAATGTCTTTTTGGAAATCTATATTCATATATTCAAAAAATCAAATATGTCATGGCATCTATTCTTGATTTTTAAAAATTTTAAATGAAGAAACAATTTAAAAAATAAGGTAGTTTACAGAGCTTAATGGGAAATCATACTGCATAAAAATATTAGATATTTCTTTAATTCTGGGAGCAAATGGGTATCTTCCTTCCAAATTTAAAGAAGTTTAATTTAAGAAGTTTAGGCAATGCAGTAACTACCACAGGGTAGTTTCATTTGAGATAGTATCAAGCTAGTCCAGAACCCTCTCATGGGTTAATGCTTAGGAAGAGGGGTGTGGATCAATGTGCATACCATGAGATCCTGGAGACTGTGAAATGGGGTGAAGAAAATGAAGATATCTGGTTTCCACATAGCTTTTGTCTTCCTGTCTCAGCACTTCTTTTCAAGGTACTTTGTTATTCATATGGGCTAATCAGGGCGAGTTTCTCTTCTTCTTACCAGGCCTGTCATCCCAGCTAATCAGGAGACTGAGGCAGGAGGATCATAATTACAAGCTAGCCGGAGCAACTTGGTGAGACCCTATCTCTAATTAAAAAAATAAAGTCTGGGGATGTAGGCAGTGGTAGGAAGAATGCCTACCTAGCATGTGTAAGGCCCTGGGTTCTATCCCCAGTACATACAGACGCACAAATGCAAAAAAAATTAAATTAAATTATCATTAATTATCATTATTAATAGATAATCTGATGAAAATGTCAACCCCCACAAAAAAACTGCATAAAAAATTTGTAAGAGCAATTAAGTAAAATAGTGGTTATAAAAGCCTATAAAAATGAACAACTTTCAAAAAAGAGAAGTAAACACTTAAAAAATAAATTTCACCAATATTTCCATTCACAATAGAGATAAAACTACAATATAGAAGCAATAATTTCAAGATTTGTTAATAAGACATTTTCAAGACCTATTTGAAGAAATTATAAAATATTACTTAGGACTGCTTTTAAAATGAGATACATGATACAAATATATAATAAAACTGAACGGTAGGGCTGGGATTGTAACTCAGTGGTGGAGCATTTGCCTAGCATGTGTGGGGCACTGAGTTTGATCCTCAGCACCACATAAAAATAAATAAATTATTGTGTCCATCTACAACAAAAAGAATTTAAAAAAAATAAACATGGGGCTGGGGATGTGGCTCAAGCGGTAGCGCGCTCGCCTGGCATGCATGCGACCCGGGTTCGATCCTTAGCACCACATACCAACAAAGATGTTGTGTCCGCCGAGAACTAAAATAAATAAATAAAGAAGTTCTTTAAAAAAAATAAAAAATAAACAAACTGTAGGTATATCAGCACCCAATTTAAAATTTTAACATCTTTATTATGTATAACAACCTAATGTAATGTTCTTTACACCTGAAGTTCATATGAAATAATAAATATATCAGAATTTTCATTAATATTTTGAAACCAAAGAAATATTAAGAGATAACGCCAAGTATATATTAGATAGTTTTAAAAAGATGGAACTGGGGATTAAACCCAGGGGTTCTCTACTACGGAGCTACATCCTCAGCCCTTTATATTTTTATTTTTGAAATTAGGGGCAGGTGTACCAGGTTGCCCAGGCTGGCCCCCAATTTACAATCCTGCCTCAGCTTCTGAGATAACATACATTATAACCCTGCACTACTGCATCAAGACATGCAACCTATTCTTCAACCTCTTTGTTTGAATGCATTGCTTGATGAAATATTTTTTTTAATTGTTAAGTAATACAGGTTCATTCATGAATTGTATGCCTATTTTACCTAAGCTATTAATGGAATCACATCTTTTCCCTTGCATTCTTTGTTCTCCATTAAGCTTCTAGTTTTTGAGACAGCTTCCATGATTTATTATTTCCATTTTGCAAAAGTGTTATAGACATATCATAAAAAAGCATGTTTTCTACACTTTCAAAGCCTAAACACACCTAGGACACACCTAGGATGGATGGAATTCATGTGTCTCCAGCACAGTGCTAGCTCTGGTGACTAGTCAGCTTACAGATCTTGTTTACAAATTAACATTTATAGCCCCATGGAGTTTGCAATTACAGAAAATAAAAAAGATACAAAATTTAAAATAGTGCTCAGGAGTTTCCGCTTCCACCCATGTAGAAACAGGCAGTAAAGGGCTGGGGTCCTTGAGAAAAGGGAACCAAATGAGGGCAGAGGTTGGAAGGCTGGCCTGGATGCATGTTCTGGTCACAGCTCACAGAGGGGAAGCAAGAGGAGCACATCAGTTTGCTGAGTTGAGGAGCCAGAGAGTTAGGTTAGACTGACATGGCTGGAGTTGAGGAGTCCGAAAATTGGAAAGGAGAAATGTACACCAAGAAAGAGCTCCAGAAATCTGAAAGGGGTTCCTGAAATCCATTGCTAAAAACTTAGTGTTGTGTGTGTAGGCTGAAACTTCACCCAGGAAGGAATACCACATATCTGTAAGTGCTGGAGAAACATGAATTCCATCCAAGCATAGAAACAACTTCACTGACCACCTGAGATATCAGTAAAAAATCCAGAAGGGTCACACCTACGTGGTACGGCTAAAGCAGCCCTAGAATAAAGGCTCTTCTCATCCGGACACAGCTTAAAAATAATTCTTGAAAGGATCAAGCTGATCTGCAAGCAATTTAAGTGTTAACCAAAATGAAGTCAACATTCTTAAAGGAATCCACAAATGCAGACGCTCAACAGCATGATATCCAGCATCCAGTCAAGGTCACTAGTCAGTCCAAGAAGCAAGAGAATGTGACCCATAAGCAGGAGAAAAAGCAGTCAAAAGAAACAGATCTAGAAACGGCAGGGACAGCTGCAGCATGGAGGTGACTGGAGCACTTCTTAGGGATGCTCCTTCCAGACCTGATGTGCGTGTGTTTCATTCACATGTCTAAGTGGCAAACATCTGCCCCTTGGAACCCAATCCAGGTACCCTAGTTCTCAATCCTGGCTGCATGTTGGAAGAACCTGGGGGGGATGGGACTTCTAAAGGTCTGTGTGGGGATGCAATCTGACCAAGGATTGCAGTCACTGAGGCTAGAGCCCAAGGCTCCCCAGGAGACTACAATATGCAATGGGCTGAAGGAGCCCAGTGTTGGAGGTCAGGCATGGAGGCCCATGCTCTCGGAGCAGCTCTGTCACACCACACTCCCCTACGGAGCCAGACTCTGGGGAGCAAGGTTATCCTAGCCTGGGAGCAAGGTTATCCTAGCCTGGGCCACTCCGTGTTGCAGGGCACAGGTGGCTTCCATGTGTTTCCTGGCTCTGGGCCTTTCATGGAACAGGTGCTCAATAAATGTTTGCTGCAGGGTCAGAATGAGAAGCAGGGCCAGGAGGAACCCACTGAGGTCACCGACCTGTGGTTAGGACAGCGGAATTGGCCATTGTTTTCAAAAACAGATGAGGTTAAATCCTAAATTAGCTCAACCCATTTTTAGTTAGTGATTGCATGTAAGTCACCAGGGCTGCCTCTGTGGAAAACAGAAAGATAAATCATCTCATCTGTAAAATGTGGATGATAACTCTCACCTTGAAGAGTTGATGGAAGGATTCAAACACCTGGCACAGGGCTTGGCCCATAAAAAGTGTTGGGCAAACAGTGGACATTACAGTTCCCTCAAAGCATGAGAGGAAGAGGACAAACAGAGAAATTGAATCAACAAATATTTATTGGTCACTTGCCATGGGGCAGGCCTTGTGCTGAGGACTGGGGGCTACTATTCCCAGGCCTCTCAGTTGAAGGTGAGAGAGACTGTAAACAAAACAGAAAGTTACAGGGGGGGGGAAGAAACTTAGCTAAAGGGTCTTCAAATTTCTGAATTTATATTTGTAATATCCTAAAAATAAATTTCATTTTGTCCTTCTAGTTATTACATTCCAACTAATGAGGGTTTGGTTTGGTTTTGCAGTGCAGGGCAACTGAACTTGGGGCCTCACATATGCTTTACCACTGCGGGTTCTTTACCACCCAGATGAATTCCCAGCTAAGGGGTTCTCTTTATTTTTACTGGTATTGAGAAAGATAAGAAGGCAGGTGCTAGGCTCAGCAGTGCACTCATGTAACCCCAGCTCAAAAGACCAAGGCAGGAAAATTACAAGTTTGAGACCAGCCTCAGGAATTTAGCAAGACCCTGTCTCACAAGAAAAAAAAAGTGGGGGATGGGGATGTAGCCCAGTGGCAAATCACCCTGATTCAATTCCTAGTACCCAAAAGAAAGAAAGAAAGATTAAAAGCAGCATAGAATATAGTTTCCTATGAAGCACACTGTTGTATAACTAGAAATCATTTCATTATAACACTATAATATTCTTTGAATCTTTAGGTACATCATTAATGGCTCCACCATACTTTAAAGGACTTAGAGGGAAATCTTCAACAGAGGGAACTCAGAAGATGTAATTAGATCAAGACCAGGAATTGAATTGCAAATGGGTAAGAGTAAAGATCTGATATTTAAAAATAAATATTTGACTTATTAAGAAAAAAATGGCATTTAAAAAGTCATCCTACATGGTGGGAGATCTTTGCTGGGAGGACTAGGCCTTGTAAAATAATCTGAAGGCATCTCAGGTTTTCCACACTTTAAGAATGTTTGATGTGGCTTTGACATGAAAAACTAATCAAAGAGCAAATTATTTTTCTCTATACCTATAATAGAGACCAGTTGTCTCTTACAGAGATAAAGAGATTTAAAACCTCAATCCAGATCCCTTCCTCTGCTAAATGTCCTCCAACAGCCTTCCCTTGCCCCCAGCATTTTTATAACTAGTATTTCTAATATTTTTACTTACAACTGTCATTTCATGTTAACAATAGCCAAATATTAATTTAGTAACATTTATTTAACTACCTCCTATAATAACCTAATATTAAGCTAATGCATAATATAAGCCACCTTCACACATAAATTTTAGAAATCGACATAATACTACACTATGATATAAAGAAAAAATAAAGGAACATGTGCTTCAGTAGGTTGATCCTCTGGCAGGCACGTACACTAGAAGCTTCTAGAACACAATAGTGAAGCACTTAGTGTGTGAGCCCACAGACAGAATTTTATCATGTGCATAGTGACAAACATAGTTTATTCAGATGGGTGTTGTATGTTGGGGACTCAAACACTTTGAACAGGAGAGTGAACAGATCTTGGTAAAGTTCAGGAAAATCAGAAATACAATCAAGTCTCAAGCCTCTACTTGTATGATACCAGCATTCCTGGTACCTTCAAGTACATTAAAACTCCTAAGATACTCAGTTTTGTACATAAAATGGAGTGAGGGCCTCAACTTATACTGCCCAATATGGCAGCCTTGGGTCACTAGCCACCTATGGCTATTGAGCACGTGAAATGTGGCTGGCTGCTCTGGTTGGTCTAGACCTGGGACAAAAAAGAGAGTACAGTCTACCTCATTAATGATTTTTACATTGATTTAAGTTCAAGTATATACATTCAGAAAATATTTTAGATATACTAGGTTAAATGAAATATATTGTTAAGATTTGTTTTACCTGTCTATTTTTACTTAAGTAGTTATTTGAAAAATCTTGAAATCATGTATGAGTTCACATTGATGGACAGTGGTTCTGATGTTAGCTGAGCTTAGTGGGACTCTGGATCCCAGGTCATCTCCAACCAAAGCATCCTAGGATGGCTCCATAACATCTAGCCCAGGGCCAGAGGTGCGGCACCACCCATGCTGAGACATGTTACACCTTGGAGCTGCCTTTTCCTCCTCCGCCTTTTCTCACAACTCCTGCCTCACACCTGTGTTTCTGAAGCCCTGAATTCCTTGGGGGACTCTGAGTTTGCTCCAAAGTTGCTTCCCTCTTGGACAAGGTTTTGAATCCCACTGGTGAAACCACAAAGAATGAGGCCCCCTAAGAAAAATCCTCCCCCCTTCCCAGGACCCTGTACTAGTTGAATGTAGTATTAATCAACCAATGCATTGTTGAGTTACTATCAGGATGTGAATTGAGCATTATTAACAATTACCAAAAAACTTTCTTCTTGGGTTATTTCCCCACTTACTTTGTGACCTCACTGAAAGCTGAGACTTTAGATACTATGATTTCCAGGTGTTTAAGAAATCGTTATGGTTGGTTTGTCACAAAGCTATCAAGGTAACATTTTTAAAAAAATAAAGACCTCTTGCAACACTCCCTCTTTTTAGCCAGACATTGGGCTTCATTGCTCCCCTCCCATCATGAGGTTAGTTCTCTGAACCTCACCTCATTCTTTCCTAACTCTTAAGGATTCTTACCTAATGCAATGGGTAGAATTATTTTCAGATGATTTCAGTTCACGAGTTCGACATTAACGGAGCGCCTACTTTATGGTTCTCAGTTTTAAACAAAACCCAGCCTCCCCAGCTTCACACGGCGAATTAACTTGTATGAAAACACATATAAGAGAGCACAAAACCAACCTATCGAAAGAAAAATGTTTTTTTGTTTTTTTTTTTTTTTTAAACCGGACATGCCACAACTCATGTTAAAAGCTCAAAGCCCAAGCAACTCGCGTACAAAGCTAAAGGAGGTCCTCCCCGTGAAAGTTAACACCCAGACTTCCACCAGAACCGGGATAACGGCCGGGGGCCCGAGGGGGAGGGGCGGCGGGCGCGCCCCGCGGACGTCCACCGCGCACGGGGCACCGCAGGCTCCCGCTGGAAGTGAGAGCGCCCTTCCTTCCCCACCTCGTCCCTACCTTCCCGGCCTCGGGTTACGCCACAGCTGGCAGCCAGACTTTTTCAGGAGGAACACCGAGGCAGCGCACCGGGAGCTCGACCTTCCAGCCTCGCAGGGGCGGCGTTCCGGGAGCAGGAGGGGGGCCGCGGCGCAGACGCCCAGCCTCCGCCGAGCGACCTCCCCGCCCCCTCCAGCTCCGCTCCGCGCCGGCAGACAGCGCCCCCGGGGCTAACTCTGCCGGGGAAGAGGAAGCGACGCAGCGAGAACAGGCTGTGTGGACCGAGGGGCGACGGAAGAGACTGTGAGTGCTCGCCGGCAAGGCCCTCTCACCTTCCCTCTGCCGAGCCCAGCCGGCTCCAGTCACTTAAGGAGCGCACAGGGACGCCGCGGCGTAGCTCTCAGGAGTGGGGCGGGGCCGCGGGGCGAGAGGGCGGGGCCGCGCCGCCAGGAAACCATTTCCAGGCCCAGTACACCCTTTCCCCGTCCGCGACGCGACAGCGGTCTGCGCCGCTCCGGGATTGGGCGAGCCTACCTGTCAATCAAGTGCTGTGCTGGATGTTGAGGGAGCTGAGGCTGCGCTATGGTAAAGACAGAGGTTGAGGAGCCCTGGGCCTGGTGGTGTCTAGCGGTTTGCCTCCCCGACCCCACTGGCTCTGACCTTAATGCTCCTGCTTAGCGCTGCTGCAGAAACTCCACAGCAAAACCCGACTGCGTCTGGTCCGGAGTTCAACCCTAAGTGCCTTGGTGGTTACCTCCTGATTTGTGCACCTGAACAGGATCCTCCCAGCTGAAGATTCATAGCGGGAGGGAGCGACAAAGAAAAACAAACTCCTGGAAATGGAAAACATTTTTTGTAAGACTTATGCTTAATTTGAGCCACAACTAAAATAAACTGAGTCTAAGGGTCCTCAAAGCGCCCTTGTGCGTGTTTTCCACTCTCAGCTTAACAGCCCGGTTAAAAGGACTGTTACCCTCCTATCTAGATCTGCCCATTCTTAACAGCCTGGCTCCAGCCACCTGCTGGGACATCAGTAAATTGCCCCCGCCCCCCATGGACATACGCACACTCCACTACTACAGTCCCATCACCTCTACCACCAAAAAAAAAAAAAAAAAAAAAACTTGCTTCATTCCTTCCTAAATATCTTTGTGATTTAGTTAAGGTGTCGCTGTTCGGGGAAGCCTGCAGGGTTAAGAACCTTTCTAGGAACAGGTATTGCCCCATCTGAACTGTAGCCCTTCCTAGATTGTAAACTCCATTAAGTCAGGAACAATGTCAGTTCACTTTTCCCCAGTGCTCAATTCATGACATGTGGTCAATATTTTTGTTGAAGGCATTAATATATTTTCTTTTCTTTTTGATCTTGGACCTGACTGTAAGTCTCAAAAGTTCACAGTTTTCTGTGTTCAAAACTATTCACTTGAGTGCTAATGGATGTATGTGGTTAACTTGCCTTATGTAGGATCACAAGGAAAAGCACAGATTAACTATGGCCCCTACCTAGTCTCAAATTTGCTAGGACAAGTAGACTATAAAAATGGAAAGTAACTACTGTCTGTCTACATTCCATCATTAGTATCCAAATTGAATAATGCCTGTGAATTTTGGATTTAAGGGTTTAAAGTTGAGGGTTATCATACCTACCATGGACTGAATTATATCCCTGCAAAATTCACATGCTGAAGCCCTAACCCCCAATATGACGATATTTGGAGATAAACTATATTTGGCGATAGACCTTTAGACGATATGTAAGGTTAGGGCGGGGCATAATGGCATTGGCCTGTAATTTCAGCGGCTCAGTAGGCTGAAGCAAGAGGATAGGGAGTTCAAAGCCAGCCTCAGAAACTTTGCCAGGCCCTAAGCAATTCAACGAGACCTGTCTCTAAATAAAAATACAAAATAGGGCTGAAGATGTGGCTCAGTAGCCAAATGCTCTTGAGTTCAATCCCTGGTACAAAAAAAAAAAGGAGGGGAAGCCAGCGGTATAGGGATGTGGTTCAGTGATTAAGCGCCTCTGGGTTCCATCTCTAGTACAAAAAAAACCAGTAAGGTTAAATAAGGTCATAAGGATGAGAACCTAATCATATAGGATTAGAGACTTCCGTCTTTAAAAATAAAAATAAAGAAAAAAGAACCAGACATGTTCTCCACAATGTGAGAACAGACAGAAAACAATCTTCTGAAGCCTGGAAGAAAGCCCTCACCCAAAATCAACCATGATCTTGGACTTTCAAGCCTCCTTAACTGTGAGAGAAAAAAATTCCTATCATTCAAGCCATCCAGCCTGTGATATTTTGTTATGGCAGCCCAAATTAACACATGGTTTTCTTGATACACTTTATGAAGTTTATGGGTTGAGATACTATTATCAATTTTGAAGAAACCATTGTCCAGAAGTTAAAACTAGTTCTCTAAAATAGTGAACTTAGCAGAACGTGAGTCAATTTTAGTTCTAGTCCCAGATTCAGCAAGTGATGGAAGCAGAAGGTATGAATACAAAAAACAAGAAATAAAATACAATACTTGACTTCACACTAATTAACCCAGAAAAAAATGTGTAAATCATAAATTTAGGTTTTATTTTGGAAGAGAATCTGTATTTTGAAGGAGCCAATGATCTAAGTAGACCCTTTACAAGATTTTGATCCAGATCTGTTGGCTATTATATGCCATCTATTTAAGCAATAAAAGATGTTTGGGGCTATGTATGGGGTGGAGTCTCAGTGTAGAGTGTTTTCCTAGCTTGCACAAGGGCGTGGTTTTGATCCTCAGCACCATAAAAGAAAAAAAAAAAAGCAGCTCCAAATGAGCCAGAGGCTCAAGGCCAGTCACCAGGACTTGGTGAGATCCTATCAAAATAAAATATTTTGTTTTAAAAAACACTAGAGGCTGGTCACAGTAGTACACAACTGTAATCCCAGTGGCTTGGGAGGGTGAAGTAGGAGGATCACAAGTTCAAAGCCAGCCTCAGCAACTTAGCGAGACCCTGTCACAAAATTTAAAAAAGGGCTGGGAATGTAGCTCAGTGGTAAAGCACCTCTGGGTTCAATCTCCAGAACCAAATAAATAAATAAATAAATAAAAGAACTGGGGATGTAGTTCAATGATGGAGCACTTTGCTAGCATGTGCTAGACCCTCAATTCCCTGTACTGCCAAAAACAAAAAGACAGATGTGCATGTGCACACATGCGCAAGCACACATACACACACAATATATATATATATATATATATATACACGTATATATATATACGTATATATATATATACACATATGTGTATATATATACGTAATATATACACATATGTGTATATATATGCAAGAGGAGTTGAAGAAAAGGAAACAGTGAAAGAGAGAAGCATAGACTGGAAGGATAGATAGTCAGAAAGTCTTGTTTGAATTACACTTAGAAGAAATAAAGTTGTGTTCTTATGGGGTAGAAGTTGTCTAAGAGACTTAGTTTCACACACTCTTATCTTCCCAGCTTCCAAACAGGCAAGTGGCTTAAGAATCATCCTTGTTAATTAGTGTTGAATGGACCAGAGACTAACTAGAATTAACCAACAACAAACTTGGGTCAAACCTCAATGACCTGGGCTGGGTTGTGACTCAAGCAGTAGCACGCTCGCCTGGCATGTGTGCGGCCCAGGTTCGATCCTCAGCACCACATATAAACAAAGATTTTGTGTCCGCCGAAAACTAAAAAATATTTTAAAAACAATTCTCTCTCTCTCTTTCTCTCTCTCTCTCTCTCTCTCTCTCTCTCTCTCTTTAAAAAAAAACTCAATTACCTACCCAGGTGTGATGATACATGCCTATGACCCCAGTGATTCAGGAGGCCAAGGCAAGAAGATCATATATTCAAAGCCAGCCTGGGCAACTGTGTGAGACACACAAATCAAAAAGTGGCTGAAAATACAACTCAGTGGTAGAGGATGCTTGGGCTCAATCTCCAGTACCACACACACACACACACAAAAACTTGATGACCTATGGACTGGATATAGGTAGCAAATGTCTAAGATAAAGACATGCAGACAGCTTCCTTCATTAATCCTGAAAGAAAGTATCACAGAAAACAAGGAAGTGAAAAGTGAACCTTCATGTCTCAAGACCTTTCCCAGGAAATTATTGAGGGCTTATAGTCAAAACTAATTGGAGAGAATAACTGTCAGACATTAAGTATTTAGGGAAAAAAAAGTCCTATGTACCAATTAGCAAGGCTGGACTATAAGGTATAGAAATTACAGACTCCTGGTACTAAATTTAATTTTTAGATTCAGCACTGTTATGCTTTTATGGTAATTAATATAATAAAAATGTGTTAAGGGTTCACTCAGTAGTAGAGACTACAGTAGGTACTGGATATCTAAAAAACACTTAAAGCACTTTATAAGTACTCACGCCAATGTCAGAAATTGAGATTTAAGTAGACATATTATAACAATAAATAACAATATATGTGTATAAGGAGGACATTAAGACCCAAGAGAACAAATTGTGATCAAGCTAGTGAGACAATTAACTAGGCAAAAAGAAAGATTTTCTACTTAATAAAAGGCACTAAACAACACTATTTCCTGGAGAAGAAGATGATTAGAATAGTAAGCAATAGGTTATGGAAGTCAAGAACCTTAATGTTTATCCTAAGGACAATGAAAAGACATTGAAGGGCTTTCTTTCAGTCTTTTAAAACTTCTCAGGACTGAGGATGTAGCTCACTGATAGAGAGCTAGTCTCATGTGCACAAAGGCCCCAGGTTCCATCTCCAGTATTACCAAAAACAAAACCAAAAAAAGTCACTCTGTTATTTTTTGGCCTCCAATGTGTCCGCTGAGAAGCTAATTGTAATTCTTGACATTATTTTTCCTATATCATGTGTTTTTCTCTGGTTGCTTTTAAGATTTTATTTCTTTTTTTTTTAAAGAGAGAGGTGAGAAGGAGAGACACAGAGAGAATTTTAATATTTATTTTTTGGCGGACACAACATCTTTGTTTGTATGTGGTGCTGAGGATCGAACTGGGGCCGCACGCATGCCAGGCGAGCGCGCTACCGCTTGAGCCACATCCCCAGCCCAAGATTTTATTTCTTTATCTTTGTTTATCAGCAGCCATACTGATAATAGTAATTATACAGTTATCAACAGTTACACTGTCTGTAGGTGTTATTTCTCTTTGTATTTATGCTGCTTGGGGTTTACTTAGTTCCCTGGATCTCTGAGTTGGTGGGTTTAACTTATTTTCTTTCCTTCTTTCTCTGCTTTTTTCCTCCTGTATTTCTTTTATCAAATTTGGAAAAAGAGTAGTCAATATTTTTACTGCCTCTGAATTTTTTTTCCTGCTTCATTCCCTCTCTTTTCTTCTTCTGGGACTATAGTTACAATTATACCAGATTTCTTACTTCATGTCATTCAGGCCCTGTTCTCAGCCCCACACTCCCTTTAAATCTTTTTCTGTCTGTGCTTCAATTTGCAAAATTGCTATTGAGAACCAATGTCTAGTAATCCTTGAAAAATCTAAATGTTGACATTTTCCCAAAGTACAGATGCCTTATAATTAGTGACTGTGAATTCTTTGGAGGAAGATTTGGAGACATTTAATCATGAAAACAAAAATCACAAGATATTACAACAGAGAAAATTTAATTTGGGCTGTTGATGGACAGGAAAAAAAGGGAACATGAAGTAACCCAGAGGTGATAACTGCATGGAGCAGCTACCACCCCTATGGCCAGGGAAAAGGATAATCAAAGTTGGATTATCAAGTCTCAGAAGCTCAGAGGAATGAACCAGAGGAACCACAGCTCAGACCCCTGAGAAGAGGCTACTATTTTTTTTTCTTTTGGTCCTGCTACTTCTGAGAGGGATTTGATAAGGCTAGTAGTTTGCAGGGAGGGGCAATGCCAAAAGAAGCTCAAGGCTAAATTCAGTACCTCCTTGCTGAAGCAAAGAGTGCTTGCTAATAGTTTGGGTAACAGTGACAGGAACTATAAGCAAAGGAAGTCCCTTCTCCCCTTTCAATTTCCAGTCTCCCTCTAGGGTCCTTCATTGCTGGAACCTAGGAACACCAGCTAACATAGGAAATTTGTAGATTGTAGGTCTGTGCCATGGCATTGTATACGAAAGTATAGAGAGGTGAGCTAAGAGAATTTGCAGCTAAAAGACAATAGTTTAAAAAAACAGGCCCATTTCAACATTTGTGCAGAATTAATAGTGGTGTCATTGCTGGCCTAAAATAAAGTCAATGCTTTTATAGACTTTGGGCCCTTTTGAAAAGGATCTTAGGACACCATGTCAATTTTCTGCTATATTATGATTTTTGTTGGTAATCATCAAAAGAAGTAATTTTGCTGGAGCTCACTTATATACCTGCCATGAAATCATGAACAAGGGCAGATTTGAGAGATAGCTAAGGATAAACAGATCCTGCTCCAATGTTAGGTCTCCCACCATCAGGCACATGAATTATGTAAAGCTGGCAAGAATTCAGCCTTCTCCCTATATCTCTTTCCCATGCATTGCCTAATGTGGCTGTAGCAAGGGGATAACCAATTTCCTGTTCTAACATTGGACCCTTGTCATTGAAAACCAGCTCCTTTCCTTTGTTCTCTCATTCTTGCTTCAACTCAAACTCTTTTACCCACCTCTGTCATCTCTAGTTTTCTAGTGCAAGTAGATGACAAAATAGCACTTAGTGTTCAACATTTGACCCTACAGTATTCTTTTTGCAAATGAAGATTTTGAACATTGAAGGATTTTGTTGAATATTTGTAAAACTTTGGATGTGATCATTTTTCAAATTTGGGAGCTTGTGGGACCACAGAAGTTTCACCTGAAAAAGTCACTTCTTGGGGCTGGGGTTATAGCTCAGTAGTAGAGCACTTGAATATGTGAAGCACTGGGTTCAATTCTCAGCACCATATAAAAATAAAGAAAAGATATTGTGTCCATCTTAAAAATAATCTTTAAAAAAAAGTCACTTCTTCGAGTTTTGTGACCTTTGCAATGGAAATTAACATTCCACAATCACCCAATGTTAATAAATGTAAAGACACCATGTTTTTGACATATTTTGCATATTTAATATCTATATTTGAATATATTACACTATAATAATTTTTCTACTATATTTATTATATATTATATAGCACTCTGAAGTATATAACATAAAGACATTATAGGTAAACATTAAGTTGGCAGTGTACATATTAATAACTGAGCATTAACAAAATTACAATAACCACGTATTATTTAATGGGAGAGTCTAGTATTTCCTGATAATCTTGCCTTTTTAAATTCCTCCAATAAAGTTTATAGCCAGCGAGGACAAATACACTAATCATAATGATCACCCCTCCAAAGACATCATACACACTAGGAAATATGTGTAACACTAGAAGCTGCAGGACCATAGCTACCACAATCTCCAGATGCTGTACTATGCTGACCAAAGCTGGATGGAATTTGTCCAAGGCATAATAAACTCCTAAAAATGCCACAGTAGAACAGATGCATATAGCAATTAGATAACTCCATGTTTCTCCATCTAATGGAATGATGGGTTCTTGAAGAACAAACATAGTAGACACTCCCCAGATTGTCCCAGTCCAACCAAAGGTAAACAGTGCAGTCCACATGCTGATCTTCTCCCTGATGGATCTGTATACTATCATAGAAAGAGCAGTGGTCAGTCCAGCCATCACAGTCATAGTGTACCCAAAAGCTTCTTTCCAGGCATTTAACAAAGAATTTTCTTCATCAACAATGTTGGGAATCATGACAAGACAAACACCTAAGATGCTGCAAACAACCGTTGCCATGTCAACATAAGCCATTTTCTCATCTACAAGTAAAAATGCCAAAATGGCACTGAACACTGTGGTTGTGGCTCGCCACATAGTGGTGCCATTGCTGGGAGGAACTATTGAAAATGATGTATAAGCACAGGTGATAGAAATAACATTGCATACACCATAAGAGTCGTAATCTGTATCCACCCGGTCCAAAGGGAGGTTCCTGCTAGTAACACACAACTAACACAGATAAGACTTGCTTGACAGAACAGATAAAAATCAGTTCTAAAGATGGAACTTTTGAACAGTCAGAAACAAGCCTAATGATAAGGGCTACACATCCATGAGCCAAAGCAGATCCAAACAACACTATCCACATTTTTCGGGATTGAAAAATATTTTTTTTCGGCAAAGCTCTGAAATTGTCCCATCTCGTTGGTCATTGGGTCTTCTGTTGGTGGAGGCTGAGTATCCAGGGTTCCAAAGAAAGTTCTTCCTTTTCTTTTCATTTCACTCAGCAAACCTTTCTTTGGATTTTCTTCCATAAAATTTCCATAGTCTTCTTTGATTTCTTCATATCCATCTTCCCCAGGCTGGGGATAATGAGAAGTATATTTCACCATCACTGTGTTGGGATATATTTTCACCCATTTTTTAACTGGATATTTTTTGGATGGAGAAGTATCCATTTTTTCAGATAATCAATTCTATTAAAATAAAAGAGACAAATGTCATATTCACTTCATTGAATAAAGAATTTCTGTTATAATAATATGCACCACTTCAATGACAAAAAGAGATTATAACAGGAGTCTATAAAAAATATAGGACAAGATGATCTGGAAATATGCTTATCACATGTATGGAGCACAATGGAATCTTCTACCCTTTTTTTACTCCCATCTTAGATTTGTCCCAATTTCTCATCCTGCTTATTCTTGTCTGATCCAGCTTTATTTCTCAGCTTTACATGACATAATATTCTTTCCATTCTTTCATTCCTACCCATTTCTCTATTCATCCAAAAACACAGAGAAATCAATAACAACTTAAATCAAACTTTTCTTTTTCATTGTGACCATTTGTCTGTTATAAATTATAAGTAGATGAGTCCAAAGTCCTTTGTGTAATCAATTTGGTATAATGCCGGAATCTACCTTATATCACCAGTTATAGTGATTTTACTCTATATTTGTCATACACTTTCAAATATAAAAATACTTTTTTCCTCATATAAAAAAATTATGGCTGAATATAAACAAAATAAACTGAAATTAAAAAATAAAATGAGTTTAGTAGTATATGAATTGTTGGTGAGAATAAAAAATGTACAACTTTTCTGAGAGGTAGTTGAGTAACATATATTGAGATCCTGTATTAAGCAATATCCCTGCATCATATATTGAGATCCTGTATTAAGCAATATCACCATGAAAAGGTGATTACAAGATGCTTTTTACATTCTGAATAAAAAGAGAAGGGAAGGAAATGGAAAAGAACTGGTTTTGATGATGTGTACCTATAATCCCAACTAGTTGGAGGCTGAAGCAGGAGGACTGCAAGTTCAAAGTCAGCCTGGAAACTTAGTGAGATCCTGTCTCAAAAAAAAAAAAAAACTTTTAAAATGGGTGGGGCTGTAGATGCCCTGGGTTCAAACACAATTACCACCAAAAAAAAAGTAAGAAAACTTATTTATATTTCCTTATATAAAAAAATTATGGCTGAATATAAACAAAATAAACTAATAGTGGTTGGGGTGGTACAGGGAAGAAGAATAGAAGAAAACCTTTTTGAAGCATACTTTTACATATTTTTATTTTTGAATCATGATATTGTTAAAAAATTAAATTAGAAACTAATGTAGGGGCTGGGATTGTGGCTCAGCGGTAGAGCGCTTGCCTAGCATAGGCAGGACCCAGGTTCAATTCTCAGCACCACATAAAAAAATAAATAAATAAAGGCATTGTGTTGTGTCCATCTAAACCTAAAAAAATAAATACTTAAAAAAAAACTAGTGTAAAATTTCATATGTTAGTTAAGGAAAAAAGAGCATACAAAAAGTGTGAGTAGGGGCTGGGGATGTGGTTCAAGCGGTAGCGTGCTCGCCTGCATGCGTACAGCCCAGGTTCAATCCTCAGCACCACATACCAACAAAGATGTTGTGTCCCTTGAAAACTAAAAAATAAATATCAATCTTTCTCTTAAAAAAAAAGAAAAAGTGTGAGGAGGTATATGCAGGATCATTAAACCTAACAAAGATAACCCTTTATACAATGGAATATTATGCTATGGATCCATTAAAAATGACAATGTGGATCTTTACTAACATGGAAAGATGTCTATGACATGTTGTTGAATAAGAAAAATATTAAGCTTCATTTTGTTAAATAAGGAGTAAAGAAATAATGTATATAAAAAAGAAGCCACAGTGCCAGCATACAATAAACTCTCAATAAGTATTAGCAACAAATTTGATTTCTTTCATCTATAATTATCTTATGAAACATTATGTGTTTTTACACTGGATGATTTTTTCTTTTAGACCAGTATTTGCTCATTCAGTTATCTTCCTTTCCTTTCCTTTCTTCCTTTGAAAAATTTTCGAATTCCTTTCCAGTGACTCCTTTTCTTCCCACTAAAAAATAGAAAATGAAAGAGAAGAAAAAGAAATTTTTTTTTGTCCTCATGACTCCCTGGTTCCTTGCCCAAACTCATCAGTTTCAGGATCTTAAGCCATGGCCCAGAAATCAAATCTAATTCTGTTCTTTGACACCATCTGGAGAGCCAACTGTTCTATTCTATTTACTCTTTTTCCTTTTAAAAGGGACTGCCTTTGGCTGGAAAGTCATGGGGAAAAAAACACCATCCATTCCCCCAAGTCCTTCAGTTGCTTAGCATGGACCTATCCCTTGTAGCCCTTCCAATATGCCCCTATCAGACTAATCTGACTATTCTTTATTTCCAACTTCTAGAACATTTCACCTCAAATCATGGTTTAAGCTTTAACAATCTCAAATTGAATTAATAGCCTTGTTCTCCTGAGTAGATTTTCCTTTTCTATTTTCTCATTTATATTTGTGATGTCACCATTCTTTTAGACCCTCAAACTAGAAATCAAAGAATACTCTAAATTATCATTTCTGCCATTACACTCCCATTTGGTCATCAATATTACTGTTTTTGTCTTTGAAATATTCCTCAGATTTTGTCTTTTCCTCCAATTCCATTTTACTTATATGATTCTGGGTCAAGTTATTGTCCATTCCTATCTAAAATAACTGCAACCACATCCCATTACAGTTGGATATGAAAGAAACCACTTAAATGCTTATGTGTTGGTAGCAATCAGTATTAATAGGTGAACTGATTAAATTATTATGGTTGTAACCTCATCAGTGGATTGATCTATTTGATGGATTATTAATTTGAATGGTCTAATAGGTGGTAACTGAAGACAGGTGGGGCAATGCTGAAGGAAGCTGGTCACTAGGTGTATGCCCTTGGGGATTATATCCTGTCCCTAGATTTTTGCTCTCTTTCTCCTTCCCAGCAGCTATGAGCTCAGCAGCTTTCTTCCACCATGCCCTTCCTCATTTCAGACCCAGAGCATGGGGAAAAAAACAAACAAACAAAAAAACGCCATGAATGAAGCTGACCATGAAGTGAATCTCTGAAACTATGGGCTAAAATAAACTTTTCCTCCTCTGAGTTGCTCTTATTAGGTATTTTAGTCACATTGATGCAAAGTGGACTAACACAGAAATTGATATTGAAAGTGGGATCATTGCTGTGGCTAACCTGACCATTTGGTTCAGAAGCCTTTGGAACTGATTTATGGAAGGAGTTTGGAAAAGTTCAGAGACACAGGCTGGAAAAACCTTACAATCTTGTAAGCAAAGCTTAATGAGCAATTCTGGTGAGAGCTCAGAAGACCACAATATATATAGGAAAGTGAACAGTAAAGACTGTGCTCATGAGGTTTCAAAAGGGAATGAGGACTCTATTGGGAATCGGACTAGAGGCCACATATGTTACTTTCTGACAAATAACTCATCTACATTTTGCCCATGTCTTGAGACTTTGTATGTGAGGCCCAAATTAAAGGTGATGGACTTGTTAATCTGGTAGAGGAAATTTCAAGGCAGCACAGCATTCAGGAACTGGCATTGATATTGTTGGATGTTTGTTATCAGGTTTACTATGAGAATAACCAGCAGAAAGCAGAGAAGATTTTAAAAATTGCAGTTTGACCATAAAGGCATGTGAAAAACTGGATACAAGGAAGGTGTGGTTGTTGAAGAAAGTACCTCCACTAAAAAGAAGCCAAGTACCTTCCACAAAGAAAATAGAAAATATGCCTTGAGGGAATCTCAGCAATCAGCAAGATCACACCCACAGCAGGCTCAAGGGTAAAATGTCTTTCTCTGATAAAAGATCTTGGATGGGGTCACCTGCTCACACAGTGGTGAATAGAAAGTTTTCTCCCCAGGATTAATTTTACTGCATTCAGCTTCCCAGACACTCAGATGCCACTGTATCCATGGTCCAAAAAGACCTGGCCACTGCTTTATCTGGTAGTATATCTTGTTGGTATATACAGGAATGCAGGACGCTAGAGGTTTAGATTCACAAAGGAAGACCTGGGAGGCCAAGCAAAATGTGACAAGGTCTAAATCTCTGTGAGGGCAATGCATGAAACTGAGAATTAAGCCAAAACTGTAGTGAAGAGCCCCAAGGATTAAGAGATGCCAGTAATGTGGAACATCTGCAAAGAAAAGCTGTTGGCTGCAGAGAGAGCTAACCTAAGAGGAAGGCCATCTGGGCTGCATCTAGGCCTTACCAACAAGGCCATAAAGGTGGGACAGCCCAAGCCCTTTGGAGTTCACATCTCATCACCAGGTACACAGGATGCCAAACAGGGAACCTAATGTTTACTTGGATGAGTTTTGGTCTTGCGCTGGTTCCATCCCTTCTTTTTAAGCACTTATTCCTTTCTTTTGGAATGGGAATTCTTATTCTTTGCCACTATATATATATTGGATGCATGTAACTGGCTTTTGATTTTTTTAGGGTCTCACAGCCAAGAGTTTGCTTTGAGTCTTGAAGGAGACTTTGGATGTAGATTTTGGAGGCAATGCTGGAACTGCTAACACTATGAGGACTCTTGGAGATGAACTGAATGCATTTTGTACTGTGAGATAAACATGAGATTTTATGGGTCTGGGGCAAAATATTATGGATATGAACTGTTCCCTCAAAAGCTCATGTGTCAGAAATATGATATCCAATGTAACAATGTTCAGAGATGAAATGATAAGATTATGAGAGCTTTAGCTTCATAGTGGATTAATCCATTTGATTAATCTATTTGATGAATTAATAATTTAAATGGATTACTGGGTAGTAAGTATAGGCAGGTGGGATGAGGCTAAAGGAAGTAGATCACTGGGAGTGTATCTTTGGGGATTATTTCTTATCCTGGGTCAAGTTGCTCCAATTGGGCAGGTTTCCTCTACCACACACTTCCACCATAATGTTTTTGCCTCATCTTTGGCCCAGAGCAATGGAGTAGCCAATCGTAGGTTGAACCTCAAAAACCATGAGCCCAAAATAAAGCTTTCCTTCTCTAAGTTGTTCTCATTAATTATTTTGGTCACAATAATGAAAAAATAACTCAAAGACATCCTAACTACCCTCTTTGAATCCCAATCTTTCTCTAAAACCCATCTATATTTTTCCATTGTCACATTACTCTGTTTTTAAAAGATTCAAACGAAACAAAAACTTTCCTCAAAGCTTTCCTCAAGGAAAGAACCTAGAGTTCATTATAGACCTACTCTCTCCCTTATCAAATTTCAACTCCTCTGCCTCTATCTCAATACTCTGCTTAATATAGCACCTATCAATAATTAGTTCCTTAACACAAAAACTTTGCTCTGAGCAATTAGTCCAGCAATCCCTGACCTCATTCCATATGTGCACATATCATTTCCTAAGCCTTTATTCTCACTGACTCCCTTTTGCTCAAACTTTTTAAACACTGCTCATCTTTTAAGGTCCAATACAAATTCTATCTTTAGAAACAAGCTTTTCCTGACTTCTCCAGCCATTTGGTTCCTCCTCCTCCTCCCCCTCTTCCTTTTCTTCCTCCTCCTGCTTTTTTTAAAATTTTTTAGGTATAGTTGAACACAATGCCTTTACTTTATTTATTTATTTATTTATTTGTGGTGCTGAGGATCAAACCCAGGGCCTCACACGTGCTAGGTGAGTGCTCTACCACTGAGCTCCAACCCCAGCTCCCTCCTCCTCCTTCTTCATGACAGGTGACAGGTCTGTGGTGACATCCTCTATGAGGATAGCTCCCTGCAGGGCTTAACAGATGTACGACAATACCAGAACTAGATGACAGCTCACTTGATCTAGGTTAGAAAAAATTCAGGGCACACAAGGCTGAAGAAGTTTTTCACATTCAGCTAAAATCAGCTTAAACAAGGGTCATCTGGGTGAGAGCGAGCACTTATTCTGGACTGAAAAACATAAGCTTCCCCCAGAGGGTGTGGGTCAAGGATGTTTTGAGGGAGTTGAGCTAGCTTTATGCTGAGGGTGTCACCAGCTGAGTTGGGAACAAAGGCTGCATATTTGTTGAACTAGGAAAGGTGATACTGGACTCCAGAGTGGAGGACACTGGGAGGAGCAAGTAGTATGTGGTCCAAGGGACTAAGAAGAGTTGGGCTGAGCTGAGCTACAGGAGAATGGGTCTATCTGGGTTGCAGGAGGGGGGAAAAATATCATACCTAAGGGACTTGGAGATGAGATGAAGTAAGGAGGCCCAATGGGATTGAGCAAGGAGAAGAAGTGAGACGAGATGCACCAAATAGGAGGGCTAGCTCAAGTTTGAGCTACAGACTCAGGTGGCAGTTCTAGAGCAGTTAAGTTAGGGAAGGGACAGCCAGGAGCTGCCTATCAACTGTGCAGGAGCTGCAAAGAGTCAACAGCTAGCTCTATAAGGGAAAAGATTCAAAAAAAAGAAAAAAGAAAAGAAAAGAAGAACAGAAGCTATTGAAAAGGAGAGGTAGAGATGAGTTATCAAACTGGTTAGAGATGAGCTAAATATTCAGTTTCCCATCATCCTGAAAGCAACTTAACCTGCTCATTGAGATACAAAGCCTGGATCCTCAGTACTCAGTGGTTAGTGATTTCAGTAGACCATAAACCTTGTATTACCAGGAAAGGAAAAGGTTAAAAGGGATTTATGTGGCAGTTTTCAAACAACTCAGTTGATTTGGCTTGTGTAAAGGTGATGATGCCTGATTTGGAACAGAGCAATTTATGTTGTTATGCTTTAAAATCCATCCTGGCACACTGCTGAATGTGTCAGCTGGCAGCTAAGAACTTGCTGGAATGCAAGTTTTTAACCATTTATAATTAACATTTCCCCTTCCAGAAAAGAGGTTTTCTAATCTCTTAAGTAGTAGGTTTACCAATTTGCATAAAATATGGCATTATCAATGAACACATACTTACAATATATCACTTTCCTACTATCTTTAAAGTAAAGTTGTTTTTTAAAAGCAGAATCAGTTTGCAGTCAATCAGCACCTTCACATTCATCTAAGCTAGGTGAATCTGTTCAGGGTGAGAAGAAGCCATCACTAGAAAGGGGAGAGGCAGGAAAAAAATATACCTTTTTCTATTTTCATGATCTTTTTTGAATGTATGTAACCAATTTGGTTAGATACTAATTAAATATAAAAAAGAAATTGCTGGGCTGTTTCAATATGCTTGTTAAAGTTGTACTTCTTGGTTGTTTATCATTTACCTCTTATGAGAGAGCATCAAACAGCCCAACTGAGTTCAAAGATTTCCAACCCTCCACAACCCCTGAACAAAGAAGGAACACACCAGGGTCAACAGAATCTATTCTAAAATCCCTCAAACACTACATATTCCACCTGCTCACATTTACCCTGTTCTTGCTGCTGTTTATCTATATGAAAGTCAAGCCTGAAATCCTCCGTGGGGGTCAAGATTTATGGAAATGCCCAATGAATTAGTTCAAAATTTTACAAATTTAGTTTGGTTTGGTGATAACTGATTCTTCACACATATCACTAAAATTACAACTCAGTCACCTCTTGCCATATGACATATTTCATTAAAAATCACTTAGGAAGGACTGGGATTTGAGCTCAGTGTTAGAGCGCTTGTCTAGCATGTGTGAGGCACTAAATTGGATTCTCAGCACTGCATATAAATAAGTAAAAATAAAGGTCCATTGACAACTAAAAATATTTTTAAAAATTATTTAGGATAGGCCATTAAGAAATGGTTATCAGATCCCCTCTTCTTTCAGAACAAACCACAAGTCAAATTTTGAATGAAATGATAATATTTGGTTGGTTAACTAATATACTTAGATTTATTAAAATTACTCCACTCCTTTAATGTCTATAGGACAATACACATATACACACAGATGTAGTACATGGTCTAAGAGGACTAATAAGTTTTTGTTTGTGTGTGTGTGTGTGTGTGTGTGTGTGTGTGTGTGTGTGTAAATGCTACTGCAAAGTTGAAAGAGACTTTACCACGTTCTTTCATTTTTAAGGACATTGTATATTAAGGACAAGCGTAATGTCATCAAAAGTTAACTTTGCTAGCAACATGTATCAAAATTTTAAATGTGTGAACTCTCTGACCCAGTCATTCCACTTCCAGGAACAGCTTCTAAGGAGGTTATTGTAAAGTACAGGAAGGGTACATGAAAGGCTATTCATCATGGTTTCCTTTACACATGAAAAATTGGAAATAACCTAATTATCTTATCAATGGGGAGCAGTTAAATAAAACCATCAATGTAATTTTATATAGATATCCAAAAGGATAATACACGAGTAAGTATATATTTACATAAGAAACTTTTGATGGAATATTGATGAATAAAACAAAAGGTATAAAAGAGTGGTCATGGTATGGTTTTATTTATATAAAACAATCTGTGTGTGTATATGTATACTTCTGGAAGTATATGCATTATTCAGTATTTTCTTCTTTTTATTTTTTTTCTATATGAAGCATGTAAATACTTTTTCTACATATAAGCATATTTAAAGTCAGGAAAAAAAACTATTTTCACCAAAGAAAAAAAAATAAATCACTACACTGGATTCTAGTCAGAATAGAATAGTCACCCAGGAAGCCAACTGTAGCTCTTGTATTTCTGTGCCTTCTGTGGGAAAGAAAACTGTGGATAAACAGACCATGTTACAAGAGAAAATTTGAATGAATGGAACCCAAACCAAAACAGAGGTGAAAGACTTCACAAACTAGAGAGGTTGCCTTTATTGTTGTGTTTGAAAGACTTCAATGTGTGTATGTATGTTACTATATTTTCATGACTAACCAAAATATAATGTAGATTCCAAATGGCAGCAAAGAATATAATATAATTATCATTGGCTTTTCTTACATAAGTTACCACCCCATAAATCTTCATGTTAATGTGGAAAAATATGACCTGAACAGATGGACTTCATGCTGTTCTCAAAAACATGCACAGATTTCTAATCTTCCGGACCAGGAAATGAAGTCAGCACTACAGCAGTAGACACCATCACCGACTTCTAGAATTTCAATTTAAGAAGATGATAACAAAAGCAACATTTCCCTCTTTAGAAACAGAGTACAGTGATATGTTTATATCTTAATGGAATGTGCCCTTGATATAATAAACCATAGTAGAACATTTGTCACACATGAATGCTAATTGTCTGGTTCCTGAACCTTACCAATTTTGAGACTCCTCTCAATGTGGTTCTTGGCAGTGTTTGGCTGCCTCTACCCTTGATCCTCTAGGCTTCTAAGGAAAAACACATCACTGCCTGGTTAAACCTTCATCTCATCAGCCCAAGGCCTCTTATCCATGAGAATCTTCACAGAAGCAATTTCATAAATAGATGCCTTTGGGCTTGAAGACCCAATATAGGACTCTCTACTGAGTAATTACCTGCTTGGAGATTTGAATACCTGCTCCACAACTTTCCAGTTGTTATGGTTTAAGGTCTGGTATAGTGATGCCCCCTGCTTCACTCTTCCTGCTAAGGATTGCTTTAGCTATTCTGGGTCTCTTATCTTAGCAGATGAATTTCATGATTGCTTTTTCTGTTTTTATGAGGAATGCCATTGGGATTTTGATTGGAATTGCATTAAATCTGTAAACTGCTTTTGGTGGTATGGTCATTTTGATAAGATATTAATTCTGCCTAACCTAGAGCGAGGTAGATCTTTCCATCTTCTAAGGCCTTCTTTGATTTCTTTCTTTAGGGTTCTATAATTTTATTTATACAGATCTTTTACCTCTTGTTTTGTGGGTAGCTTTCAGAGAGGTGGCAAATAAAAATTCTGAGGGTCCTTGGTAACTAAAATATACGAGTTTGGATGATGCATTTATTATATATATATATATATATATTACTGAGAAGTTAGCTTAGGCTTCTAAACTAAAAAAAAAATGTGGATTTTTGGATAACTTTAAAATATCCATTTCAGCTTACTATCATTTGGATGACTGGTTAAGACTGTGTGCATGGCTTGTAGACTTTAAGATACTGTGTGCACAAGCACAGATTCAAGTATTTTTGACATAATCCTAGAATTTCTGGGGCTGCTATATATTGTTAAGATTTTAATTTAAAAAATATTAAAGTAAAGAAAAAAATATTTTAAAAGGTAATTATATTAAATGGCAAATGAATGTTTAAAGAAATCATTAAAAAATTAAAAATTATTAAAATGTGAATTGCTCCAGGGCAAGGGCTTAAAAATCAGTTAATTAAGGAAGTCTTCATTTACTTCCACAAGAATAGGGTTCATTTTCACAAACAAATAATAAACTTTTAGGTAAAGTGTCCCAATATAAAAAATGTTAGCAAATATCTCAAACTTATTCCCACTTTGAGTAGTACAACTAATTACAGAAAAACCTGTTCTTGAGGCACTGTGATGTAGATACTTGAAGAAGAGACAGATCTGATCATTATCAAAGTTAATCATCCAGGTGCAACAACTGCCCAGTGTATGATTTACATTCGTGCTGTAGCACAATCACAAATTAGTACATAATGGACTTTTAGGTTCACCTGCCAATAATCAAAGCCACTAAGTTAAATCCATGATAAAAAAAAGCAAAAAATAGGGGCTGGGGTTGTGGCTCAGTGGTAGAGCGCTCGCCTAAAACGTGCAAGACACTGGGTTTGATCTACAGCACCACATAAAAATAAATGAAATAAAGGTATTGTGTCCAAATGCAACTAAAAAAAAACAATTAAAAAAAACAAAGCAAAAGGTACACATATAACCAATATGTTTGTATTAGGAAAATAAAAGATCCTACTATTATAAAATATACAGTAGTAAACCATAATAAGAATGTATTTCATAAGTAAGTTTTTATGCTTATAAATTCTCATTAATTTGATTCTTTGTCAAAATAAATTTAACAAGTTTTAAAAAAATTTAAAAAATTTAAACTTTAACTGTAAATATAACTTTCATAATCACTATAGATTACTGTTTTTTATGGAGAGAACAGGGGAAAAAAAACATGAAAAGTGGGGAGGCATTTTAAAGGTGATACTACAGAACATTTAAATTATAAATGTTGAAAAGGTAAGATTGGAACTCAAAATTTTAAAAGAAAAAAATTAGTAAAATGAAATATTATTACCTGGGGAGCTTTTTATTTTAAGGGTGAGAGAGAAAGAGAGAGAGAGAGAGAGAGAGAGAGAGAGAGAGAGAGAATTTTAATATTTAGTTTTTAGTTATTGGAGGACACAACATCTTTGTTTTTGGTGCTGAGAATCGAACCCAGGATGCACGCATGCCAGGTGAGCGTGCTACCGCTTGAGCCACATCCCCAGCCCTACCTGGGGAGCTTTCATAAACTTCATATACTTTCCCAATTTCACCACCTAGTTGTGAATCATCTTTTCACATATCAGGGAAAAATAGATATATCAAAAGACATACCCTTCTCAGGAATATAATTTATAATGTGTAAAGTTCATGAAGCTATGATAGCTGAGTAAGGTGATATGCACATTTTTTAATACTCTGTTCAATTACTACTATTCTCTTCTACTAACTCTAAAACCACAAGAAAACAAAATACATGAGTTTTGAAAAATAACTCACTTTTTGTGAAGGAACTCTCCCGCTGCCACAGCAACAGGGCGATGTGCTGAATAAACCAAGTGGTAAACATTTTCACAGTCTTCATTGGAAAGGGCTTCTTCACTTCCACTGAAAATTTCAGAAAGTTAACAGCTGAACCAAAATAAGCACATATTTTCAGTTCTACTATTATTTCAAAATTTGAAAGTTCAACATAAAAGTTGAAGGCACACTGATTTTAGTTTCCGCCTTATCTTACTTTGAAAGTACTATTTCACTATATAAAAGACACAATCATTATAAAATGTTCAGAATATGTAGATAAAACAGGGAGAAAATAAAATATATATTACTTCCACACACACATATTCTTATACAATGACTATTCAGCTCTTTAAATGTGCATAAGATTTTTGTTGATATGTTCTGGCAATATTTTTGTCCTTGTTTCAGAGAAATTACTATGCTATATAAGTCTTTTTTCCAGAACTGTATTTTTAAAATTACATTTTAGCGCCATATTTACAGTACTATTTGGTGTTCTTAATAAATGGATTCTGTAGGAAAAAACATTTCTTTCTCAACTTTCTATTTAGGCATTCTTAAAAAGTCTGCATCATTTTTTAGTTGGTCATAATATGTCTTTAAGTACTCCCCCCACCAAGAATATCCATATTATGACTGTTTTAAAATGTCTGATATAATTAAAGATTAACAACAACTATATGGGAAACAAAAAAAATGTACACATTTTTGACAACATGTAAGGGTTTAGAGCTCATGCCCCAAATTGACATCTGCAAATGCCTCAGGAACTAGGATGTTGAGGAATCTATCATATAAAATTAGAATGACCTGGTCAGGAAAAATGAAAATCAAGGATGGTAGTCAGCCTAGAAACATTTTTTCCTCAATAATCTCTGTTCCAATATTATAAGTCAGAAAAACAGAGTAGTGTTAGCAAACAAGACAACTGTCAATAGGTGCTGGGAAATAACAGTAAGTGTAAGTAGACTGGCTAGTCCATAAACTTACTTTCTTTATCTGTCCATTCCATATTCTTGGGGTTATGAAATTATAATTGAAAGACACAATTTTAAGACTACCAAAGAACATTAGATTATAACAAGAGGCTTTTTGCTCTAAAGCACAAATGTCTCTATGTCCAATTTATACCAAAAATTATAAGGAGGGGTATAAGGCTAGGGTTGTTTCCCAAGTTAGATATCATTAGTCCACTGGCTAATACCCTCAAAAATTAACAGTTTAACATCAAAACAAAACAAAACAATTTAACATGACATCTTAGGAACCCAAGCTCAAAAATGAAAGGAAAACAATGTGTATCAAATAGATGGACGGAATGTAACAGGATGTTATATTTAACTTTACCTGAAGTTTTGGGAGTTTTAGTATGGCAGAGATCTCACAAATCAAGTAAAACAAGGTCAAATTATTTTTTTCATGCACGTGCTATCAGACACAGGAAAGCGGGTTTGGGATGCTTAGCTTATTAACCAACAAAATAATAAGTAACTAGAAATTAGGAGACTGAGCAACATAATTGGTAGAAAAAATTTCTTCATTTTCTAACTTTATTTACTGGAATTGAACTTGGGGCACTACCACCGCGCTACTTCCTCAGGCCTTTCTATTTTATTTTGGGACACTGTCTGGCTAAGTTGCCTAAGCTGGCCTTGAATTTGTGATATTACTGCCTCAGACTTCCAGAGTAGGTGCAATTACAAATAGGTGGGATTACAAGCAGTAGGTGGGGTTCCACCATATGTTACTAATATGGTTTCTTTAAAGACAGAGATATCAGAGTGTTGTGGTACTCTGAAGCCTTTCCCTAAGCTAATCTAGAACACCAAGTTTCAGAAAATTTCAATGAAAACGTTATGAATATCCTTTAAAATTATAAGAAATTTTAGAAACTAGTATCTGGTGCAGGGATTAAAGAGTTCTAAAGATAAAATGTTTGTGGAGCAGTCCACGGTAGGAGAAAAAAGAGAGTATGGATACCAGGGACTGCATAGTATTTCAACCATTCACAAATGGTCTTGATTTCCTTTAGGCCATGTATGTAATATTGAAAAGGAACATTTCTGAATAGATTTAAAAGACTCTACCCAATAGAACTACCTTTAGGGCAAACAACTTCCACACAGAAAACATAAATGCCAGGAGTTATAGAGATCTTTGAGGAATTCACAAAAGCACCAATGTCTCCAATGCATTTAGAATATCTGTCAGAACTATAGTGTTAACAATTTCATACTTAGATTAAGACATTATCTGCTCTTTCCACCCTTAATAAACATGCAGTTATATATGGACACAATGTCTTTAGTTTATTTATTTTTTTACGTGGTGCCGAGGATTGAACCCAGTGTCTCAAATGTGCAAGGCAAGCACTCTGCCACTGAGCCACAACCCCAGCTTGAATTCTATATTTTCTTTACATCTCTATTCTCACTCATTTCTAACCCAGTAGTTTATTCATTCATTCCCCACCAACCCTACTGGGAATAGAATCTACGCACTTATAAAACCACTCAATCTTGTACATTTGTGGGAAAAGTAGAATTTTTCCAGGCATACAAGTCTCAGAAGGTTTGAAAACACCCTTGAAGGAAGAAATCTAACTTATTTAGATAATCTTTGGAGACTGAAATAATTACTCTGCTGGAAAAAAAGGAAGAAGAAATATCAAAGTAAAAAATAAACGAGCTGTCTAAATGACCAAGTACTGAAACTAAATAAAAAAGGCAGACAGCCAGATATATATACATACAGTCTAATGATACAGATCTCATCTCAAATTCCAGACAATACCACTGAAATATATGAATGGTTAGAATGTCAGGATACTGTATTATTCAGTGCAAAGGTATCAATAGCTGGTTAAATTCACCAGAAAACCTAAGGGCCGAATACTTTAAAATAGATTTTAGAGGGGAAATAAAACTCTTCATAATTGATTATGAAAAATATTTTATGATCAACATTCAGGAGGAAAGGTAAGGCAACAATTATAAGACTTTTATACATTATCCTTAAAAAGTAGACAGGAAGTAATATGAATGAAACAATGTATAAATTCAACAAAATAAATATGTATACAATTATGTGCAATATGTGTTTATATATTGTTTTCATTTACTTATTTTTTAGTGCCAGGGATCAAACTCAGGACATTGTGCATATTAGGCAAATGCTTTACCACTGACTAACCTCCTCAGCTCTAATGTTTCTAAACATATTAATAAAATACAAAAATTGACCAGAACATTCAGAACATATTCTGAGATAACAGAATAAAATAGAAAGGAAAGCTTTAAACTTTTTTTTGTGTGTGTGGAAAACAAAAATATACTATTGAGTTCTCTATAATAAAACTGGAAAACAGAGATGTGCCATGGTTTCAGTAATAATGGCAGTTCCCTCTGATCCCAAACCATGCCATTACCTCTCCTATTTCAGTCAGCCAGATCCTGCTCCAAAGTAACTATGTATGGCAAGGCAGTAACCCAAAATAATGGACATACAGGAAAGATACAACCGGATCTGATGAAGTACACTATTGAGGCGTTGGAGAAATATGGAAAAGAATACTTCAACCCATATTAAGGAGTTTGGCAAGATGTATAACTCCACCTGGTATTACTTCATGGGGAGCAATTTTGTATTATGTGGTACATGAAACCAAACATTTTTTCAACTTCCAACTGGGTCAAACCGCTATTTTTCTATTAAAATCTGGTTAAAAGCATAGATTGTGACACATACCCAATGATTCATCCAAAAATGAAGACTGAAGACTAAATTTTGAATACCAAATACTGAATTCTTCAGTCCTTGCAAAGGGAACAGACTAATCTTTGAAAAATTTATTGTGTTTTGTACAGGTCATTCTCTGCACAATTTCATTATGGTGATAAAACAATTAGCACAATAGCTTAAAACAGGGTGTGGTGGTGCATGCATGTAATCTCATCAATTCAGGATGCTGAGGGAAGAGAATCACAAGTTAGAGATAAGCCTCAGCAATTTAGCAAGGACTTAAGCAACTTAGCAAGATCCTGTCTCAAAATAAAAAGTGAAAAAAGCTGGGGATGTGGTAAAGTAGTTTATAGCAGCTCAATTCACAATAGCTCAACTACGGAACCAACCTAGATGCCCTTCATCAGATGAATGGATAAAGAAAATGTGGTGTATATATATATATACACAATGGAATACTACTCCCTAAAGGAATATGAAATTATGGCATTTGCAGGTGAATGGATGGGGCTGGAGAATATCATGCTATGTGAAATAAGCCAAACCCGAAACAGCAAAGACTGAATGTTTTCTTTGATAAGTGGATGCTAATCCATAATGGAGGTGGGGGTTATGGAAGGATGAAGGAAATTTTGACTGTGCAGAGAGGAGTGAGAGAAGAGGGTGTGATAATGTGAAGGATGGTGGAATGAAATGGACATTACTACCCTATACATGTATGATTACACTACCAGTGTGATTCTATACCATGTTCAGCCAAAGGAAAAAGAAGCTGTGCCACATTGTGTACAATGTATCAAAATCTATTCTACTGTCATGCATAACTAATTAGAAGAAAATTAAAAAATAAAATTAAAAAACAAAACAAAACTCTAGCCAGAGCAATTAGGCAAGAGAAAGAAATAAAGGGCATCCAAACTGAAAAAGTCATCATCAAATTGTCACTGTTTGCAGATGACATGATCTTAGGCAAATGCTTTACCACTGACTAACCTCCTCTTATACATAAAATCAACAACAAAACCTAAACACTCTGCTGGAAGAAAACAATTACAACTAATAAATTAACTCAGCAAAGTTGCAGAATACAAAAATCATCATTAAAAAAAAACCTTCAGCAGCACTGCTATACACCAACAGCAAATTATCTGAAATAGGAATCAACAAAGATTTTCACCCAATAGCTTAATATAGAAATTATTCAAGAATCAGTAAAATCATGATTTTTAACCAGAAACAATTGGAAGAGACTGAAATTAAATTTTTATGGAATATACTTATTGAAATTTGACAAGAGAAATGATTACATTAAACATATGGAAATATTACGCACACATTTTTATACCAAGGGAGGCAATGCAGTCATACTTTAGAAATAATATAACTTTGATATGTGTAATTATAATTAACAATTGATTAAAATGTGATTTATTCATAAATTTAAAAAAACATAGTAATCCCATTTATAATACTTACAAAAAATGGTAAAATACAAAAGGATAAGTTTAACAAAAAGGTGAAAGATTTCTACAATGCAATCTATAAAATGCCAGTGAAAGAAACTGAAGAGGGCACATGTAAATGAAAAGAGATCCCCTGGTTCATGGGTTAAAAGGATTAGTGTTTTAAAAATGTCTATACTGCCCAAAGTGATCAACAGAACTAGAAAAATAGAACTAAAATTTGTATGGGTTCACAAAATACCACCAATATCCAAAGCAATCTTCAATAAAAAGAACAAAGCAGGAGACATTATATTACCTGACTTCAAAATAAATTATAAAGCTGTAGTAATCAAAACAACACAGGACTGGTAAAAAAAGAGACATAGACCAATGGAACAAAACAGACTAGAAGTAAACACAAGCATCGATAGTCAACTAACTTTCAACAAAGATCCAAAGAATACACATGGGAGAAGAGATGGTATTTTCAGTAAATGGTACTAGGAAAATTGGATATCCACACACAGAATAAAATGAGACCCCCATTTCCCACCCATTTCAAAAATCAACTGTAGGAGCTGGGATTGTGGCTCAGTGGCAGAGAGCTTGCCTCAAATATGTAAGGCACTGGATTTGATTCTCAGCACCACATATAAATAAAAAATAAAGGTCCATCAATAACTAAAATGAATAAAATAAATAAAATTTAAAAAAATTCAACTGTACATGGACTAAAAGACTTATGTAAGACATGAAATCGATAAAACAAAACAGGGGAAGTGCTTGAGGGATATTGGAAAGGCCAAGAATATTCTGGAGAGGACCCCAAGAGCAGAGGAAACAAGAGCAGAAAAGTACAGGAAATAAAAGCCAAAATGGTATTACATTAAACTACTAAGTGTTTGTACAGCAAAGGTACAGTAAAGAGATGTACAACATATAGAATAGGAGGAAGTATTTCCAAACTATATACCTGACAAGAGGTTAATATCCAGAATTTACAATAAACTTCAAAAACTCCAACAGTAAAAATCCAGTCTGATTAAAATTGGGCTATAATCCTAGAAACTTGGGAGGGTGAGACAGGAAGATCAGAAGCTTGAGGCCAGTCTCAGCAATTTAGAAAGACCCTGTCTCAAAATGAAAAATAAAAAAAAAAACCCCAGGGATGTGGCTCAGCAGTAAAATATCCCTGGGTTCAATCACCAGTAGTGCAAAACAACAACAACAACAACAACAACAACAACAACAACACTATAACAAAAGGTTGTCAACTCATCCTAGTAAGATGGCTACTATCAAAAAGACTAAAGATATCAAGTGTTGGTAAGAGTTAAGGAAACTCATACTGTTAGTGGGAATGTAAATTAGTTCAGTCCTTGTAGAAAACAGTATGTACATTCCTTCAAAAAATTAAAAACAGAGCTGGGGTTGTAGCTCAATGGTAGAGAGCTTGCTTGGCACTGGTAGGGCACTAGGTTCAATCCTCAGCACCACATAAAAATAAATAAATAAATAAAATAGAGATATTTGGTCCAGTACAACAAAAAAATTCAAAACAGAACTACCATATGATCTACAAATATAGATCATATATCTACCCCCTACTGAGTATATATTCTAAGGAAATAAAATCCCTACATGGAAGAGGACGTCTATACTCAGGTTCACTGCAGCACTACTCACAATAGCCAAGAAATGGAAGCAATCAAAGTGTCTATCAACTAATAAATGAAGAAAGAAAAGGTGATATATATACGAAAAGAAAACAATTCAGCCATGAAAAAGGATGATAGAACTAGAGTTAGGTGAAATAAGCCAGGCATATATGTGGAATGTAAAAAAAAACAAACAAACAAACAAACAAAAAAAACCCTGATGTAGAAGTTGAGGGCAGAATGGTATTTAGGAGAGGCTGGGGAGATTAAGAGAAAGGGAAGGGTGAAGAGACCCCAATAAATGGCTACTGAGTTAGATACACAGATGTTCAAGTTTAACATGGGACAGCAGCATGACTATAGATAAGGATAATGTATATATTTACTTCAAAAAGAGGAAAGTATTTTCAAAGTAAAGAAATGATAAATGTTTGAGGAGATCCACATATTTAACCTAATTTCAACATTACACATGTACCAAAATATCATGCTACCCCATTACTATGTACAATTTTATTTACATTTATTTATACTCTTTTTTGTGTTGATGGGGATCAAACCCAAGGCCTTTCACATGTTAGGCAAACATTCTACCATTGAGTAGATAATTGAGTTATAATTGAGTCATATCTTTAGCCCCATACAATTTTTGTTTTTATGTATGTGCTTAAAAAATAAATTTAATTCTAAAATGTCAAATTTATTAATGATAACAGATGTGTATATAATACTGTATTTAAACAAAACAGAACTGTATCATGTTCAAATAGAATTTATTCTAGAAATGCAAGGGGTGCTTACCACTAGACAAATTTATTAATTTAACTCAGGTTCATTAGTGGATAAAAGGAAAATCTCAGGAAACTCATTTACAAATGGAAAATTTTATCACGGACCAAAAGATACCACAGAAATCACAGAAACTAAAAACTTTAATTGCCTCCCCAGAACAAGAACAAAACTGTCTTCTATCAGTGACACTATTAATAGTAATAAAGGAACTGGCTATGCAATTTGACAAGAGATGAAAACTTGTAAGGTTAGGAATTGAAATTGTTTGCAAATAATGTAACTTACTTAGTACAAGTAAACAGAATGAACAAAACATCAGAAGAAATGAGAGTTCTAATCCAGTATACCTATAAAACTAACATAAAAATTGAAGGTTTCTATACCTCAGCAACAACCAAGTAGAAGCTAGGCATGGTGGCCTATAATCCAAGCAACTCAGGAGGCAGAGGTAGGAGAATAGCAAGTTTGAGGCCAGACTCAACCAATTAGTGAGGCCCTAAGCAACTTAGTGAGACCCTGTCTCAAAACATAAGAAACCCACCAAAACAAGAAGTAGAAAATACTAAATACCAATTATATAGCAATGAAACTACAAAGTTTTTAAGAATTAACATATACTAAATAACACAGAAGATCACCATGGAAAATTGAGCTCTATGTATAAGACCTAATGATATCTCAGCAAAGAAATGCATCTTTTCATGAATAAATGATATGATTTAAAAAAACTTCCATTTTCTCCTAAATTCCATGAAGTTCTAATATTTAAAATACTAACCAAAAATTTGAAGCAACTGACAAGTATATTTTAAAAATTCTTATCATAGAAAAAAAGATTTTAAATAGATCAGAGAATCTACCAATAAGAGAAGAGGCTGGATTTTAAAATATATTATAAAGCCAAAATAATAAAAAGCATGGTATAAAGGCAAAAAGGTATAAAGAACTCAAGTATCTGTAGACCCTTGTATAGTTATTTAGTTCATGACAGGTGTGTCATTATAAAGTATATAGAGAAGAATGTGTAACAATTTTGCTAGAAATCACATTCTCTTACAGATTCTACTTTTATAGTCAAACTTGTAATGAAAAAGCTATTTTTCTTAAATAGCTTTCTTAAAATTGTTATTTTAAAATCTATTTTTGATCATCTTGTAAATAAAACAATTACCTGCTTTATTTCTTATCTTTTGGTTTTATATACATTCCAAAAAGCCTATTTGAAAAACCTATCCCTTTTGAGAGACCTTCCTTTTAAAGACTTCTTTCTCTGTTTTTGTTTAAAGAGGAAGATATTTCATTGGTAATTTCTGTAGATTGTATGAAAAAACTTTAATATGGAGGAGAGAGACAACAGTCAAAATGAAAAACAAAAACAAAACAAATCCACACACAATCAAAAAAAAAAAAAGAGAATACTTTGGAACAAAACCTTAAGGTATTAAAAGTAGAACCTGAAGTGATAAATATATTTAAGGGCTTTATATACAAAAGGATATTAATAATGCAGAGAAAAGGGCATTAAAATATCAAAATATTAAAAAATAAACTCACTGAAGTATTAGAGTAACCAATCGAATAGCTGCCACAGCAACATCATATTCTTTGTCAAGTGTCATTGATACAATGTGATCCTAAAAAAGTAGTTATAAAAAAATAAAGCATAAATATGAAAAAGCTGAGAAAGACTTAAGATTATGTATTCTGAGGCATATGTGCCACACTAATGATAGGTTAAATGTAAAACTTTATTCTTGAAATCATATTCTCATAGTTCTACTCTCACAAAGGAGATGCTAGAATGTTTGTAATTTAAAATCTTTCTCGTCAATTGGCATTCCCAGAACACTGTGACAGGGAAACCTTTAGTTACAAAATTAATACATTCATTAAAGAAGATATATAAAGAAATAATTTTAAACAAGAAAGACATTTTTAAGGAAACAAGAACTCTTGTGTGTATTTGTGGTAAATAGATACTCACTCATTTATTTCAGGCAGGTTTATTTAAAGAATATGTAGTAAAGAACAGGAATTAAACACTTATTACAGTAATGTCATTTGATAAACTAGCTAAAAGTACAAGGTTATAATGAGAAATAATGTAGGTACTATGAAAATAATAAGCTCACTGTTCTTAATGCTTACCTTGAATCGGTTAGTGAATAGCTCCAGTTTGGGAAATAATTCTCTATTGGTATATAGACTCTGTAGAGCTTTCAAACACTTCAGTCTGACTTCCCCTTGCTTCAGAGATATAAATAAAAACACAAAAGAAGCAGTTAATTCCATGCCAAAAAGATTATAATAAAAATACTGAAGTCTTTATGAAGAATAAAATAATTTCAGTTTAATCATTTAAAAATACATTGAAAATCCCTTAGTTTCTTGTGAATCTGTGTCAAACATTTATCAACTCTGACCATATAATGAGTATCTCTCATATTATTCGGTGATACTTAGAATTTTTAACTTATGATCATAATTAGAGAAGAGAATGCTCATTTGTTCTATATGTAATTATAGAATAATACTGTGGCAAAACTTAATTTCATATTAAAGTTATCATTTATTGATGCAACAAGTATTTACTGGATGCCTTTTACATTCCAAGGAGAGTAGTAAGGAAACAGAAACAGCAGAATGTTTAAAACACTGGGAAAATGACACAGTGTAGAGTCCTGGGGGTGCGAGTTACTAGAGGAATATCTTTAATATAAAGTCACTAATTAAGAGTAAAGGTTGTTGGCACAGTGTAAACAGAATGTGTATGGCATCATCTAGAAATTTAGTCAACACTCTCAAAGGATTCAAGAGATTATTATTATTATTATTATTATTGGTACGGGGGATTGAACGCTCAACCACTGAGCCACATCCCACATCTCTCAATCAGGGACTACATATACAAAAGCAAGACAATAAGCAACTCAATGAGACCTTATTGCTAAATAAAATACAAATTAGGGCTGGGGAAGTGGCTCAGTGGTTGAGTGCGTCTCAGTTCAATGCCAGTTGCCCCTCCAAAAACAAAACAAAACAAAATGTCAAAAGCACATGCACACGCGCGAGTGTGCGCACACACGTCTAAGTACAGGGATATGCTGGTAAAAGATTTAGTAACTCATTCTGGGGAACAGGGACCACTTTGTTACACATGCAAAGATCCATAACATAAATATACCTTCCATAGATGATACTGAACTACCAATGAACTATCATTGAACTCATTTATGGAGAAGTGTGTATAATCACCCTCATGCAAGCTAATTCAACTACTTATAGCACAGCAGTGAATGAGGTGATATTATCTGTTAAGGTTAGTTATAGCATGTAGGAGAAATATGAAGTGTTTATACCAGGTGCAATTAACACTCCACCCAAACTCCCTTTACTTGTTAATTCTTCAGCCTCTGTCAACTGCTAATGATTCCTATACACACCTTTCTCTGAAGAAACCACCATGGTTGAAAAGACCCACCTGGCACAGAAATTCCTAAGAGGTTATGTTTCACCTTTCCTCCCCTATTCACTCCACTCCACTCTCACCTTTCCCAGACTAATGCCCATAACCAGAGTAGAAATACATAATGGTAAAACAGCCTAACTGTCTTAACTCTGGCAGGGCAAACTTTGAGATGTAATTTATTCTCTAGAGTTCGTTGTGAGATTGTGCAGAGTCTAGACTTATTCTGAAACCACCTGTTGGGCTGTTTCCTGCTTTATCATATTTTCCAATAGAATACTCCTGAGTACAAACCTAATCATGTGCTACAAAACAATGTTTTGCTCAATCAGGGACTACATATACAAAGGTGATCCCAGAAGATACAATGGAATTGAAAAATTCCTAGTATCTATGGACACTGTAGTCATCATAACATCATGGCACAACTTATTACTCATGTGTTTGTGTTGATGCTGGTGTAAGGAAACCAACTATGCATATACAATTATGCACAGTATATAATATTTGACAATAATAGTAAATGACTTACTAGCTTATGCATCTGCTATATGTTTTATCATTATTTTAGTATATATATATATATCTGCTTATAGGCAAAAAGTTTATTATAAAATAATATACTATGTTTAGCTCACAGCAGCTTTACAAAACCTTGTGATTAGTCACATGCAGTTATTGTGTTTATTCACTAAAAAAATGGCCAGGTGACACATCTTTCAGAACATATCACCATTGTTAAGACACACAACTATACTGTTAGCACAATAATTCCTCAGGTTTGGCTTCTAGGGAATGTGATCTAACTTTTTTGATGAGATTCTGAGGTTGGATTACTTGAAGACTGGATTGTTATGAGGAAGAATCCAATGGTGATACGTACTGACAATTCCTGACACAGAACAGTATTGTATTTTGCTAGGGTTTTTACCTGTGGGTGAAAAAAAATGTGCACTATTAACTTGTACACCATTCTGACATTTGAGGAAGCAGGGTGAATAACAGTTAACTATAAGAACTGTGGAACTAAGTATTTGCTGCTATATTGTACTATGATCCTAAGGAGAAAAAATAATAAGATCAGGCCATTAAATTTCCAGTTCAAAGACAGTGCTGCCATTTTTTTTTTGAAATTTAATCAATTTTCCTATGACAAAATCAGAACTATGATAGGAAAGAAGTGGGGTCTAAAAAATATCTGGGTGGATGTAGGTGAGGACCTTTAATTCCTAGTTTCTTCTAAATTTGTGAGCCTAAAAGTGACTCATACCCCTTGGTAGAGGAGGCATGATTCCTCCCTATCCATCCCTTTATTGAAAGACTGTGGAAGTTTAAATTTTGGCAGGTATCTTAAGGACAATGCTAGCAGCCTTCATCATGATCTACAGAAATTTCCACTTAGGTTAAGGTTAAATCTCTTCATAGATAAGATCACAAAATAGCAGATAAGTCAGTATCACCTAATCATTCAATGCAAGAGAAACATACTATGGTTTGGATATAGTTTCTTTCCTAAAACTTCATTTGCTAGGAGTTTGGTCCCCAGTTCCCCACGTAATGGTATTAAAAGGTGGTAAAACAGGTAAGAAGTGGAGACTAGTGGGAGGTTAAGTGAATAGGGTCCACCCTTGTGAAAGCACTAATGCTGGTCTGGTAGGAGTGGATTAGTTCCTAAGAGGCTGAGTTGTAATAGAGAGCCTGGCTCCTCCCTGTCCTTTTTCTTTTACCTTGCAAACTCTCTCACATCCACTTCTACTATGTGATCATTTGCCATGGTATAACAAGAAAGTCCTCACCAGGGGCTGACTAGATGGTGCTGCTTGATCTTGGACTTTGAGCACCCCATATATGTGCTAAATAAACCCACTTTAAAAAATAAACTTCCCAGAATCGAGTATGGTTATAGCAACAAAAAATGAACTGGGGCAGAGCACAGTATTGTAAAGAGTAGCAAGGTTCAAGCGTAACAATTGAGGATTTACAGAACTGGCTCAAAGGATATGGTCTTCCGGGAGGGAAGATAAGTGGAAAGTCAATGATGAAAGTATTATATAACATATATAATGAGAAAAGATCAACAATGGATGAGTAAAAGGCTGAAGATAGTTGTCTTAATGTACAGTCACAACCTCAGATGTAAGATAGCATGACTGACTTTTCCCTAACCATAGACTTGACATCAATGCCAAAAAAAATGAAATTAATACATCCAACTTCACACAGTAAAAATTATAAGCTGGGCATGTGGTGCAAGTCAGTAATCCCAGTAACCTGGGAGGCTGGGCAGGAGGACCATAGGTTCAAGGCCAGCCTCAGCAATTTAGCAAGGCCCTAAAAAACTTAACGAGACCTTGTCTCCAAAAATAAAAAGGGTAAGGGATTATAGTTCAGTGATAAAGCACTCCTGTGTTCATTCTCCAATATCCTCTCCAAAAACCCCACAGATTAAAAAATAAAATAAAATCTTCAAATATGAATGCTGTTTAATACAGCACCTAGTGCATATTAGCTGCTCAACAATTCTTTTGATACCATTACCTATGGATATAGATATAGTAAGGACATGAATTGAGTTTCATTTTCACCTGTCCAGCAAAATTCCCAAGCAACCATCTCTCCTCCCAAGTCTCGTTTCTTCACCTATAATGTGTCCTGCCTATACCACAGGACCTTAAAAATTAAATAAGGTAAGGTGGTATTCATGAAAGCAGTTCAGAAAACTGGAAAACAACCTGTTGCTGGAATGAAAATTCTCAATTGCTTTTTTGCTAAGTGCTCTACTATGCTCTGCAGTTATTTCTATTATAGTACACTTAATGCTTTATTGTTTTCCCATTACAAGAAAATTTTATTCAAATATAAATGTTGTTTAACACAGCATCTAATGCTTATTAACTGCTCAATAAATATTTTTAATAACTACATAAATAAGAAAATAAAAGCATCAAGGATGAAATTATTTGTTAGAGGAGAGAATTGGGTATTAACAGAGATTCTTTATTCAAAGAGATTCTTTTTTAACATTTGTGCAAAATACTTCTGTAAGAAACATCAAGTGGTATAACAATATTGCATAAATAACAGTAAATGTGGGTTTGTAATGAGTTATATCTTTAAGGGACTATAATTTATGCTCCCCGGAGAATATTTAAATGGAAATACTGTGAAAGAGTTAAGAAGAACTAAATTCAAGTGGACTTTCCAAAAAGGTATGTGTTAGTATGTGGCAGGAGTACAGGGGTAGAGAGAAGATTCCCTTGAGAGGGACAGTTTTGGCAACTTTATGAGAAACAGGATTCAGGATGAGTCAAAAGAAAGAGAAGAAATGAGGTGGGTTAAAAAAATATAGATTGTTAAACACTACAAAGATTCTGATAGGGGGATTAGCATATACTAAGAGGTATAAAAATAAATGTACACACAGGTGCTATGGTTTGGGCATAGTTTTTCCCGCTGAAAACTCAGGCAGAAGCTTGTTCTCTAATGTGAGAGTTTGAAAGGTGGTGAGAACGTTTGACTTTATAAGTGGATGAATGTTTCTCTGGCAGAAATGGGTTAGCTATTGTGAAAATTCTACTTGCTTTTCCTCTTCTTTACAAACCAACTGCTGTGAAGCCCTTACCAGAAGCCATGCAGATGCCAAGGTCATGCTCTTAGGCTTCTTAAACTGTGAGTCAAAATACCCCTTTCTTTTTAAATTTTCCTGACTCATATGCAGTAACCAAAAATGGAGTAACAAGCAAGGTAAAAGCAAAAGTAGTACAGAACGATACAGATAAACTATAAGAGCAAGGCAATTAGAATTATGAGCATAAATCCTCAAAGATTTTAAGATATTTAAGTCTAAAATACATAAATTATGAATGCAATTTCAAAATTAGGCAAATTAGGCACATTTTGCATCACCATGAAGGGCAGAAATAAAATGGCTAGGTAGAGAACCTACAGAAACAACTACTTTTGTTGTTAGAGATTTTCTTTCTGTTGACTAACTTACAGCATAAAACTTTTTTTTTTATTGATTGTTCAAAACATTACAGAGCTCAAGACATATCATCTTCCATACATTCGACTCAATTGGGTTTTGAACTCCCCAAATACATAACTTACAATTTTAAAAAGTTTGTTTTATTCAGGAGAACAGATGAGGTTATAACCTCCAAAGTTATAAAATCAAGACAAAGTTTTCATCAGCTCATTTGGAAGAGGCATAAGATGAATCTGAAGACAGAGGCTACAGGTTCAAGAGGGTGCAGTTTCAATCAGATGAATGAAACAGGAAGACAATGACTCATTCTCAGAAAAAAAGACACAAAGAGATTAGAGTGGGAATGATAAAAGAAAAATGTAGAGGGGATTACTTAATACTTGCAATCTTTAAAAAATAAAATAATTGAGGCTGATAGAGATTTAAGAAATAATTTGACTGAATATTCATATGTTTTTATCAACAATGTACAAGGGAACTCACTTCCCCTCCTTCACCTAGACAATGGATTTCTATAAAAGCAGTTTAATAATTTTTTAATTGATGGTAAGAGGCCAGGTACGACGGTGCACACTTGTAATCCCAGCAGCTAGGGAGGCTGATGCAGCAGGATTGTGAGTTCAAAGCCAGCCTCAGCAACAGTGAGGTGAAACTCACTACTGCTATTGTATTTTGTCTCCAAATACAAAAAAGGGCTGAGGATGTGGCTCAGTGGCTGAGTGACCCTGAGTTCACTTCCTGGTACAAAAACAAAAACAAAAACAAAACAAAACAAAACTGATGGTAAGAAACACCAAAAATTTGGTTTCCCAAGACTTTGTGGTCATACATTAAGTTCTTTTAAAACTGATAGCTGTCACATAAATTCAGAAGAATACTCTACTGCGGGAATAGGGGAAAGAACTGGGATGGTAGTGGTGGGGAGTAAAAGTGCAAAACTTTAATCCAATCCTGCAAAAGAGACTGTCTTGGTGAATATAGGAGTGTGTGTATGTATGATGAGTGTGCACTGTATAATTCTACATTCTCGTAGTGAAGTAAAATCTAGTTGGATTAACTTGAGGTGGACTTAGATGCAAAGGTTCCAATTTCATATAGGGAGTAAACACAAAACAAAACAAACAGAATCTAGCTTGGGATTTATTACTGCAAAGAAAAGGGTGTTAAAATACTTACAGAAGATATATATTCAGGAAAAAAACTCACTACATACTAATTAGATTTCCCTTCAAATGATGATCTGGGGACAGGGAGAGGTAAATATCTCTTTTTATCATCAATTAAAAAAAGATAGTCACGGGAGGTGCATGATTGTAATCCCAGATACTGCGGAGGCTAAAGCATGAGGATCACTAGTTCCAGGATAGCCTAGGCAACTTCGTGAGATATTGTCTCAAGATAAAAAAATTAGATGGGACCAGAGTTGTGGCTCAGTGGTAGAGAGCTTGCCTAGCATGCATAAAGCACTGGGTTCGTTCCCTAGCATCACATAAAAATAAACATATAAAATAAAGGTAATGTGTCCATCTACAACTAATATGTGTGTGTGTATATAATTAAAACAAATAAATAAATAATTAGAAAGGGCTAGGGATATAGTTTAATGGTGAAGTGACCCTAGGTTCAATCCCAGTATAAATAAATAAATAAATATCTAAGAATATATGAATTTTATTTTAAATATTTATTTTTTTAGTTGTAAATACAATACCTTTACTCCACTCTTTTATTTTTATGTGGTGCTGAGGATGAAACCCAGGGCCCCGCACGTGCTAGATGAGCTTTTTACCACTGAGCAACAATCCTAGCCCCTATAATTGCATTTTTTTTAAAGAGAGAGGGAGAGAGGGAGAGAGGGAGAGAGGGAGAGAGGGAGAGAGGGAGAGAGGGAGAGAGGGAGAGAGAGAGAGAGAGAGAGAGAGAGAGAGAGAGAGAGAGAGAGAGGGAGAGAGAGGGAGGGGGAGAGAGAGATTTTCAATATTTATTTTTTTAGTTTTGGGTGGACACAACATCTTTGTTTGTATGTGGTGCTGAGGATGGAACCCGGGCTGCACTCACACCAGGCGAGCGTGCTACCGCTTGCGCCACATCCCCAGCCCCTTATAATTGCATTTTAAAAAATAAAATGGCTTCTGGGCTGGGGTTGTAGCTCATTGGTAGAGCACTTGCCTAGCATGTGTGAGGTAACGGGTTTGATCCTCAGCACCACATAAAAATTAATAAAGGTATATATAAAAAAGGCTTCTGATAGCTATTATGCTAACACAATGATTTAAATTGTTATAAAATTTCTATGCTGCTGCTTGGCACAGTGGTGCATGCTCACAATCCCAGCTACTTGAGAGGCTAAGGCAGGAGGATCTCAAATTCAAGGTCAGACTGGATGTCTTAAAGAGAGCCTATCTCAAAGTAAAAAAAAAAAAAAAAAAAAAGAGGATAAGTTAGTAGTAGAGCAACTGCCTATCATGGGTATTGCCCTAGGTAAACAATAACCAGTATTGGGGGTTGGGGTGGAGGGATAGGGGTGGATCTTCATGTTTATGAATACCTGGCAGTTTGAGCTATAGAATGTCAGGATTTTTTTTGTTGTTGTTGTTGTTGTTGTTTGTTTTTTTAATAAAAATTTCCATAGTTTTTTCTTCTTACCCTTGGTTATTTTGAGGATTACTTATTCAGGACTTGATGATATAGGATTCATGTCAAAGTCAGACCCTTTTTAAGAGATTAGAAGTAGAAATTCATTTTTAGACCAAGTAGTTTAGATTTCATCAAATCTGTTTAACTCTTTTAAAACACTCTACTGTGATAAAACCCTGGAAAATTCAAAACATGAATGTTACTTAGTTTTTAGCCAGGGGCAGTGATGCACACTTTTATTCCCAGCAACCTGTGAGGCTGAGGCAGGAGGATCACAATTAAAAAAAAAATTCCTTCCTTCCTTCATTCATTCATTTATTTTTGGTGTGGTGCTGGGGATTGAACCCAGGGCCTTATGCATGCTAGACAAGCACTCTACCAACTGAGCTATACCACCAGCCCTTATTTATTTATTTTTATATTGTGCTGAAGATCGAACCCAGTGCCTCACATGTGCTAGGCGAGTGGTCTACTGCTGAGCCACAACCCAAGCCCCAGAGGATCGCAAATTTAAATCAAGCCTCTGCAACTTAGTGATACCCTGTCTCAAAAAAAATTAAAAAAGGGAATAGAGCTGTGGCTCAGAGGTTAAGTGTCCTGGGTTCCATTCCTGGTACAAGGAAAAAAATAATAAAGGTATTTAGTTTTTACATATTAAAAGAGACAAGAATTTTTTTTTTATTCCAGTAAGAAAAAGAGCTAATTATCTTCTTGGGATATAATAGGCATTCTCTTGTAAATTCAGATATAACAGGTCATTTTGATTTAAGATAGCATTGCATCTAAATACGACAAACTCTTTATATAAGGGCCAATGACTCGAAGTTAAATCATGGTCTTCAAATAAACAGTTACTATGTTGAATCATTTTAAATTTAATATTACTACAACTATTTTTTAAAAAATATTTTTTTATTTTTTAGTTGTAGTTGGACATAATACCTTTATTTTATTTATTTATTTTTATGTGGTGTTGAGGATCGAACACAGGGCCTCACCCATGCTAGGCAAGAGCTCTACCGCTAAGCCACAACCCCAGCCCCATTACTATAACTTTTTAAAAATCAACTATTGCAATTTTGATTCCTTGCATGCTAGTACTGATATGAGCACCTATTCTAAAGCTTAGAAGATATTACTTACCCTGTCATGAAGAGTCCAGCCAACGTATTTCAGGTAAACTGTCATTTAGAAAGGCATCACTACACATTTTCATCCATACTCCAATCTCTTCAATACAAATAGATCTAATGTCAGCAATAGCATCTCTAGAGCAGAAAATTTTAAAAAAGGAATCTCTAATTAATATCCAAAGCTGAAATGTATTCTTAGTCACTTTCAACAAGCAGCAAATATAATTTCTAACACTGTATTTGTATCTGAACTCTCAAAGCCCTCCAACTAAAATATCTTGTTTTTTTTAAATATAGTTTCTGTGAAATATGAAGACACCTTATTTTGGTCTAAGTGCTCTGTTTTCATTGGGATGGGTAATGACGTTTAGAACTTTCTCAGAACCTCACAATTATAAATATAGAGCCAATAAACATGTTAAATCTCCTAAGAAAACCAAAGTGTCAACATCCAAGTACAGAATAATGTATAGGTCAAAAAGTGTTTCTCTAAAGAATTGTTATCTTTATAACCTACCACATGTCTAATGAACTAAAAGAAAATTTTTATGACCAAGAAATAAATAAGTTATATATCAATGGGAAAATGATGTAAAAGCCAAAATTATTTAAAAATGTGCAACAGTCTACAAAATCTAAATCATGAAGTAATTTATTGTAAATTAAACTATACTTTGTATAATTATCCTACACATGTGTAGAATGAAGTTTATCTCTTCCTTTAAATCATGGGTCTTTCATCTTTTATTTATTTATTTATTTTTGATGGTGCTGGGGATTGAACCCAGGGCCTTAAATGTGAGTTAAGCACTCTACTAAATGAGCTATATCCTCAGCTCTGGTCTTTCATCTTTAGTTAATTTGTTTTTTAGGCTGAGGAATTGGGAATAATAATCTACTTTTGTTAAAATGAGACCAATCTTGGTGAATATATTATGAAGTCATAGAAGAACAACTCCAAATGTCAGAATTTTGGCTCATTGCCCAGATGGCTCTTCACCGAACTATAAGCACTTAATATAATACTTCTTGGATGACTTTCCTACTTCAAGATCTATGTATCATAAACAATACAATGCTAACACTTTTACTTCACTGTTCGCCAGGTTATAGCTCTAGCTTTTTTAAAAAAATATTGAGGATAATATGGTGATTCCTAATTTTCTTCTGTAAATCAATCTTCAAGGTTTCTAATTTACCACATGCAAATAATTATAAAATAATTTAATTATCTAATTTATACAAGGCAATAATCTGTCATTTTAATAGAAAATTAAGCACACTTGTTTCTCTTTTGTAATTAAATGGTAGAATTCTAATATTTCATTCCTCACTCATATAAATTCCAGTTCCTTCTAGAGCATTCTCTTGCCTCAGAATAAAAATGGGGGAAAATTTCTCTTCCCAAACCATACTACTATTCTCAAATTTTAGTGTCCCTACACTTTTTTGTAGTTGTAGATGGACAGTATGCCTTTATTTATTTATTTATTTATTTATTTAAAATGGATTTTTAAAATATTTATTTTTTTAGGTGTAGATGTACACAACACAATGCCTCTATTATGTGGTGCTGAGGGTAGAACCGGGGTCCCATTCGTGCTAGGTGAGCATTCTACCGATGAGCCACAATCCCAGCCCTATTTTATTTATTTTTTATGTGGTACTAAGGATCCAATCCAGTGTCACATACATGCCAGGCAAGAGCTCTGCCACTGGGTTATAGCCCCGGCCCCAGTTTCTCTACACTATTGTTAATATCTATTTCTCATGGAGAGGTTCTGTAGCATAGTGGATAACAGCACAGGTTCTGGAGCAAAACATTCCAAGTTCAAATCCTGATTCTGCTATTTACTAGTTGTGTGACCTTAGACAAGTTACTTTCTTAGGTTTCCTTACCTATAAAACGTCTTTCTTAGGTATTCTTAAAAAATATTATAAAATAGTGATAATAATAAAACCTAACAGAGTGTTATTAAAGAATGAAATCATAAGTAAAATACTCTTAATAAACTTTCTATAAATGTAAGCCATTATAATCTCTCAAATATCTAAGTCTTATCCATCTAGACTCCAGAAGACAATGCAGTCATGGAGTCATTGTTAATAAAAACAAAAACTTGGAAACAACCTAAATTAAAATGCTCAAGGCTTGGCTGCCAATCTGAGACACTATTGTGAAGTGGGGAATTTTTAAGATGTGGGGTCTAGTGGAAGGTCATAGGGAACATGCTCTTGAAGGGAATATTTGGATCCTGGGCCCTTCCTCACTATTTCGATACTTGGCTGCCATGAGGTGAGCAGTTTCTTCTACCATATGGCTCCCGATAATTAAGTACTACCTCACCACTGGTCCAAAGGCAACAGGGTCAAGTGATCATAGACTGAAATCTCCGAAACTGTAAGCCAAAATAAACCTTTCCTCCTTTTAAATTGTTTATCTCAGATATTTGTCACAGTGATAGGAATCTGACTAAGATAATATTACTGTTAGGCAGTAAATATTCTCTCTTGAAACAACTATATACCCACTGAAGGACATGGTCGACATCTGTAAGACAATGAGTTTATAATTATTAGTTAAATTAACAGGTGAGTAGGAATGTACATCTTCAACCATATTAGATATTTAAAAATTTCTCTGTAAATCAGTGCTTCACATACTTGATTGTATCTTGCTCTTTAACATAGAATTTTGTCTCTGTGAGGTATAGGGTTATATACTTTATTTTCTACAGGGCTATTCAAATAAAAACAAATGATAACAAAGGAAAAAAAAAACTCCACAAAGAAAACAAAATAAGGACTGGGATTGTGGCTCAGCAGTAGAGCACACACCTAGTGCGTGTGAGGCGCTGGGTTGGATCCTCAGCACCACATACGAATAAATAAAAAATAAAGGTATTGTGTCCACCCAAAACTAAAAAAAAAAAAAATTAAAAAAGAAAACAAAACAATCCCTCTCCAAAACCAAAATACAATTATAAAACATAACTAGAAAACACTCAAATCATACATTTTAGCTTTCTCATTCTCTCAGACCCAGTAGTAAACTCCATCAGGAATCCATTTGACTCTTCTGTTATACCACATTTATAAAAGTTAATCTTACCAAACAAAACCAAAAACAACAACACAACACAAACAGCTAAGTCTATTATATAATCTCATGGAAGCAGGAAGAGAACAAAATAAATAGGAATACTAATTACACTATGGCAACCACAAAGTTTATCAAGTACCCATACACAGAACTCTCCTTTACACTTGGATTTAATTTGAATTACCACTGACACTGGGATTAAGATGGCTATTTCTCACAGGTTAGAGAATAAAAAGGCTTAGCTTTATTTAAGGAAAACAGTCTTGTTTAAAATCTCTATATCTACTCCTATTCTATCTAGTGCTTTGGGTTTTTTGTTTGTTTTTGTTTTTTGTTTTTGTCTTGTGCAGTGTTGGGGACCGAACTAAGGGCCTTGCATATGCAAGGCAAGTACCATGTCACTGAGCCTCTAATGCCTTTTTGTCTCACCAGCTAGACTCCTAAACAACTTATGTTCCTGGAATATAGCTTCTCTGCATGACTGCCAATACTTGGATACAGCATGTCTCCTAGGAATCCCAAGGCTTATTTAGTTCAGATGCCAATCTGATCCTTTTCACCTTAACTTTAAAAGCTCACATATTTTTTTTATATATCAGCTATTCTTTACATATGACTGTACTTATAACCACAGATTAGATAGTAAAATTAAAACTCTTTTACGGTGGTTTTTACAATATGTCCACAAATTCTTTGCAACTACTCTCTGGTGAAGATTAATTTCCTTTTACTCAAGTATGAGTACACTAAATAACTTACCCCTGATGAATATAATATGGTTAACATGAAGACTTATTACTTCAGAGGCTAAGTAAAAAAGATACTGTGACTTGAGTTTTGTTATCTCTTAAACTACTCTCTACGGGGAAGCCATTAGCCATGTTTTGATCATATTTGGTGTGCCCTATGAAAACTTCCATGGATGAGTAATTGGAGACTTCTGTCAGAGCCATGTGAATAAACTGTCTTCAAAGTAGATCCTCCAGTCCTAGTTAAGGTCTCAGTTATCTGCATTCTCAAATGATGTCTCAATAGCAATTGTTATTTTTTGGATCAATTTTTAACTAATATATAAAAACTCTACATACTAATGGGGTAACAAGTGATACTGATACATGTATATACTGTGTAATATTTAAAACAAGTTAAAACATATCTATGTGATCACTTATCTTTATGGCAACAAAGTTTGAATCCTTTCTTTTAACTTTTTGAAATGTATAACATAATATTACCACCAACAGTCACCCTATTATATGATATTAACTGCAATCAATATTAAGAAATCTGAGCCAGAATTACCTAGCTGGAACACTCCCAAATTCTGGACCCACAAAATTATGACAGAATAAATGTTGTTTTATACTGCCAAGCTTGGTGGTATGGTAAAAAGTAGCTAACATTAGTTTTTCTTATGATTAAGGATCCTTATCAAGCTCATTGAAACCTACAGTCTTGTTGTTTGGACCACAAATTAGTTCTCCTTTAGTTCAAATAGCCAGTGTATTAGCACCTACATGTTTGTAGTCATCCCTATGTCTAAAATATCCTAAATTCTATTTTAGGTTACCTATACTGATTTTCAAAGTATTGTATAATTGGGGCCTTGAAATAAATGACTAAATATGAAAGCAGTACCCTTTACTTGGGAATTTAAACAAAGAACAACAAATAGAAAACTATAATTGCAGGGCAATTACAAAAAATCCTTTGTTCTAACACTATTTTATAGCATAAAAAGTGACCATGTATGTTTTTATGAAAAAGTCACCCAACTTAATGACCCTCACAGTCTTTTTGGGGAAACATATCCTTTAATTTAAAGTCTGAACTCTGGATTTTCTTTCTTGGCAGATTGAAATTAAATGACTTTCTACTTACAAAAAACAAAACAAACAAAAAACCCCCCAAAAATGAAATCAACTCTACTGTTCTTCTTAAGATAAATGCTTCTTGAACTATTGCGATGGATACTTTCCTACTAAGGATGTAGAAAAAAATAAAAATTACTGTAAAACAAATTTTGGGGAAAACTCTTGACTAATATAGAGATACTGACACAATCACTGTTCATATACAAGGAATCTCATAGGGCTCTAAAATGAGAAATAATTCAGAATGTCAGAAATGGTACACTACCTAAATCACAACACAAAAAATGAATTCATATTACAACCAATTTTGTAGATTTTCTACAACAGACCAACTACAGAGGGTTTTCTGTTTTGGTAAGAAGAAGCCTGCAAAGAAAGGAACAGCTGAAGGAGTTTCTGAAAAATAATACTATTTTACATTGTGAATAATAAGTTGACACTAGAGACCATAACTTAAAGTAAGATCATTAAAATAAATACTAACTTAAGGAGTGTTGAACATTAGTAGAAGGCATTAAAGGAAACACAGAAGCATGTAAAATGATAGAGGAGAGAAGAGGAAGGTTTCTGAGAAGTAAACTTAACACCTGAAGAGCTAAAACTCTCTAGCTTCCTAATTAAATCTAATTGTTTATTTTTTCATGCTGACCAGAGTTATATATATATTTACAATTTTTTTCCTGTAGTTGTAAATAGACGGGATACCTTTATTTTACTTATTATTATTATTATTTTTTAACGCAGCACTAAGGATTGAACCCAGTGCCTCCTACGAACTAGGTAAGTGCTCTGCTGCTGAGCTATAGTCCCTGACCAGAGTTATTTTAAACATACTAAAAATGTAATAAGTTTACAACTATATTTGTATCTCAGTAGTAGAGCACTTGCCTAGCATATACAATGCCCTGGGTTCAAACCCCAGACACAGCAAAAGAAAAATAAAAGTAATAGGTCAAATAAATTAAGGCTAGTTTTCCTCTCATTTTTGTTGTATTATTCATTAGTAAAAATAATGACAAAAAAGAGAAAGTCATTGCACCATTTCTCCTACAGAAAACTTGGTGGTTATTTACTACCATGCATTTGTCCTCAGAATTTTGCAATAAAGAGAACTTTGGGTATAAATAAGACTAAAAATACATTGTCAAAGACATATTACCACCAGGTGTGGTGGTGCATGCTTGTAATCCCAGCAGCTTGGGAGACTGAGAAAGGAGGATCCCAAGTTCAAAGCAAGCCTCAGCAAAAGCGAGGCGCTAAGCAACTCAGTGAGACCTTGTCACTAAATTAAATACAAGATATGGTTGAGGATGTGGCTCAGTGGTTGAATGGCCCTGAATTCAATTCCTGGTTATCCCCCCCCAAGACATATTGCTGCCTTTAAAAGAAAGATATCTTCTATATTTTAACTATCAAACAGACCTATAGGTTAGGTCAAACATGAACTATAAGTGAGATTAAAATAATAGAGTGACACTTTGCTCAGAATAAACTATTTGCTTCCAAAGCAAATATTAAAGTAGGTGATAAAAACATTTGTAAGACGATTAATACAAATTAATCATTCAATCTGAAGATTCTAATTTTTTAAAGTAATTTTTAAAAATACTGGTTATATCACTAGTACTATTTCTCTACAATTTTCTTTTCAAATTCCCTTCTTCGGGACTGATGAAGGGCACAATGGCACACACACCCATATCACAAGTTCAAGGTCATCCTCAACAACTTAGCAAGACCCTGTCTCATAATAAAAAATAAAAAGAACTGGAAGTATGTTTCGGTGGTAAAGCATCCCAGGACCAAAAAATCAAAAAAATAAAAAATAAAAAAGGACTGATGAAATCAAAAGCATCTTTCTATATCTTGTATCCTTTTATAATGTGATTTTGGTTAACTTTCAATGTATTATATTCCAGTTAATTATCTCTTCAACATTCTAAAGGCCATCCTATTCATTAAATATAAATCTGTAAATAATTTTTTCATAGTATTTTAAATGGAGGTTTTTCACAACCACTTGTTCTTACTCTGAGCCACTTACTTGATGAAGCAAGTGGGTCATCTAGTCTGTACAATTCTCACACTGTAGATTAAATGATACCATGGAATTTCAGTCAGATTATTTTTCATATGTCTTATAAATTAATAATAGACTAGCATAATACAATTGAAATTCATCTTTTGACATTACGGTTGGTGGGTGGGACACAAGGTGTTAAAGTGCCACCTGTCATAGCACCCACTATTTCAAGTATATAAATGCAGTAACATCATGCTTTTATCAATAAAGAAAACTGAATGATACTTCTGGAAAATTAATGGCTGATATCCATAGCATACTGTTCATATCTGGGAGGTAGATTATATTGTCAACTATACTGGCACTTGTTTTGAATGGCTGAATTTTTTATATATCAATACTAAGCTAAAACAGATCTAATACAAATTGATATAAGGTCTGATAAAATAAAATACAAATCAATTAAAGTTAACACCATGAAATTAAAGAATTCTTGTTTATATGAGAACAATAGGCTGAAAGCTTTGGCAAGACTCAATAAAAAAAATCATTAAATAGTAAATGCTGTTTTATTTAGTGTTACAGATTCAGGGAAATCATAAAAAGACAGTGATCCCTGACAAGGGATAACACAAGGTAAGCCTTAAAATTGGACCAGTTCTATACACGCCAGGCAGCATAGTAAGCAGGGAAACCTAAGCAGAGCTAGGACATAAGAGAGTGGAGAAGGAGCTGGGACTTCAGCAAGGCCAAAGTGATTATCCGATATAAGGTGCAGGATCAAAAGGGACAGCTAAACAGAAAGAGAAGGTTCTAAAAATCTGCAAAAGAACCTTACGGTCTCTTTAGCTGAGTAGTAGAGAGTATATATGTGAAGAAACCACCCTAGGATGGAGAAAGAATAGAAGGACCAGAAAAAATGAGCATGGGGGCAAAAACACACATGGGTAGAAAGTTTGTGTTCTGATAGGCCAGGGTGGGAACATCTTATAATTCACAGGAGACAGAATAGAGTACAAAATTTATTATCTAAATACTGGAGAGAAAATTAGCTTTAGACTAAATGCTCTTCCAGTCCACTTAACAAACCTTAAAAGTAGGTATGAAAAGATTAACATAACTGTGTCCAAGAAAAAAAGTACAAGTAATATTTGTAATAATATAAAACTATCCGAAACAGAAAGAAAAACCCAACATGTCAGGCATTCAATAAAAAATACAAGTCCTGAAAGGAAAGAGAAAAATGAAAAAAAGTACCTACATGTTCAAGAAGCTACAGAAAACCATAATATGTTAAGGAAAGACAATAAGAAAGAAAAGGAAGATCACAAACATAACAAAGAATACCATAACAGAACAGTGTAAAAGCAACCAGTAGGAGAAACACCTAAAAGTAACCAAAGTAAAAAGAAATTAACTACAAAGGATTCAAGAAAAGAATGACAGGAGACTTCCTTTTAAAGGTGGCATTAAGGCAATACAGAAACAGTGAATCTATTACTTTAAAGAATAAAAACAAAAAAAAAAACTTCAAAATTTAACCTAGATTTCCATACCAAGAGGCAAAATATTCAGACATGAAGGTAGTGTAGCAGAAGAATGAAAATTCTTCTTCACTCCTTGCAGGGGGTGTATACAAGGTGGAGGTTGTTGCCAGGTGTGGTGGCACACTCCTGTAATCCAAGTGATTCTGAAGACTGAGGCCAGAGGATCAAAAGTTCAAAGCCAGCTTTAGCAACTAAGCAAGACCCTTTTTCAAAATAAATATCAAAAAGAGCTCGGGGTCAGGGATGATGGGGTTGTGGCAAAGTGGAAGAGAGCTTGCCTTGCATGTGTGAGGCACTGGGTTCGATCCTTAGCACCACATAAAAATAAATAAAAATATTGTGTCCAACTACAAGTATATATATATACTTGTGTATATATATATATATATATATATATATATATATATATATATATATATATTAACAACAACAACAACAAAACCCAATACCAACCCCACTCCCAACTTTGGTCCTCTGGAAATCAGTTAAGAAAAAAAAAGGCAAAAACATTTACTTATAAAAAGTTAGTAAACTTAGGATAAGAAGAATGGATGTCTATGGCATTCTGGCATGAAACTGATTTCTTCAAAAATCCTAAGATATAGTAGATTGCCAAGGTTGAGCATGCCTATGAACACCATCAGCTTTGATGCTCAGGGAGCTGATTTGTTGGAATCCAAGTACTAAATACTCATAAGCACAGAAGAAGGCAACTTAAAATAATACATTCTATAAGAAAATAAATGGGGGGAAAAGCTAAAGCTCTGTGCTTCCCCCAACCAGTAGAAAAACAAAAAACAAAACAGCAAAGTATGGCCCATACTCGGGATCTGAAACACTGTAGGACTCTGTGGGCCCACATGTCAAATACCAAGAATCTTCTCTTTTGATCATAATAAGGATTGATAAGACATAGGTCTCAAGAAAGCTAGGCAAACTGGGTGTGGTGGCACATGCCTGTAATCCTAAAAGCTCAGGAGACCGAGACCCTAAGTAACACAGTGAGACCCTGTCTCACAATTTAAAAAAATAAGTAAAAAGGGCTGGGGATAGAACTAAGTAGTAAAGTGAACCCTATGTTCAATCCCCAGTACCAAAAGCAGAATGCTAGGTAAGCACTCTAACACTAAGCTAATATGCCCAGCTTTACTAAAGACAATTTAAAGTGGCTCTAACAAATATAACCAAAGAATTAAAGGAAAGCATATCTGAAGAATTAAATGAAACATTATGAAAATAAATTAACAATAAATCATGAAAAAAGAAATGCATCAAAAATATACAACTGCAAAGGAGAAGGATGCCCATTCTTTCATCACATTTGCAACATAGTACTAGAAATCCTAGCCAGAGCAATTAGGTAAGAAAAAGAAATAAAGGGCATACAAAGTGGAAAGTCATCATCAAATTGTCACTGTTTGCAAATGACCTGATCTTATATATTTAAAAAACAAAAACAAAAAACACCCAGACTCTCTGCCAGAAAACAATTACAAGTAGTAAATTAACTCATCAAGTTGAAGGACACAAAATCAACCTTAAACACACACACACACACACACACACACACACACACACACCCTTCAGCAGCACTGTTATACATCAACAGCATCAAAATTACCTGAAATAAGAATCAAGACAGCAATTCATACACCAAAGTACAAATGACATTTTTCACAGAACTAAAAAAAAAAAAATACTAAAATTTATATGGGTTCACAAAATACCCCCAATAGCCAAAGCAACCTTGGGAAAAAACAAAAATACAGGAGGCATTTTACTACCTCACTTCAAAATATACTACAAAACTGCTGGGCATGGTGACAGATGCCTATAATCCTAGTGACTTGGGAGGTGAAGGCAGGAGGACTGCAAGTTCAAGGCCAGCCTCAGCAGTATAGCAAGACCCTATCTCAAACTTTAAATAAACAAACAAACAACAAATAAAAGGGGATGGGGATGTGGCTCAGTGGTTACCTAAGGCACTTGGGATCAATCCCCAGTACCCCTCTTCCCCCAAATACTACAAAGTAATGAAAACATCCTGGGATTGGCAAAAAGAGACATATAGACCAATGGAACAAAACATATTAGAAGAAAACACAAGCATATATAGCCAACTGACTTTTGAGAAAGATTTGAAAAACACACATGGGAGAATGAATCGTGTTTTAAATAAATGATGTGGGTAAAATTGGGTATCCAAATGCAGAAGAATAAAATGAGACCTCATTTCAAAAATCAACTGTACATGGACTAAAGATTTATGTAAGATCTGAAATTCTGAAACCACTAAAAGAAAACAGAAAAAATCCTTCAGGATACTGCTATGGCCAAGGATATTTTTAAGAAGCACACACACACACACACACACACACACACACACACACACACACAAAGCAAAACAAAACAAAACAGAAATAGTATAGGAAACAAAAGCAAAAAAAAGGTATCATATTAAACTACTAAATGTCTGTACAGCAAAAGAAGCAATAAAGAGTGAAGGTCTTAAAGAATGGGAACTTATACCTCTGAATAAGTTTAACACTGACTATGTTTTTGTACCTGGTTTATTCCACTTAAAATGCCCTTGAGGCTTATCCATGTTTTCACAAATGATACAATTTCATCCTTTAAAAAAAAAAAAAAAGACTGAGTAGTATTCTGTTAGTATATACACACACCACATTTTCTCTATCCATTATTCTGTTAATGAACACTTGGGGATGGCTCCATATTTTGGATATTGTAAATATTGCTGCAATAAATGGGGGCATAGCTGTCTTCTTGACCCAGTGATTTAATTTCTGTTGGATATATAACCATTAGTATACCGGATTACTAGATTATATGGTACTTCTTTTTTTTTTAACTTTGGAGGAATCTGCCTAACTTTTTCCTTAGTGACTGTACTAATTTACATTCATAACAATAACATATGAATTCCCTTTTCTCCAAGTTCTCACAAGTTTGTTATCTTTTTGATAATAGCCATTCTAACTAAGGTGAGATGATACCTCATTGTGCTTTTGCTTTGTATTTCCTCGATGGCTGTTGATATTAAGATCAGAAATAAGTACTTTTTCCCTGTGAATTACTGTACTGGAGAGTACAGCCAGTACAAAAGGAAAAAATAAAGGTGACGTCACCAAGATGATTGACAAACAAGAGATGCCAGACTTCTATCCACAGGAAGAGCCAAATGAAGAAAAAAGAATAGCTATTTCACTGGAGTGTTTCTATGTGGACATGGAAGAGACAATAGGGATTATGAGGATACACGCACGATGGTCTTTTAAAGAAGGCAACTAAGCAATCAGCATAAACTTTCTCATCCTGTCTTTTGAGACTGGCCTCTAACCAAGACACTCAGCATGGAAGTAAGAGGCTCCTAGCAGTCCCTATTCACTTCAGACGCCTGAATCATTTGCTGTTAAATAAGTCTTCAGTCTTCTAAGATCATGAGCACCGTTTGGGGAGCTACTGGGTTACCATACTACTGCACTATCCCCAGAAAAAGAGCCCAGCCCACACTATGCCCATTCTACCACAGGTTCCTGCTACAGAGTACCACTTTAAGACTCTGTCCACCTAGGAATCCGTATAGCAGCCAGACAGTTTCTTCTAGCCAACTCAGCCTTCTGAACTAGCTGCCCAGTTTCATATGGCCCTGGGAAGCACCTAGGCAGCCTACCTTGAGGACATGGCCAACTGAGGTCCCTTTAAAACAGTCAGGAGGGCCTGCAGTCAGGCAACTCATTTTTAGAAGCTCAACCTGTTGATGAACTGGAAAGCAGGTTCCCTTGGTGACACACACAACCCTGGGAGGCAGTGGGCAGACCAGCTTAGGCTTAAGAGGCCCTATGAAGTTACCAGTAAATTCCTCCGTGCTGAATGGATGTACTTCAGCCATCTGGGGTGGCCTGGCCCCCATTGCATTTACCTGGACCCACTGGTTCAATCCCAACCCCATGAGCCTTCAAGAAGTGACAGGTGCTATGCCTCTGCTACTGGTCCAGCCAAGCAAACATCAGATCACATATGTGGGAATCCTGGGTGGACTGGGTGATTCCAGGAGAAATCATATAGGCATAGAAAATATGCACCATAAAACAGAAGAAGCCATCTGAGACCCAGCAGTGCTAAACACAACCTAGAAACTGGCTACAGCTGAGCACACACAAGCACTATTCTAGGAATACATAAATTTCAGTCCTTACCAAAGCTGTCCCCTCTTCAGTAGCTGACAGAAGCATCCTGTACTGCCATAGCACAGTGCATGCCCTAAGAGCAGCCTGTTTATGCAACCCCAAAGCTTTCAATAGTAGACTCAGGCTCAATCATGCTTGTGTCCCAGCCACAGGCGTCTACTCTGCACCTCCTCAGGTGCCACTATGGATGGGACCCTGCACTACAGCCCAGGGTTGCCATACTCTGTGCATCTTGAAATCTACACAGGTAAGCTCAGTCCAGTTGACAGCTCTGGGTGCAGAAAACACTTTTATAGGCCGGCACATAAGACTGCAATCCCAACCAGGAAGAGACTGGATGCTAAACTACAGACAATTAGGGGTTCTTTCTCTCACCCTCCAGAAAGCCATAGGCACACCCAGCATACCAAACAACAGAGGGAGCAGAACAGACTTGCATCAGAGGTGGGCTAGAGAGGTTATTACCTCCACATCCAGAGAAACTTACAGGCAAACTAGGAGGTGAGGGCATTTACTAAGCCTGCCAAAACCCAATGAAATTCAAATCCAGAAGGCCCAATAAGAAATCTCTCCATCTCAATTAGTTTAGTAAGAAATAATTTAAAAATAGTTTTTTATTTCACAGATATTATTTTTATATTGATTTGCTAAGTTTCTCCCTATTAATTAATATTGTATTCATTAACACAATTATATATATAAATATATATATACTTAATGAATTAAATGGATTTACTCATTCCTCTTTCTCCTTTTTCACTTTATATTCTCTCCCTCTTTTTCTTTTTGTGTTTTCTACTCCTGTCTCTCCACTGCCATTTCCTTTCCCTCTTTCCTCATCATGACCCCACAGTTTAATAGCAATGTACTTTCTTTAATACCTAATTTCTTAACTTATGCTAGAGAATTACTCCACATTTCCACTTTTAGATAAAAGAGATTGAGAAGAACATGTTCAGAATATTTTTTGAAGCTTTATTAGTATATGGCTTTGTTCTGAATTGATCACAGCTGATTGTATCTCCTCTCAAAACAGTGTGAGGGACTGAATATAAAAACAATGTTGGGTGTGAGTTTTGACATAGACATCTTCCCAACTCAGGGCACACAATTAAGAGAAACAGCTCACTAAAAAGTTCCTTACATAACACTGGAAGAGATAATCATCCTAGCAGATATGAAAATATCAACCCAGAAATACAAAAAATGTGAGGAAACAAGGTAATAAAATAGTTTTCAAAATTCACACGTCTTCAATAACTGATTTCATAGACACTGAAGTCAAGAAAATGTCAGATGAAGAATTCAACAAGTTTTTGGACAGGGGTTGTAGCTCAGTGGTAGAGCGCTCCTCTAGCAAGTGTCAGGCACTGGATTTGATTCTGAGCACTGCATAAAAATAAGCAAATAAAATAAAGGTATTGTCCATCAACAACTAAAAATATTTTTTAAAAATTCAAAAATTGGTTAAAATGATCACTGAAGTAAAAGAACATCTATCAAATAAACTAAAGGAAGAAAGGTAGGCTATAAAAGAGCATTTCAATTTAAAGATACAGATTCATAAAAAGCACCAAACAGAAATTTTGGAAATAAAAATCTCAATCAAATACAAAAGTCATTTGAAAGTCTTACTAATAGATTAGGTGATGTAGAAAACAAAGTTTTAGGCCTTGAAGAGAAAATATTAATGAGAATACTTTACATGAGCAGAGTATCTAAGAAATATGGGACATTAAAAGACCTAACAAGGCTCACAGAACAAGAGAGATACATGACACTGATATACCAAAAATACAGACCAAGTAAAGAATTTTTAAAAGCTACAAGACAGAAATGCCAAGGTCATGTATAAAGGAAAACCAGTCACAATGACAGCAAATCTCTCCGCAAAAACTCTAAAGGTCAGGAAGGCTTGGAATAAATTGTTTCAAGTCCTGAAAGAATGTAATTATAAACCTAGATTGCTATTTCCAGTAATTATGTGACAGACCCTAAGAAGAAATAAAAAATTTATGTGATAAGCATAAACAAAAGGAAATCATGACCACTAAGCAAATACTATAGAAAAATAGAAAATTCTACACACAGAAGATGATAGAAGTTTTAATAAGGAGATCTTGGAAAGGAATAAATCTCATTAGGAGAGTGTATTAGTCATCCACAGACTGAAAATGAAAAGATGGAAAATTATATTTAATGCAGATGGAGCCTGAAAGAAGCAGGGGTGGTAACTCTCACATCAGAAAGAAGCAAATTTTAATCCAAAAAAAAAGTGGCTAAAAAGATCACTGGTAGAGAAAAAAGTCCAACAAGAAAAAATAAAGATTGAAAATATTATCCCCCAAATACCTATGCACTGAATGAGACAAAATAAACAATATTTGACAGTAAGACTCAGATAAATTCCAATACAACAATCATGGTAACTTCAATATAATTCTCCAATAGATACATCATCCAACTATAAAATCAACAAAGACACTACACAAATAAAACCAACTATAGATCAAATGGACTTAGGGACATCTACAGAATATTTCATCCAACAACAGCTGAATATGCTTTCTTTTCAGATGCTCATGAAATGTTCTCCAAGGTAAACCCTATTTTAGGACACAAAACAAGTCTTTGAAAACATTTTTCAAAAACTGAAATAATTCTTTGCATCATATCAGATCATAACAAAATAAATTCATTGGCCAAGAAAATTACAGAAACTATATAAATACATGGAGATTGAATAATGCAATTCTGAATGATGAGCACAGGACAGGCATGTTAGGTCACAAAATAAGTCTCAGAAAATTTGAAAAAAAATGAAGCCAAAGCATGTATCTTTCTCTGAAAACAATGGAATATAACTAGAAAAACAGTAAGAATTTTAGACACTGACTATAGAAATACATGAATATTAGAAAATATTCTCTTCATTAACCAATAGGGAAATTTAAAAATTTCTTGCAAACATATAAAAATAATGTTCTAAAACTTATGGCAATATGATAAAAGCAGAAAAAATAGGTAATTTTTATAGTAGCAAGTACTTACATTAGAAAAATAAGATTTCAAAAAAACAAATTAAGGATGTAAATTAAAGAACTAGAAAAGAATTAACCAAACCCCAAGTTAGTAGAAGAAAAAAAATAACAAAGATTGAGCAAAAATAAATAAAATAGAGCCTTAAAAAATACAAAAGATTAATAAAAAAGGTATTTTTTAAAAGATAAACAAAACTGACTAATCTTTACTATGTAGACTAACTAAACAACAATAGCAACAACAAAAAAGAAACAGAAGACCCAAGTAAATAACATCAGGGAATACAAATACAAAGAATCATTAAGGATTATGATGTATAACTATATAGGAGTAAATTGAAAAATCTAGAAGAAAAGTATAAATTTCTGTATACATATGATCTAACAAAGTTGAATCACAATGACAAAAATCAGAAGTGATCAATAACCAGTAATACAAAGATTTACCAAAGAAGAAATGCCTAGGATGAGATGGCTTCATGCCTGAATTCTGCCAAACATTTAAAGAAGGAATAATGCCGGTTCTCCTCTAAATACTTTAAAGAAATGAAAAGGAGGAAACCCCTGAAAACTTACTCTGTTAAGATAGCATTACCCTGATAAATAAACCAGGCAAAAACAAACAACAGCAAAAACAGACTATAGCCAGGCGCGGTGGTGTATATCTGTAATCCGAGTGGCCCAGAGGCTGAGGCATTAAGCAACTCAGTGAGACCCTGTGTCTAAATAAAATACGAAATAGGGCTGGGGATGTGGCTCTGTGATCAACTGCCGAGAGTTCTCTCTCTGATCCCTGCCCCCCTCCCCCCAAAACTCAGATCATTACACATCAATATCCCTGATGAACAAATATGTAATAATTCTCAAAACTATGTTAGCAAATCAAACAAAAAAGTACATTAAAAAGATCCTGTACCATGATCAAATTAAATTTATCCCAGGGATACAGGGAGGTTCAAAATAATAAACTTATCACAGTAATACATTAATAGAAGAAAGCACAAAATCATCTAATTATGTCAGTGGATAGAAAAACTGTATTCAATAAAATTCAATGTCCCTTCGTGATATAAACTCTCAAAAAATTAGATTAAGAAGAAATGTACTTTGAGTTAATGAAGCCAACATGTGACAAAATTGTAACCAATACTCTGAATAGGTAAAAGCTGACATCATTACCTCTAAGATGAAGGAAAAGATAATGATGTCTATTGTCACTGTTCTCATTCAACACAATATTGGAAATCTTAGGCAGAGGAATAAAGCAAGAGAAAGAAATAAAGGGCACCAAATAGGAAAGAAGAAAGTAAATTATTTTTGTTTATAGAGGACATGATTTGATATATAGAAAAAACTGAAGATTCTTCTGAACTGTTAAAAAGGATAAATTTCATTAAGGTTGTAGGATATAACAATTAACAAAAATCAGTAGCTTTTTTAATTTAAACATGCCAAAAAAATTGCTAAAAAACTAATCAATAAAATAGTCCCATTCGCAATACCTACAAACTTAAGTGAAAAAAAAGTAAAAATAAAATACCTAGGAATAAGTTTAAACAAGTGACTAATCTCTACAACAAACATAACAAAATGCTGATGAAATAAATTGAAGAGGACAAAAGTAAATAGAAAGACACTTCTTGTTCATGGAGTAAAAAAATCTTTATTATTAAAATATCCACAGTACTCAAATCAATCTACAAATTCAATATTATTCCTAACAAAGCAAATATGTTTTCTCAGAACATAACTAGAAGTTTTATGCAATCACAAAAGGTGCCAAATAGCCAAAGCAGTCCTGAGCAAAAAAAGCTATAATACCTGACTTCAAAAGATACTACAAAGATATAGTAACCAAAACAACATGGTGTTAACATAGAGTACAAAAGAATTGAGTTCCTAGAGATAAATCCACAAATAACAGTGGACAGGTTTGGATAAGGTCCCCATAGTGTACATTGAGTAATGGAAAGTTTCTTCCTTGAACTGTTCCAGAAAAACTGGATATATATATCCACAAGATGAAAACTAGATCCCCATCTTTCACCATATAAAAAAAACTACAAAAAAATGATAAAAAATTAAATGTAAGACCCATATCTATAAAACTACTAGATGAAAATAAAGAGAAATGTTTCAGTACATTGGTCTGGGAAAAGATTTTTTTTGCTATCAATTCACAAACACAGGAAACAAAATATGTGATAAATTGGATTATCATAAACTAAAACTTCTTCATGATACTGAAACCCATCAAAATAATGAAGACATAACTGACAGAATAGAGAAAATATCTGCAAGCCATGTATCTGACAAGGGACTAATATTTAGAATATACCAGTTAATCAAAAACTCAAGACAAAAACAATCCAGTTTTCAAAAGACTGAAAGACACAGACTTTTTCACAAAGACAGTAAAAAAATGGCCAATAAAGTATCAACCTAGGCACCTACTGACAAAAGAATAGATAATGAAAATGTGATATGTAGATAAAATGAAATATTGTTCAGTCATCAAAAGGATGAAAGCTTGTCCATTGTGAGACGAGAGATGAAGTAGAAGACATTATGTTAAGTGAAGCAAGTCAGGCTCAGAAAGAATATGTTCTTCGACATATATAGAACAAAAGTTGGATCTCAAAGAAGTGGAGAAGAGAATGGTGGTTACCAGAGCCTGAGTAGGACATGGGGAAAAGAAGACAGAGAGTGAATTATTAACAGGTAGAAGGGTACAGCTGAATAGGAAAAATAACTCCTAATGTTTTACAGCACAACAGCCTAACTATAGTTCACAACAATTAACTGAAAATATTTCAAAATAGGTAGTAGAGAAAATTTCAAATATTCCTACCACAAAGAAATAATAAATGCCTTAAGTGAGAGATAAGCTAATTACCCTGACATTATCTACATTTGTGCACATGTATTAAGTGTCAGATTATACTCCATAAGTTTGTATAATTACGATGCATCAATTAGAAGTAAAGATACTTTTAAAGAAAAGAATGAAGAGATAACAGAAGCAAAGTAAAACTCTCTTTATTCAAAAATGACTGTATCTCACATGTAGAAAAATTCTAAACAACCTAAAAAAAAAAAAAAACAGAATAAAACAAAACTCACCACACCCTGACCAAAACTGCTAGGATAAAATTACTTTGTACAAATTTTAAAAACTGTATTTTTGTGTAATAGCAGGGAACAATCTAACACAAAATAATAAAATTGCAGTTACAAGATAAAATATGAAAACAATTAGAAAAGAATTGTTTCATTACAATTCATATGAAAACTTCAGAAGCTTTTGTGTAAAATAGGACAAGTTTATCCCCAAATTTGTATTCTGCAAAGGACCTATAATACTCAAAACAACTTTGAAAAGGAAGAACAAAGTAGAAATACTATGTTACCTAATTTAAAAATCTTACTCGAGGGCTGTGGCTGTGGCTCAGTGGTAGAGTATTTGCCTAGCACATATGAGGCCCTGGGTTCGATCCTTAGCATCACATAAAAAATAAATGAATAAAATAAAGCTATAGAAAAAAAGTTACTTCATTTAAAAAAATAATCTTACTCAAATGCTACTCAAAGAAGGTAGCATGGGGGTGAGGACAAACAGCTCAGAATGCAAATCAATCTACAAGCTCAGTGTTGTTATCTTTATACCTAAAGTAGTCAGATACATCCATTAAAATAAAAAGAGATCAATATATTTTGAAGATGCAAAGCTTCTTGGGCAAATTCTAGCAAATCACTTTCAATAATATTTAAAAATATAGCATTAAAAATAAAAAGAAAAAACTACAACATGACTGTGGGTTTTGACACATGAATAAATATAAACATATGAAAGTTAAACAACTCAGTTCATCACATTAACAATGTTCAAAAAGAAAATTACACAATGATCTCTAGATGCAGAAAAGCAATTCATAAAATCCAATGTACATTCTGAATTAAAACTTTCTGAAGAACAGAAACAAACAAACTTCCTCAGTCTAATAGATGGCATCTATGAAAACCTTACAGTAAACAATACATTTAATTGTGAAAGACTAATATTTTTAGACAAAAAAGCCAGACTAATGAGAAGTATATATTGTATAATTCTATTGCTGTAAAAGTCTAAAAGAGAACCATCAATCAAATAGCAGAACAGGATGATGCAAGGGTAAAGTGCTGAGAAAGTAGGTAGGGAGGAACTACAAAGTGCCAAGAAAAATCTTCTAAGGTTGATGGACTTATTATTTATCTTGTGGCTTTTCAGGTACATAATATGTCAAAACCCTTCCAATTATACAAGTAAATGTGCAGTTTTACCTCAATTATACATTCATAAAGAACAAAAGACTACATGACTGCATGCCACATACATGTAAGCTCTTTTTTTGTTGTTTCAAATAAATGGGTCAGTATTGGATTATATGCAAGGTTTATGCAAAAAAGAGGATATAAAGATCTAACCAGAGAATCCATACTAAAACTAAGGCCTTGGTCCTATTTCAAATGATATTTATATACTTTTGAGTTAAAATGTTTAAATTCTGCTAAAATCTCAAAGTTATATATAAACACACACCTATACACAAAATTTCTTACATTAAACTATTGCTTTATATGAATATATCACCTACAGTTTCAAATCTATCTGAAAACAGTGCTTCTATTGGAGTGTATCTACCTATACATATACTGCATCTAAGTAACAGAAATATAGGTACACATACAATCTACTAATTTTATGTCAAATATGCTTTTATAATGTAGTATTTTCAAAGTTTTATGACTTCACAGAAAGACAAACTAAACTCATTCGTAATGTAGTATGACAAAAAATATTTCGCTAACAATTCCTTTCTTATTCTTGTCCTCTTTCTTCTTAACAGACATGTTTAAAAAAGATTAGTCATTAATTTGATCATTAAACAAGACAGTAAGTAACACAGATCAAGAAGTAAAGCATTTAATTTTTTTCAAATGTGAAAAACATATCTTATTAAGGCTACATTAATTTAATAATTACATAAATATTCTATTAGTACAAATGCCAAGTCCATAGGCTGCCTCCAACAGTAGACAGTCTGAGTTTGGAAGAATGTGGCAGTAATAAGTGCATATTCTCCACATGTCATTTACATAGCATTTATAGCCACAGTTGTTTTCCAGAAAACAAAAGTAATAATTAGTAGAGTATTATGGCTTTACAGTTACTCTGTTACAAATAAGCAATAATTAACTAAGGTAAAGACTTTCTAAATGACTTTAAAAATCCCTTACCGGTATCTATGAAGAAATATGCCCTTAAAAATAGAGTTCATCATATTTTCGATTTCGTCCTGGTTTTCTTGTAGCTGGTGGGGGGAGAAAAGACAGTAAAAATGTAAATTGAAAAACTGGCCATTTTATTTAGAATGAACATTTGCAACTGTTTTAAAGTCCTGGTTATTATCTATCCTTTCTCTCATTATGCAATAGATGTTTGAAATAACCAGTATACTTGCATTATTTCTATAGCTTTATCACCTTAAATCTCTTGCTGTCTCTATCTAGACACGGATTAGCTAGGAATGGTAGTGAATATCTGTAATTTAAAGGACTCAGGAGCCTGAGGCAAGAGGAATTCAAGTTTGAGGCCAGTTGGTGAGACCCTGTCTAAAAATAAAAAAATAAGAACAACTGGGGGTGCTGGGGATGTGGCTCAAGTGGTAGCGCGCTCACCTAGCATGCGTGCGGCCCAGGTTCAATCCTCAGCACCACATACCAACAAAGATGTTGTGTCCGCCGAGAACTAAAAAAATAAATATTGAAAATTCTCTCTCTCTCTCTCCTCTCTCACTCTCTCTCTTTTTTAAAAAAAAGAACAACTGGGGATTGAAAAAGAACTCAGTAGTGCCTCTAGGTTCAATCCCCATTTATTAAAGAGAAAAGAAACAAGAAGAAAAAATAGATATATACTACACAATGACTAACAAGGTAAAGTGATCAGGCTCCTATCTCCAAAGTATCATCTGCTTTGTGAATAGGCCTAAATTTCTACACATCTCACCAAATCCGGTCTTTGGCTTGGTGTTGTTTTGCTTAGATAAGGGATCATCAGTGATCAATATATCTGTCATTCTACAAGAACTTCCTACTCCATCTAAAGTATCCAAATATTACTTTCCATCTGAGTAATTCACAACTGAAAGTAGGCCAAGTTCCTCAATTAGGAGGCATAAGAGAAAACAGTGGTGTAATGGAACAAAATAAACTACTACAGGAAAGATAAGTTTCAGGCAACATCAGTGATCAGAGATAAAGTTTATTTACTACTCAAAAGCAGTGCTATAACATGACACTTGATATGGTATTTATTATTCCAATTTATCTTATCATTTGCTGTGTAATAATGTCCAGTGACATATTTGCTATTACTAAAAACATGATAATAAAATTCCTTCAGATTTATTCTTTGCTGTATGCTATTTCAGATTTTACTAAGTTAGAGAACAGGGAAAGATGTTCCTTAACTTAAGATGGTATTATATCCTGATCAATCCATTTTAAGTTTAAAATATTGTTAAGTCAGCAATGCATTTAACCTATCAAATATCACAGCATCACCTAAGCTACCTTAAATGTGCTCACAACACTTAAACTAGTAGCCTGCTGATGGGCAATCATTTAACACAAAGCCTATTTTATAATAGAGTGTTGAACATCTAATGTATACACATATATGGGCATTTTGTAGTCATGATGGGATAAAAAAACTGACAACACAATATCCAAAAAACTACTGGCAATACAGTATACCTCAGAGAGTATTATAATTGTGTATCTGAATGTGAACCACTACTGTCCAGCATCAGGAGAGAATGAGTATGGTATTATATGTACTACTAGCCTGAAAAAAAAGAAAAATAAAATTTTATGAATTATAAATAGAGTTTTATGCTAAATATATATGGCTTTTGCTCTACTGTAAGGTAAGAATAATTTTAAGTAATATCATCATATAGGGCACCATTTGTATTTTTTGAGTAAATCATTCAAATTATGGTAACTTATTGTAAATTATAAAAATTCCTTTTGCTTTATTAATTACTATAGAAAACTGATTCATAAGAGTCCTACATTTTATGGGCTGAAGTTGTAGCTCAGTGGTAGAGCTCTTGGTTAGCACATGTGAGGCACTGGGTTTAATTCCCAGTACCGCATATAAATAAATAAAGATCCATCAACAATTAATAAAAGCATTTAAAAAAAGAGAAGAGTCCTACATTTTAGTTGGCAATACTTAATAAAGCCCTGTTCCAATATTTACCTCCACAACATTTCAAGCATAATGTGTTAGGGGTTAAAAAATGTTCTTCAAAAATTTGTACAATTAAGTTGTAATGCACAGTTGCTGCAGGCTGGACGGCGGGGGCCGCGTGAGCCTTGGCTCCGCTTCTGCCCGCTGCTGTTTTCACCTGCTGCCTTCCTGCTGGGCGCTTTCGCGGGTCGCTGTCAGTGCACGCCGGCTTGCGATCCTGCAATCCGGCTGAGCACAAAAACACAAGCCAGATGGAACTGAAACAAAGTTTTATTTTGTGAGAGGCCGTGTGCGTCCCCCTAACAAGCCGGTCCACACACACATGTGTGTCCCTACCGGACACGGGGGGCTCCACTTCCTTCGGAACACCCTCCTACCATCCTTCCCCAACCAATGGGAACTCTCCGGGAGTCTTGTAACTTGAGTCCCCAAATGGGCCTAAGTGAACAGTAGGAGCCCAATTTCCATATGAATGTAATACTTTGCAGTGGCTCCTAGCATCTGCCCCCTTCTGTTTAATTAAGCAATGGCAATGTGGCTAGGGACCGTGCCTGGTAGGTTGTCCAATTTAACATGTGGTTCTTACCCGTCATGGGAGAACTGACTTTTACACGTCAGTTTCCTGTCTTAGGTTGAATCCACTGTAATCAGATCAACCCGTCACTGACTACCGGTCTAGCATAGCCATGCTTGTGGATAGGCCTAAGCACCAGTGGGGGGGGTGAGGTTCTTGCCTCACCTCTGTTGGCCCCCAAATTTAACCTTGGTGCCAGTGGGGGGGTGAGGTTCTTGCCTCACCTCTGTTGGCCCCCAAGTTTTAGACCATCACTAGTAGAAGGGAGGAAGATACAGAAATGCCACGACACCAAGCCAATTGACGGCTCCTTAGGAAGAACAGTAACACTGGTGACACAGCAGCTAAGATATTTCAGCACTACCATAATTCACTGTATCAACAAATAGAGCACAATGCATACAGGTGATACATAGTCCAGGCAAGTTGTGTAAGCAGTTCAAAGTGGAGGAGTCTATCAATATGTCCATTTCCTCCCAAAGTAAATTAAGTCCTTGATTGAGCAGTTCAAAGTGGAGGAGTCTGTCAATATGTCCATTTTCTCCCAAAGTAAATTAAGTCCTTGATTGAGGATACTTATTGAGTTATATTGATTGATGTATCAGTTTATATAGTTTACTGTGATAGCTATCATAGAAGTTGTAGTTTGGTTTTATCTTAGTCTTCACCGGCATTGGGATGGAGATGGGAATTCTGGCCATGGTGCTAAAGAGACATTATCTTGAACAGAATTGTTAAATATAATGAAAAGGAAAGGTGAAAGTAAACAAACAGATCTGTTAACCACCTTTAAAAGCAAAATTTATAACAACTGTTTACCTAATTTAAATTAAACCATATAAGTCACGTGATTTTTTTTTTTTGGATCCATTTATATCTATTTATACATGAGCGCTCCTTATAAATGAAATATGGACATACACACATACAGACATACAACACAAAACAGTGCATACATAACATAGAACATATAAGACAATAGTAAATAAAGGCCTTGTAGCTATACCTAGGTGAAATCTCCATTGCAATGTTTAAAAACTTTACAGTTAAAAAAAAATAAAACACAGTCAAAAAATAAAACTGATCAGAAAGACATTAACCTAGGTTTGTATGAGCTCAAAAAGAAAGAGAAAATAAATAAATAAATAAAATAGAACCTTATGATGTGGGAAAAATGTAATAATAAAATAGATATTGAAAAAGGCACCGTGGTAAATCACTGTTGTAGATGTAAGAATAGCCAAGCTGGAGCTCTGGATATCAGCTGTTATGGATTTGAGTCAAATCATCTTCTTTTTCTGTAGAAATTGTTTTAGTTAATCTCTCTGGAATCCAAATTGGTTGCTGTTCCTCCTGTGGAAAAACACAGACGGAGCCCCGACTCCAGACTATTACTGGGTCCGGACCTTTCCATTGTCCTGTTAGAATATCTTTCCAAAGTACCTTAGGCTTATGTACATTTTTCGGATACATATGTCTTTCCGCAGCACTAAGTCCTGATGAATCCAAATTTAGAAAGTTTAGAGTAAAAAGGGTTATTTTAAGTTTATCTTTGGGGGATATATACCCTTTTCCAATTCTTTCCTTTTGTTTTAATAAGTACATTTTAATAGTTTGATGAGCTCTTTCAACTATGCCTTGACCCTGTGGATTGTATGGGATTCCTGTTATATGAGTAATGCCAAATGATGAGCAAAATTGTTTAAAAGAGTTAGACGTATAACCAGGAGCGTTATCAGTTTTTAACTGTTTAGGAACACCCACAGTGGCAAAATTTTGTAAGCAATGAGCTATAACATCTTTAGTTTTTTCTCCGGCATGAAGGGAGCCCATTAAAAATCCAGAAGAAGTATCATCTGTAACATGTAAATATTTTAATTTTCCAAATTCTGGCAAGTGTGTAACGTCCATCTGCCAAATATGGTTAGGTATCAGTCCTCTAGGATTGATTCCAAGATTAACTTGTGGTAAAAATGTCACACAATTTTGACATTGTTTTATTATATGTCTGGCTTGTTCCTTAGTTATTTTAAAACGTTTTTGTAAGGTATTAGCATTGACATGGAACCTTTTATGAAAATTTATAGCTTCTTCTATTGTGGAGAAAATATGTATGTCATGTGTAGATTTATCTGCTAGTTCATTACCCAAACTAAGGGCTCCAGGCAACCCTGTATGTGCCCTGATATGTCCAATAAAGAATGGATCTTTTCTGTCCCAGATTAGAGTTTGTATAGCAGAAAACAAAGAGAAAACAGTAGAGGAAGGAGAAATCCTACCAGCATCTTCAAGGGATGCTATAGCATTAACTACATACTGGCTATCAGAGAATAAATTAAATACAGAATCTTTGAACATCATAAAAGCTTGTAATACTGCATTGAGCTCTACCTTTTGAGCTGATTGTTTTGGTACTAAAAATGTAAAAGTTTGATCAGGGGTAACTACCGCTGCTGTACCATTGTTTGACCCATCAGTGAATATATTTGGAGCATTCATGATAGGGTTTTTTTTTGTCATTTTAGGAAAAACTACAGGATGCTTAGACCAAAAGGACAACAAGGGATTAGATGGCAAGTGATTATCAAATGAGACACTAGAGTTACACATGATTATTGCCCAAGTATTTAACTCATTAGCTAACTCATCAATTTGATCCATAGTATATGGAGTAATAATTTTATTGGGAGAAATCCTAAACACTCCCTTCGCTGCTTTTATCCCTTTGAGTATTAATTGTCCTACAGCCTCAGGATATCTAGTAAGAATAGTATTAGGGGAATACGATAAATGTATCCACAATAATGGACCTTCTTGCCAAAATACTCCTGTAGGAATATTTTTTGTTGGTAGTACAATAAATAATAAAGGCAAACTTATATCAATTCTATCCAAATGCATATTTTCCATATATGTTTCAATGATTTTTAATGCCTTTCTTGCTTCAGGCGTTAACATGCGGGGTGAATTTGGATCTGATGGACCTTTTAGGATATCAAATAAAGGTCCCAACTCTCCTGTTGGTATGCCTAGGTAAGGCCTTATCCAGTTTATGTCTCCCAATAATTTTTGAAAGTCATTAAGTGATTTGAGTTGATCTACTCGTATTTGAATTTTTGGTGGACGGACCATGGTTGAGGATAATAAAACTCCTAAATAATTGATTGGAAAATTTAATTGTACTTTATCTATTGCTATGTCTAGATTATAATTTTTTAGTAAGTTTGTAAGTGTGGCATAACATTCTAGCAATGTGTTCTTATCTTTATGTGCTAATAACACATCATCCATATAGTGAAATATTTGTAGTTCAGGATTTTGATTTCTAAGTGGCTGGATTGCTTTATTAACATAAATTTGACACATAGTCGGGCTGTTCGCCATCCCCTGGGGTAAAACTTTCCACTCATATCTCTGATCAGGACCTTCATGATTTAGTGCAGGGATAGTAAATGCAAAATGTGGACTATCCTCGGGATGAATTGGAATTGAAAAGAAACAATCCTTAATATCTATAGTTAACACATGCCAGGTTTTTGGTAAAGCAGACAATTGGGGAATCCCTGATTGAGCAGGTCCCATAATAACCATCTCATTATTAATGGCTCTTAAATCTTGTAATAATCTCCATTTACCAGATTTCTTTTTAATGACAAAAATGGGAGTATTATGGGGAGATACGGAAGGTTGTAAATGTCCTTCCGCTAATTGTTGTTTGACCAGATCATGGACTACTTGTATCTTTTCTTTAGTCAGGGGCCACTGAGGAACCCACACTGGTCTTTCTGATTTCCATGTAATTTTGATTGTCTCAGTGGCCCTTTTTGAAAACCCAATCCATGTTTATTTATTTCTTGATCTATTTGAATTGGTGCTATCATATCTTGATCTTGTTTCCTTAATCCTTTTTCTTTTCTAAAGCCTTGTTTAGCCCTACTAGTGGGCGCGTTAGAATTGACGTTATTTGTTAATGTCAATCCTAATTGATCTAGGACATCCCGTCCCCATAAATTTATGGGAAGATGGTCCAATACATAGGGCTGTATAGTTCCTTCACATCCTTCAGGATCCTTCCAATCTAATACCATTGCACTTCTATGGGGGTTAGTCGCCACTCCTAGGCCTCGAAGCGTTTGAGTGGCTTGTTGTAATGGCCAATGTTTTGGCCATTCCTGACGAGATATGATGCTGAGGTCAGCACCTGTGTCCAGCAGCCCATTAAAATCATGTCCTTGAATATTTAATTTTAGCATTGGGTGAGAATCTAAATTTAAAGACAGCATAGCCCAATCTACACCTGTGGAGCCTAATCCCTTGGAACCTCTTTCTACATTACAACTGGAAAATTCATCATGTAGGCTGGGTATTATTAGTAACTGTGCTATTCTATCTCCTGATGAAATTACGGATATACCTCTTGGAGAACTGGCTATAATTTTTATTTCACCCTCATAATCGGGATCAATTACCCCAGGACTTATCATAAGTCCTTTTAGTGTAGAAGAACTGCGTCCTAATAATAAGCCTACTGTTCCTTGGGGAAGAGGTCCTTTTATTCCTGTGGGAATGATTTGAACTCCCATCTCTGGAGTTAATACTGCTCTGGCAGAGGCACAGATGTCCAACCCTGCGCTCCCTCTAGTTTGTCTGATGAGGGATCTGATGGATAGTGCGTCCTGGGCACTACCTTGATGGTGCTGCTGGGTTCCTCCATTGCCCCGTATATTTGTGGCTTTGGGCCCCGGGGCATTGGGCCCTCCAATTCGTTTTTTGGCAACGGGGCCTGATACCTTTCTCCACGATATTGTGGGTAGACACTTGGTCTTTGTCCATTTTTTGATAACGGAATACCCTCTATGGTGGTTTGAGAACAGCATTCATTAGCCCAATGTCTCCCTCTATGGCATCGTGGGCAAATACCCGGGATTCTACTCCTTTGATACCTAGCTTTGTTAAACCCTCCTCCTATGGGGCAATTTCTTTTAAAATGTCCTTTCTGATTGCAATTATAGCATGTTTTTGGCTTGGTATCTAAAGCCTGTTTTACTTCAGCTGCCATGACTTGTCCTTGTTCATCAATGTCGCTACATAATTTAATATATGTGTTTAAATCTCCATGTTTCCACGGTCTAATGACCTCTTTGCAGCAACGATTTGCTTGGTCATAAGCCAGTTGTTTTATAAATGGCATTGCCTGTTCTGTATTTTCAAATGTCTTAGAGGCTGTTTCAATAAGTCTAGCTACAAAGTCAGCGTAGGGCTCATTAACTCCTTGTGTTATCTTAGATAGTTGACCTTGTAAATCCCCTTGTCCCTTCAAAGTTTTCCATGCCTTAATTGTATTTATAGTGATCTGAGCGTATACGCCAGGATCATATCTAATCTGTTGCCTCTGACCCTCATAAGGTCCTTTCCCCAATAGCATTTGAGAATCTCTTTCAGGATAACCTGCTGCTGCATTTCGCCTAGCTGTCTCCCTGCAAAATTCCTCATTGGCAATTTTCCATAATAAATATTGTCCTCCATTTAGCACAGAGTGACACACGCTAGCCCAATCTTCTGGTGTTAAGTCCCAGCTGGTAATAGATTCGACCATTCTGACAGTAAAGGGAGCGGCAGGTCCGTAGGTTTGTACAGCTTCCTTTAATTGCTTTACTATTTTGAAATCTAAGGCACGGTAAACTCGTTCCCTTTCTTCTCCCCGCTCAACTACAGGGCATGCTAACTTTTGGGGTCCTGCCTCAGGATTCTGTTCATCACCTATGGAAACTGGGGGCTGCTCAGCTACAGGTGAAGCTGTTGGTTGAATTACGCCCTCTGGTGATGGAACGGAGTTAGTACTAGCCTCCCTATCTGAGGGCCGTTTTTTCCCTAAGCTTGCCTTCTTCAATTTTTCTTCTGTCTGACTAGCTTGAGGGACCTTTTGTTTTGCTTGACCTAATAAGTTTTCTGCCATAGCCTGGACCTCTAACAATTTACTTAACAGTCTTTCGGTTTGTTTTTTACTAGATTCTAATCTACTATAAAGGTAACGTAACCCAATAAGGTAGGATAGAAGAAAGCCAAAACAGAATGAAACAGTAACGGAGAGGAGAAAAATGATTATATCAATTTTTTCTTTCTCAGGGCCGAATAACTTAAAACCTTGAGCCAACCATTTTTCCCAATTCGCCTGAAAAAATTGTAAGGCTAGAGAGCCTGAAATAAAATCAGAATAAATCAAAACAAAAATACCCATTCTGTCGCCTTTCCTTAGGGGCGAGCGATATCACTCACCTATAAATTTTGGGCGTTCCCCGTACGGGCCACCAAAATGCTGCAGGCTGGACGGCGGGGGCCGCGTGAGCCTTGGCTCCGCTTCTGCCCGCTGCTGTTTTCACCTGCTGCCTTCCTGCTGGGCGCTTTTGCGGGTCGCTGTCAGTGCACGCCGGCTTGTGATCCTGCAATCCGGCTGAGCACAAAAACACAAGCCAGATGGAACTGAAACAAAGTTTTATTTTGTGAGAGGCCGTGTGCGTCCCCCTAACAAGCCGGTCCACACACACATGTGTGTCCCTACCGGACACGGGGGGCTCCACTTCCTTCGGAACACCCTCCTACCATCCTTCCCCAACCAATGGGAACTCTCCGGGAGTCTTGTAACTTGAGTCCCCACATGGGCCTAAGTGAACAGTAGGAGCCCAATTTCCATATGAATGTAATACTTTGCAGTGGCTCCTAGCACACAGTAACTCAAAATATGGCCTTATTTAGAAACAAGGTTGTGACAAAACAATTCTTAAAAATGGGGTCACACTAGAGTAGGGCAGGCCTCTAATTCAACATGACTTGTACTGGTTATAAATAGAACAGATGTAAAGACAGACAAACATACACAGGAAGAACATCATGAAGACTGGAGTCATGCTCTTAGGAGAGAAGCCTAGAACATATCTTTCCCTAACGCCTTGAGAGAACATGGTCTTGTCAACACCCTGATCTTGGACAGCTATCATCCAAAAGTACAAGATACACCACATACAAATAAAGATGTTGTGTCTGCTGAAAACTAAAAAACTATTAAAAAGATGTTCTCTCTCTCTCTCTCTCTCTCTCTCTCTCTTAGAAAATATATTAGAGATACATTGCTTTTTCTTACCCATGAATAACACATTATTCATACACACACACACACACACACACACACACACACACACACAATTCCTTTTCAGCAATGTGATACTCTTTTCTCAAGTTAAAAGGTAGATTATTACAAATCTAAAAATTTTACTTCCAATTAGAGGATAAAAATGTTCCTATTAAAAATCCAGTTTTAAAATGTTTCAACATATATATGTAATGTTATTCTAAGCCAGGTGCAGTAGTTCACACCTGTAATCCCAGTTGTTTGGAAGGCTGAGGCTCACAAGTTCCAGGCCAGCCTCAGCAACTTAGCAATACCCTGTCTCAACATAAAAAATACAAAGGGCTGGGAATGTAGCTCAGTGGTAAAGCATCTCTGGTTTTAATCTCCAGTACCCAAAAGAAAAAAAAACAGTCTAAAACTGGGCCCAATGGAAGGAGGTATAGTTCATTGGTAGAAAGCCTGCCTAGCTTGCATGAGTTCCTGGGTTCAATCATGAGCCCAGCAAAAAACAAAAAAAAACCAACAAATGAACAACAACAAACAAAATCTGGACCAACCTAATTTACAGTAATACCTTATATATCAGCAGGCTTTGGCTTTCTCCTAGAAACACAACTTTTCTGGCCTACAGTTATGACTTAATTATTTACTGTGCTTTCTGAGTCCATACCCTGACAACCTTTCTGAGCTGCCTAAGGTTCAGACAGCCTTCTTTTGAAATTGATTTGTCTATGATCTTTGTCTACCTCAGAAGGCACTTAGCCAATCAGCAATGAACATTCCAGTTTTATCTGAGAACTCTGAGATCAAACAAATTAAAAATAAATTTTAAAAATAGTAGAGGTTAGGAAGGGCAGCAGAATACAACATACACTAGTATGGCAGTATGTAAAAAAGTGGATGTGTAACCGATGTGAATCTGCAATATGTATACGGGGTAAAAATGGGAGTTCATAATGTGCTTGAATCAAATGTATTAAATATGATGTCAAGAGCTTTGTAATGTTTTGAACAACTAATAATAAATATAAACCTTTCTGCAGAGAACAAAGAAAAATTACTTATATTTACTACATATTCCATCAGTTACATGAAATTTACTTACCTCTTTACGTTTCTGAAGTAGTAATTCCAACCTTTCATTGGCTCTTTTCCCAATCATTTTATTTCTCTCAGCTTCATACTGTCTCTGTGTATTATCCTGATGAATACTGAGGTTTAAGGCAACATTCACAAGAGCAGTCATGAGCTTCAGGGCTATGAAATATAAGAAATATTATAATATTCACCTACAAAACATACTTTCATCCAAAAGATTACAAATTTATAAAGCAAATGAATAAAAGCTAAAAGTACGATTTGTTTTATAACTCAGGAAAATTTAAACTTTTCAAAATGGTAATTTAATAGAAATAAACTTATCTTTTTAAGTCTTGAACATAATTTTCTCTTCCTTAAGAAAAAAATCTGTTCAGTTTGTTAACATTGCCTAGTTAAAAAGAGCTTCATCCTAATTATCAGCCAGAAAGATTTAAGCAGCATCTTAAACAATCTCTTCCCTCTACTTCCAAATACAAACACCTTAGCGTTGGCATACTAATCAAGCTTATATCTCTCTTCTGACCACCAGATCTGTGTGTACAAATGTTTCCTTAATGCCTTTATGTACATACATCAAGGTCCCTTAAATGTTTACAATTTATGATCCTTGTATCACCAAAGATGGTCTTCTCCCTCTTTTTCTCACTTCAGTGAGCTGCACAATTTTCAACTCCAAAAAAAAAAAAAACCACTGATCATATTGAACTCTTTAAAAAATGCATTCTGTGAATTTCCAATTAAGATACTCTCTTCAGTCACAGTGTTAATGTACTCTTAAATGTTCACCTGGTATTTGTGAATCCTATTACATATTTTCAAACTTCTGTTTGTAAATCATCTGTTCAACAAGTATGAACATGAATCTCAAATTTTTATTTGTCTATTCATTCATACTTGTCTTCACTGTTGAGACAGATATGGGAAATACTGGTAAAGAAATAAGACAGTCTGTGTTGGTAAATAATTTCCCTTTTTGTTCCTTTTAGGTAATTCATCCACAAATATAAATGTTCACTAATAAAAAATGAGCTGTCCAGTGCTTTAGAACTGATTCACATATCTGCTAACATATCAATTTAACTAAAAATAAGCATACATTTCTTTTAAAATTCTATTTCCTTTTAATTACATGTATAACATACATAATGCTGGATTGATGTCTATTTACTTATCTATTAATCTATTATTGATCTATCTGCATACTACCAATGTTCTTAAACTGTATATTTTGGCCAGTTTCATGTCAACACTGTTTGTTGCTACCCTAAAACCAAAATATAAAACAAAAATCCTGAAAACAAACACATTTAAGTTAATGACAATTTAGATATGCATCTAATACTTCTTTTCCTGAGATATGATATTGCAAATAATACACTGAGAAACATTCTTGTGTTTCAAAATACAAGCTAGTGTTTTGCAGGTTTATTTATACATTGTCAACAGTAGAATATGTGACTCTACAAATAAAGGTTAAAAAAGTCTTTTTTAATTAATCTGTATTAGAAAGGAAAATAGCTCAAAGACAGAAGGATCTAGGACAAACTATCTGAGTGAGGCATTCTGAGCACACAAAGTGATAACCAACAGGGGTTCAGTTTAAACTTCTGGATCTCTAAAGCAAAATGAACTGAAGATCAAGGATTTGGAAAGTATTAAAACTAACACATAAACTCTGCCTGGAATTACCAGTGGAAAATGAGGCACAGATTTTCTTGAGTTTAGTCATTTTTGCTTTCAGCTATGTATCTTTTTATGAATCCTGATACTAAACTCTAACTGTTATGAAATGACTCTCCTCTCAGCTCAGATATATAAACAAGAAAATAATCAACTTACCACAATAAACAAAAAATGGAAAATGAGCAAACATTTTCAGGAAAGTGCCATATATAATATAATTTACTCTTTGAGTTAAAATATTTCTAAATCTGTAAATTTAAAACTTCACCAAAAGTTTTACTTTTCTTATCAACACATAAACAAATAGATCGAGAATAGTCTTCTACTTTTATGAGATAGATACAACTTGACAATTATGTTTTCTTTAGTCCCCTGAAAACAACTGATTAATGCATAGAGTATTTATTAAATTTTACTAATATTACCAAAAAAATTTTTTCATAAAGTAGTAATCCAACGGGATTTAGCCTTCATATTATGACAGAGGGTTTGAAGTGCCTTCTTCTTCTCTACCAAGGAGAGTAATATTTCATTTAGTTTTTACATTTTTAACTGTGGGTTATAGAATGATGAACATGATCTAGTACTGTGCTGAGAGTATGGTCAGCAAACAGCTGCTTACCAAAAAAGGTTTATTATAAGGATACTGTAAGTACAAATTTGAAAGTGCTTAGAAATTTTGATAGCAATCTGACAGTATGTTGTAGCTAATAAAATGACACTAATAAATACATATTTCATTTTTCCTAAATTCTATTTAATTGCATTTTACAAAAGTACTAGTTTGTGACAGATTGGTAAACAAAACTCTTTTTTTACTCCACATATTTCACAAAGCACTTTTTTAGTGCTTCCTCACTCACATATCAACCCAATATATACTAAACATTGGTTGATGTGTTAGAGATACAAAAATGAACAAACAAAGCACCTGACTCTACTTGAGAGTAAAACTGGAGGGAAAAAAAAAACAAATAGGAGAAGAGTGAAGGAGAGCTGAAAATCTTTTGCTTAAAATGCTGAATAATAATTTAAAAGTAAAGTGATGATGGCTTAGATTAAGGTGGCAGCAAGAGGTAGAAAAAATGGTTACATATAATGTATATTTTAACACTGTAGGTGAACAAATTTTAAAAATTATAATGAAGGAAATTTAAAAATTATAATAAAGGAAATCAGAGAAATAGAAGCAACAAAGGTACCTAAAAAGTGCCCCCACCCCGGCTAATTATGTATTTAAGTGGCAATGTCCAGTTTGGAAGTTGCTATCAAAGACATTGGTATTTAGAGCTATAAAACTGGATGGCACAAATATTTGATGAAAAATTACTGGCCAAAGGAAGAAATATCAGGTATGATTTGTTTGTTGTAAAGAATATCCTGCGCTGGGGCTGGGGTTATGGCTCAGTGTTAGAGCAGTTGCTTAACATGAGTGAGGCACTGGGTCAGATTCTCAGCGCAGCACATAGAATGAATAAAATAAAGGTCAATCAACATAAAAAAAAAGGAAAGAAAGAAAAAAGAAAAGAATTTTTTTTAAAAAAAGCTTACCGTGTGTGTGTGTGTGTGTGTGTGTGTGTGTGTGTGTGTGTGTGTTTTAAGGGGGGAGAGCCAAAATGCCTGATGTTATTTATATTACAAAATAATTTAGCAGAAAGAATAAATATGTCACTTATTTTCAAATACCAAACAGTCTTCTAAGCTCTTTGCACGTATGTATTCAGATCAGCTAAGAGACAGTGGTTACACAGCCAGTGACTGATAGAAAATTTGATTACAAGCAGATTTGTTCCATATTCCAAGCTCCCAATCATTATACCACACTGCCTCTCACTGAACCTGTATTTGCTATTATACACATAAAATATTTTTGAAACTAGAAATTTTAGTTTTCTTCAGGGAAAAAAATTTGATATTGGGATAGATAAGTAGTATGTCACCATGTAACATTTTTTACTTTGAATATGAACTCTTGAATATTATGCCTCCCAGAATGATTATATTTTCAGAAAAATAATTAAACCATGGAACTGTGTTATGGTTGGTATCTGAAATGTTCCTCCAAAGGGTAATGTGTTGAAACTTGGTCTGTAGCTTTGGGAGTGATAGAAACTTTAGGAGATGGTGCCTAGTTGAAGGAGGTATGTCACTGGGGGAATAACTTTGGAGGGTATATTTTTTTTCCCAACACTCTTCTCCAAGCACCCCGCTCTGTCTATGCTTCCTAGCTGCCAGCAGATGAGCAGCTTTGCTCTATCGTGCCCTTTCACCATGATGTACTGCCTCAATAAGCTCCAAAACAACTGAACTGTCTGACCATAAACTCACATCTGTAAAATCATAAGTCAAAATGGTTTGTATTTGACTTTCTCAGGTACTTTGTCGCAGTGAACAGAAAGTTAACAGAAGGGATGGGGCTGTACCTCATTGGTGAGGCACTACATAAAAATAAATAAAAATATTGCATCTAACTACAACTAAAAAAAAAAGAAAAAAAATTAACACAAACTATTTTTCACTTTATTCATTACTTAATATAAAAACCTGAAGACTGAGTCTTAAAGATAATTCAATATGTGCAGTTTAGTTAAAACCTATAGGATAATACTTGTTTCCAGAAACCATGCAAAGACAGTGCTCCAAGAAGAAAGAAAGGTGACATCCGTGAGTTGCTCAATGACCTAGGCAATGAGAAGATAACTGCTAAAGATACAGAATCAACATAACCCGTCCTATATATCAATAATGAATATGCAGAGACTCAGGAAAATAATTTGATTTATAATACTCCCCATACTCCCCCCCACCCCACCAAAAAAAAACCCAGCACTAGGAATAAATTGAACCAAGGAAGTGAAAGACTTCTACAATGAAAATTACAGAACGCTGAAGAACTGAAGACACAAGGTAGAAAGAGCTCCAGTGAAAGGAAGAATTAATATGTTAAAATGGTCATACTATTAAAAGCAAAGTACAGATTTAGTGAAATCCCAACCAAAATACAAATGACATCATTTATTAAATTAGGAAAAACAAAAAGTCTTAAAATTCAATTAGAAGAATAAAAGACCCAGAATAGTCAAAGCAATTCTAAGCCAAAAAAAAAAAAAAAAAAAAAAAAAACAATGCTGGAGAGGAATCACAATAAATGATTTCAAGTTATACCTGAGTTATAGTAATATAAACTGCATAGTACTGACATAAAAACAGACCCATAGGCCAATGGAAGAAAATAGAAGACACAGACAAACCCAAAAAGATATAGTCATGGATAGCAAAAACATACACAGGAGACAAGATAGCCTTTTTTAACTAATGGTGATAGGAAAACTGGATATCCATATGTCTAAGAATGAAACTCTATTCCTATCTCTTACCCTGAACCAATATCAATTCAAAAGGGACCAAAAACTAAAAATTAGACCAGAAACCTTGTAACTGCTGGAAGAAAATGTAGGGTCAACATTCTCATAGAGGTACAGGCAATGACTTTTTCTACAGATTCCTAAAGTTCAGAAAATAACACCAAGAAATAATAAATGAAACAGCATCAAATTTAAAAAGCTTCTGCACAACAAGGAAAACAAGAGTGTGAAGAGAAAAAAGAAAAGCTTTGTTAGCTTCTCTTCTGACAGAAGGTTTAATATCTAGAATATATAAAGGACTAAAAAAAAAAAAACCCAAACAATAAATGAAAAAAATAAACTTAACAGACACTTCTTAAAAGAAGTAGTACAAATGGCCAACAAATATAGCAATGAGGAAATGCAAATCAAAAGTACACTGAGATTTCATCTTGTTCAAATTAGAATGGCAGCCATCAAGAATTAAAAAAAAAAAACCACAAATGGAAAAGATGTGTGGGGAAATGAATACTTTTACACTCTTGGTAACACTGTAAATTAGTATTACCACTATGGAAATCAGTATGAAGTTTCCTCAAAAGACTATGGAATAGAACCACCGTATGACCCAGCTATGCACTTTTTGATGTATATCTAAAAGATTTAAAACCAGCATACATCAGGAATACAGCCACATCAATGTTTATAGCAGCACAATTTCAATAGTCAAGCTATGGAACCAACCTAGGAGCCCTTCAACAGGGCTCAAGAAAAATCATATGTGGTGGAGGTTGTATGAAATTAGAAAGGAGACCAGTAAACACAGGAAAGGGACCAGGGGAAGGAAAAGGAAAGGGAAAGAGATATCGGCAATTGTGCATGAACATGTAACAAAAAAATCCTACTGTTATGTATATTATAATGCACCTTAATAAAAGGGGGGGGGTCTACCAATCAGAGAAGGTAACTGCTAACCAGGCAACAACACAGGCAGTGCAGTGGTAGAAACAGAAACCTGACAGGAGTAGGTACAAAGAGAGTTATGAGGATACTGAGTAAAATAATACATATAAATCATTCTTTGTGATTTGTGGCATAGAAAAGGAGCGATGAGAATGTAGCTGAGGGGCATGACGAAACAAGGGATTTGTGATAATCAGTCTTATATGTCAATTTTTGCTAGATTACCTTGGTCAGATATTTAATCAAACACTAATCGACTTATTACCTTGAAGGTATTTTGTAGATATAATTAATATCTAAATTCAGCTGATTTTAAACAAAGGAGATTTAATGTGAGTGGGCCTCACACAATTAGATGCAGGTTTAAAAGAAACAACAAACTTCTCAAAAGAAATTTCTGACATCTGCAGCATAAAATATTGAGCTTCTGGCCTGCCTTACAGATCTGATTCAATGCAGTATAATTCCTGACTGAGTTTCCAACTTGTTGTCTGGCTTTTCTACAGATTTCAATTTGCCAGCTCATAACTGCATAGAGTGAATTTACTTAAGTATGTATGTATTGGGTGTGTGTGTGTGTGTGTGTGTGTGTGTGTGTGTGTGTGTGTGTGTGCATGTAAATAGGTAACTATATTTCTAAATGGTTTTGTTATTTGGAAGGAATCCAGATTAATGCAAAGGATTTCTAAAAGATGGGAGCCATTACAGCATGTTAGCATAATGATAAGACTTATCTAATCCCAGGGGACAAATTGAAGTCAGAAAAGAGAGACAGAACAATCTGAAAAACATTTTCAAATGATAAAGATTTAACTATTGGGACTGGGGTTGTGGCTCAGGGTAGAGCACTTGCCTAGCATCCCTGAGGCACTGGGTTCAATCCCCAGCACCCACATAAAAACAAACAAACAAACAAACAAATTAGCAAGCAAATAAAAGTATCTTAAGATTTAACTACTCCCTTTATCCCTTTAAATTTGAAGCAAAATGGGAAGGATAAAAGATTTTTCATCTTCAAAAAATCCAGAAAATACCTGCAGTCTCAAATCACAAATATATAAATAGAAAGGAGACGAGGAGGGAACATTCAAATCAAAGAAAGGGGTAGAAAATCATGACAGCTATTATCTGTGAAACAAAAAGCCATTTTGCTCTGTAAAATGCAGAAACAGACTGCATCTATTCCACAGAAGATGGAAAGTGATATAGTCTGTAAAATATGCAATTAAATTCCCATGTCCTCACCAAAGCTAGGCAGCCTGGCAATTTTTCTACCACATACTTATTTTGGAAGTCCAGACATTTATTTCTTGAGGAAAATAAACCAGAGATTTGGAATCATCGTATATATACATAATACATATGCATACATACATACACCCACACGTATGTGATTCACATTCACAATTATGTGATGTGCAGAATGTCAAGCACTTCCTCACCCTACCCAACTCCAAAATGTCAAGACAGCCATTATACATGCTTCTGCAAAGAAGCTGGTCTTTTACAGGAGAAAAAAATATTACCAAAGCCAACATCTGAGGACCTATAATGAAAACATTAGTTTACCACTAGACAACCCCACAATGATACCCACCAATCTGGAAAAAACATACACCAGAGTATAGCACCGTAAAATTTCAGAATACTAGGAACAAGTAGCAAAATGTAAAAGTTTCTAAAGACAAGAAACAGGGTCATTGCTTGGCAGAGCAGCTCAAGACTGTTATCCCAGTGGCTGGAAGACTGAGACAGGAGGATTCCAAGTTTGAGGCCAGCCTCAGCAACTTAGTGAGATGCTGTCTCAAAATAAAAAAAAATTAAAAGGGTTAAGGATGTGGCTTAGTGGTTAATTGCCCCCCCCCACCAAGTTCAATAGGGAGGGAGAGAGGGAAGGAAGGGAAGAAGGAAGGAAGGAAGGAATGGAGGGAGGGAGGGAAGGAGAGAGGCTTCAAATATTTTAATTAATTATTTATTTGTAAAGTTGTTGATGAACCTTTATCTTATTTATTTATATGTGGTGCTGAGAACCAAACCTAGTGCCTCACACATGCTAGGCAAGCATTCTCTCACTTAGCCACAATCCCAGTCCTTGAAATCTTAATAGCGAAGAACTTCTCAGGAGCAATACTGGAAGATAGAGACAAATTCTGAAGAAAATAATTTGTAATATTTAAATCTAGATTGCAGTCAACTATTAAATAAGAGGCCAAATCCATATTTTGTAGACATGCAAAAATCTCAAATATTTACTTCCCTGATATCCTTTTATTCATAAATGTATCAGATAATATCCTATACCAGAAAAGGAGACTAAATTAAGGGGAAAATATAATAGGGGATCTAAAAGATAAAGGATTCAAACAACAGGAAAAACAGAAAATTTATATAAATTGAGGGGCATTACAATTATAGCAAATAAGGTTATGATTTAAAAAAATTAAAAGCACATTAAAATTCTTGTTAAATAAATTTAACACTTATTTTATTTCCTTGATTTTATTTAACTTAATTTCGACCATAATTTTAAGTTTGTAAGAGTTCTGATTCTCCACGTTGTTTTAACTACATGCCAGTACTGAGAAAGGATCATTGGTATTGATACCATACAGATGAAGCACAGATGTTAAGCTGCTTGTCCAAAGTCACTAAGTAAATAAATACAAGATACAAAATGTTTGTAATGTAATTTTTAAAAACAAGGTTTATTTTAAGAAACTGGTTTCTAAAATAAAGCCGATTTTCAGAACTGTTAAAAAAAAACAAAAGGAATCTAAAAACCAACAAAAAGAAAAAACTTTAAATTACTCTAGACTCAAAAAAGTAATATGATGCTTGTAAAAAAAAAAAAAAGTAACCTTACTAGGAAAGACTAACTTCACTGAAAGTGAAAAGATGGAAAATGATGTTCAAAGAAGATGGAATGAAAAAAGCAAGAGGAGTACTTATATTCATATCTGATGAAACAGAATACACCCAAACTTGGTAAAGACACAAAGAAGGTCATTTCATATTAATAAAGATAATAATCCATTAACTAAGAAGATATAATGGTTGCAAATCTATGTGCAATGAACATAAGAGCATCCTATTTTACATTAAAAAGCCATTACTGCACATAATGGGAGATATAAGTCCCAAGAATATTGGTGGGTGATTTTAATACCCTACTCTCACCAAAAGACAGCTAATCAATAAAGACAAAAAAAAAATCAACAAAGAAACATCAGAGTTAAAATGAACTTACAAACATCTATAGAATAATCAACACAATTCCAACAGAATACACATTGTTTTCATCAAAAGATGAAAGGTTTCCCCAAAGTAGAACATATTTTAGGCTACAGAACAAGTCTTAACAAATTTGAAGCTGGGAGCAGTGCATAGATGTGTACTACCAGCTACTTGGGAGGCTGTGGCAAGATTGGGAGTTTGAGGACTGCCTGGACAACACATACAGAAATACAAAAAAATACAACAAAAGATCTGGGGACACAGCTAAGGGGTAGAGTGTTCCTGGGTTTGATCCTCAGAATCAAAGGGAAAAATTTTTTAAAAAATTGAAATATTTTCTTGCACCTTATCAAATCATAATGGAATGAAATTGTTAGCACACAGCAAGAAAAACTGTAGAAATTATACAACACAGAGAAAGAGAATAAACTTTGAATGAAGAGTGGTCACAGAAGAAAATAGGAGGGGCATCAGTTTCTCATCTGGTGGAAATTTTTAAATTCCTAGAATAAAATGAAAATGAAAACACAACGTTATCAGAATCTATAATTCAGGAAAAGCAGTTAATAGAGGAAAGTCTACAATGCACAGAGAAACGTCTAATAACCTAATGATGCATCTCAAGGTCTCAGAGAAACAAGGTGGGAGGGAAAAACACTCCAAAATCCATAGAAGGAAAGAAGTGATGAAGATCAGAACAGAAATAAATTAAATAGAGGCCAAGAGAACAATACAAAAGATCAATGAATAAAAAAAGAGTTGATTCTATAAAAGATAAAAAAAACTGAAAAATCCTTAGCAAAATAATGAAAGAAAAGAGAGAAAGGACCCAAATAAATAAAATTATTAGTGAAAAAGGAGAAATTACAACAAAGTAGTTGTAAAACAAATTACAGGGCTTCGGATGTGGCTCAAGCAGTAGCGCACTAGCCTGGCATGCATGCGGCCCAGGTTCGATCCTCAGCACCACATACAAACAAAAATGTTGTGTCCACCGAAAACTAAAAGATAAATATTAAAAAATTCTCTCTCTCTCTCTCTCTCTCTCTCTCTCTCTCTCTCTCTCTCTCTCAAAAAAAAAAAAAAAAACAAATTACAACATCACTGAAGTCAATACTGATTATTATGAATTATTATTTAAATTATGTTATTAAACTGGAAAATCTAGAAAGACAAATTTCTAAACACACATAACACTCAAAATTGAACCAGGAGAATATTTTAAAAATTAAAAAGATCAGCCACAAGCAATGAGATTGAAGTCTCTCAACAAAGAAAAGCCAAGGACCAGACAGATTTACTGCTGTATTTTATTGGACTTTTAAAGAAGAACTAATACCAACACTGCTCAAATATTACATAAAAAAGGGAAGAAACCCTTCCAAACTCATTCCACAATGCCAAACTTATTCTACAAGGTAGTGTTAACCTGCTACTGAAACCTCATAAGCACACAACTAAAAAAGAAAATTATAAACTAACATCCTTGATGAACACAGATGAAAATATGCTAGCTAAAATCACTTGCAAATAGAATTCAGTAACACATGAAAAAGGTCATACACCATGATCAATTTGGCTTTATTTCAGGAATTCAAGTATTTAATATATAATATATATATTATATATACATGTATATATAACACATATATTATATATACAACATATATAAATCAATAAACATAATACAGAACATAAAGAGAATAAAATAAACAAACAGAATCAAGGATAAAATCTGCATAATTGTCTCAATGGATGCAACAAAAACCGTTGATAAAATTCAACATCCCTTCATGACAAAAGGCCCTGAAAAAATTAGGTACAGAAAGATCATACTTTAACATAAAAGGCTATATTGACAAACCCATAACTGACATCATATGAAATGGGGAAAAACTGAAAGCATTTCCTATAAAATCAGGACCAAAAAAAAAGGGTGTTCACTCTCATACTTTAATTCAATATAGTAATTAAGATTTTAGTAAAATAAATCAAATAAAAGACAAAAATAAAAGAAATACAAATAGGAAAAGAGGAAGCCAAATTATGTTTGCATAATATTCTAAGAATATCCCAAAAACTAAACCCAAAGACTTTCAATTTATAAAAATATTCAGCAAAGTATTAAGATAGAAAATCAACTTACAGGGGCTGGGATCATGGCTCAATGGTAGAGTGCTTGCCTCACATGTGTGAGGTACTGGGTTCTATTCTCAGCACCATATATAAGTAAATGAATAGAATAAAGGTCCATCAACAACTAAAAAAAATTTTTTTTAAAAAGGAAATCAACTTACAAAAGTCAGTACCTGTTCTATAAACAATAATGAACTCACTGAGGAAAAAAAATCAGGAAAACAATCCCATTTACAATACCCTCACAAAGGAAAAAAAATGAGGCTAACCCCAGATGATGAAAATACCTGTGCATAGGGACTGGGAGAATTAAATACTGTTAAAATAGTCATTACTAAATGCAATCTAAAGATTCAGTGCAATTTTCACCAAAATGACAACAACATTCTTCACAGAACTAGAAAAAAGCAAGCCTAAACTTCATTTGGAAATACAAAAAATGCTGAATAGCCAAAGCAATACATAGCAAAATGAGCAATGCTGGATGCATTATAATATTAGATTTCAAAATATACTATATAGCCACAGTAACAAAAACTGCGTAATCTTGGAGGGAAAAAAATGGCATACAAACCCAAAAAAACAAAGGTTAAATGTTTTCTCTGATAAGTAGATGCTGATCAATATAGGGGGGAGTGTGTGGGGAAGTATGAAGAAACTTCAGATTGTGTAGAAGGGAGTTGGGGGAGGGGTTGTGGAGATGAAGGATGGTGGATCTAGATTAACCTACAAACGTGTATTAGTACATTACCAGCGTAACTCTGCACCACGTACAGCCAGAGGAAGGAGACATTGTGCTCCATTTGTGTACAATGTGTTAAAATCCATTCTACTATCATGTACAACTAATTAGAACAAAGTAAAAAAAAAATTTAAAAAGATTATACTCTCCCTGAGGATTAAAAAAATAAAACAACTGCTATAAACAAGTGGAACAAAATAAAGGACCTGGAAATAAACCCACATCTCTCTATCCATCTAATTCTTGACATAGTGCCAAAACACATGTTGGAGGGGTAGAAAAAGCCTCTTCAATTAATGGTGTCTGGAAAACTGGGTATCTACATGCAGAAGACTAAAATTGGATACTCATCTCTCCCAGTAACAAACTTTTAACACCAAAACCACAAATAACCCAAATCAATAAATGGGCAAGAGGACTGAACAGACACTTCTCAAAATAAGAAATACAAATGGTCAACAAAAAAATGACTAGCACCAAAATCAAGTCAAAATGGATCAAAACTTTTAATGTAAGACATGGAAGTCTGAAAGGGGAAACACTTTTATGATACTCGCCCAGGAAATGACCTCCAATAGTTCGGGAAATAAAAGCAAGAATTGACAAGTGGAATCACATCAAATTAAAAAGCTCCTGCGTGAGGAAGGAAAACAATCAACAGAGTAAAAAGACAACCATACAATGGGAGAAAATCTTTGACAGTTACTCATCTAACAGAGGATTAGTATTCAGAATAAAGAATTCAAAAATAAATTAACAAAAGTAATCTAATCAATAAACCATAAGTGATCTATAGACACTTGCCAAATACAAGTGAACAGTAAATATATGAAAAAATGCTCAGTACTGTTAGTCAACAAGCAAATATAAGATAAAACTGCACTGTAATTACATCTCCCCAATCTCCTAGTCCTTGGGTCAGAATAGACATGATAAATAAAGTAACAAATGTTGGTGAGAATGTAAAGAGAATCCTTAGACACTGTTGGTAGGCATGTATGTACAGTCATTATGGAAAACAGTACTGATATTCCTCAAAAAATGAAAAGTAGAATTAGCATATGATCCAGCTATAATACTCCTTTGTACATACCTGAAGAAAATAAAATCAGCCTACAGATGATAGCATATATACCCATGGTTATTGTGGCAATATTCATAATAGCCAAGATGTTGAGTCAGCCTAGGTGATAATCAACAGATGAATGATTTTTTAAAAAATATGGTCTATATACACAATGGAGATTCATTCAGTCAAAAAAGAATGAAATTATATTATTTGCAAAAAAATGTATGAAAGTGGAGAACAATCATGTTAAGCAAAATAAGGCAGACCCAAATAAAAGTACAAGTACTCTTTTATATGAGAAAACTAATTTTTTAAAAAGTAGACCCTGAAGTAGAAAGGAGCTATATAGAAGGAGAATGAGACGAGGAGGAGGGAAAGAAACAGGAGAGCAAGACAAGGTAGTAGGGCTGGTGGATGATATGATCTAAGCATGATATACACATTATGAAAACGTCATATTGAAACCCATTAATTGGCACAATTAATATACATTATTATTTTTCAAAAAAAAATACATAAAGTAAGTAACTTCAAAAATATCTTACAAAAATTTTTAGAATCAAAGTCATGGCAAAAACAATCTGGAACCATATGGAAATGAAGTTGAAGGATCTTGAACCCAAACTAATGAACTCTTTTTAGTTTTCAACTATTTGAATTTGCCTTTCCATGACTGCTTTTCAAAAAATAGTGCAAAAAGTTTTCATCAGTCACTTTTGTGAGTAAGCAGAAATCTTATTCTATAGCCAGTCTAAATCGGAAAAACAAATAGAATTCTTTAATTCAGTATAACAATTAATTAGTATTTCTGCATTAATCTAAAAATACATGTAATAATGTCAGTAGATTTTTATCCTGAGATTGAGTATAATTTAGGTGCACGGCTTATGTAGTGTACCCCTAGAAATGAAAAAAAACACAGTTTATAAAATGTATTTGCTGCTAATTTTTATTAGGATACAGTGTAGTGGCACATGCCTAAAATCCAAGAAACTCAGAGGTTGAGGCAAGAAGATCTCAATTTGAGGCCAGCCACAGTAAATTAGCCAGACCCTGCCTCAAAATAGAAAATGAAAGGGTTGGGAATGTTGCTTAGTGGAAAAGTGTTTCCAGGTTCATTCTTTAGTACCCCAGTCCCCAAAGAGATACATAATGAACATTTTGTTGTTTTTCCATTCATTTCTCCCTGGACTTTGTAAAACAAGGCACTAATTCACTTCAGAGTCCCAAAACCTATATAAAAAATATCATTTTCTCAAGAGTTTTTACCTTTCAGAATTATTCAAATACACATTAATATATTTTAAACATTCTGACCATTTTTAATTTAATACCTTTGGTAGTCCACCTCCAAGATGATTTCCTAGCCAATAACCCCCACCTTTTGTTATTCAGGGCCTAATGTACTCCTATTAACAATAGGCTGAATTTAGTAAACCTTATCTAACAAATAGAATAAGAAGGCAGTGACTGTGTGTAACTTGGAAACCAGATCATAGAAGTAGCCTGGTATCACTCCTTTTGTTTTTTTACAGTTCTGGGGGAAGTCACAATATAAATATACTCAGGGCGGTATGCAGAGGCAAATGACATGTAAATGAGTGTACAGGGTCCTCCTATACTAGACAAGAATTAAGTAACTGCAGCCCTGGCCTACACCTTTTTAAGAGAAATGGTAGGGCAGATTCCCCCTACCTAAGCTGCTCACAAATTCTGAAATCACAGAAACACAGATAATAAAGGATTAGTTTTATGTTTTAAATTATTCCACATTTTATTTTACTTTATTTTTTTGGTACTGAGGAATAACCAGGGTACTTTGTCAATGAGTTACATCCCCACCCCTTTTTATTTTCAATTTTGACACAGAGTCTGACCAATCAATCCTTTTGCCCCAGCCTCTTGAGTCCTTGGGATTACATGTGTGTGCCACCACATCTGGCTCATTAATGCTATTTAAAAAGTATTGTGGTTGTCTGTTAAACAGAACAACTATTAGAGACTTCTCAGAAGTTTCAATATTAATTTCTAGAGAAATCCATATTTTAAAAGAATTATAAATTTTCTTTTAAATACTAAAAGGTAAGGGGTTATAGTAACACCATAATAGTAAGGATATTTTCATGAATGGCTCAGGAATTATACTCCTAGGAATTTAGTCTTCAGAAATGCAAACACACTGATGAAAAGAAAAGACTTGTAAATGAAAAGGCACTGCAAATTTATACAAATTAAGTCTCTTCCATCACAGAAAATATATGTATAGAGATCCAATAGAAGAATTAAGTTATGGGGTACTACTACTAAGCAATAAAAAAGAAATTAATGCCCAAAGTCATTAATCTACACACTTAAAATGTGTAAATTTTAATGTCTTGGTAAACTGTTTTTTTTAATTCTAAGAAAAAGGACAGTGCTAATTTTATGATTTCAGTAATAACTATAAATGTCACTGTTAAGATAATTCAATTGTATATAATGCTTAACTCTTATTTTCATGACTACTATAGCAGTCATCACATATAGTTTTAGCTATATTTTGAATAAACTAGTTATATCTGTTCATAAATGGAGGACTATCTTCCTCCATTAATTTGTGTAATAAAACAAGAAGGAACAAAATGGTAACTAGCACTGAAAGCACAATGAAAAGACAACCTCAAGCTTAACACCTTTGAAGGTGACTGATGACTCATATACAAATAAACATTACTAATAAAATAAAAACATAACTTTGAAAAGAAACAAAAACTGAATACTGAATTTTTTGTTTAAGAGGAAAATCCTTGTGCTGCTACAATGACTATTCCAAAGATAAGTCTATTTACTTACTTTCAAACTATTCATTCTTTTCCAGCTGGATCCTGTGACTCTACTAAAACTGTTTCCTAACACCAGTCATCTCTTAGTTGATATACCAAATAGTCCTGATTTCATAGTAGTACTCTTTTCTATTTAAAGCATTTGTTCATTATATTGATTTTTATAGCATCATACTCCTCCACTGTATTCTGTGAACATCTGTAAAAAAAATGTATGGCAGAGACCACCACTTATTAATCTTTTCATTCCTTCAGTTATTTGAAAAACAGCTAACATCTTTTACTCTTCCCTCTTTGAGAAGGTTCAAAAAAAGAAAAAAGTGCTGTGATTCAGGACTAGTACTCAAAGAGCTAATCTCACTTGACTAAACATTTTTGGTCTCAAAGGTACACATTTTCTAATAGAAGTTTATCATAAGATTATGGATAAAGACAAAGATGTGAAATTATATACATTCAAAGAAATAAATATTTGAAAATAAGGAGTGGGAAAGAGCATCATCTTCCATTCTCGTAAACACTAACAAGCTATCTATGAGAATGCTGAAAAAATAAATTACCAACATACATAATTTATATAAAAACATAAAAGGCTGTTTGAACAGGCAGTCTTGACAAGATAATATTTCCAATAAGATAGAGAATTGTGAATTTGCCATTTCTAACAAATAATCCCAGAATTAGAAGTAATAATAGAAAGCTACTATCAAATACTTAAGAATTTAAATTTTGTTAAACTGCTGTGTAAAGGCATAACTTGGTAAAACCTCTGTGGTATGCAATTTTAGAAATGTCTATCAAAATTTCAAAATTTACATACTCTTTGATCCTGAGATTATATTTATGGCAAAGCATCCATAAATGTGCAAAATAAAGAATGTAAAAGGTTATTTCTTGAGTATTATTTGTAATAGAAAAAAAGAAATAAAAAACTCAAATGTCCATAAATATCGAATTAAATTTTAAAAGTAATAATAGAAAAAATAATGATGGTGGTGGTAGCAGCAACTTGGGGCTTACTCACTCCTAAGAAGCACTTCATCTTAACACATTTAACCTTTACAACAATCCTATGAAGAATTGCTATTATTTTTCCAGTTTTACAGATCATAAAACTCAGGCATGTAAAAGTTTAGTAACTTGCAAGAGTTATTTGTCAGTAGCTCATCTGTTGTCTCTGTGCAGACAGACTGGCTATAACTAACCACTATTCTTTATTGACTGTGAAACACAATGGAATCCAAGGAGCTGTCAAAATACAATCAAGCTTGACTATTCTAGAAAGATCCGTAGGATACAAGTCACACACATTAAAGGAGAGATATTGATACATGTCTGTGCACCATTAAAAAAAATTCTGAAAAGATACACAAGTATCTGCCAAAACTGGTTACTGGAAACAACAAAGTGTAGTTGAGGCTCAGGGATGAAGGACAACATCCCACTGCATATCCTTTGCATTTAAAAAAAATGAACTATGTGAACATATTACTCAAACAAATTAATGCATAAAGCCATTTCAAAGAAATCTTAAAAACAAATCTGACTATCAGACAGTTCTTAAACCTTGCCTAAGGGTGCTAGGTGCAGTGGTGCATACCTATAACCCCAGCTCAGAAGGCTGAAGCAGGAGGATCAAAAATTTGAAGTCAGTCTCAGCAACTTAGCGAGCACCTAAGCAACTGAGAGAGATCTTGTCTCAAAAAATCAAAAGACTAGGGATATTGCTTAGTGACAAAGCATCCTTGGATTCAATCCCCACTTTCAAAGGGGAAAAACAAAAACCTTGCATATGGGGCATTTTTGTAGTCACTATCAACATGCCCTCATTAGTGGGCAGGGGTAAGAATGTTTAAAACAAGTTTGCCAGAAATGCAGAATTGTGCGTTTACTTACATGGTATCACAGGACACAAAAGATAAAATTGAAAGCAATATGAAAATAGGGCTGGAAAACATTGGCTTGCATAATTATCAATTATGGACAATTAAGAGAGACTGCAATTATGGGTATAGTAAACACAACATAGAGCAGAATCCTCAAGAGTGGTTTAGAATCTTTGGAATGACTCAAAGTAGGGTTTAATTCTTTGTTCCACCAGTTACTAAGACATATTACAATGGAAAAGTTTACTGATCTCCAGAATTTACAAATTTCTAATCTTTATTATTATTCCATTTTTAATTTCTTGCTATTTATTCTAAACAAGAATCTCTGCACTCAGTCATGTGTTCTGTGTGTGGTGCTGGTGGTGGGGGATCTATCCCAGGACCTCTTGAATGAAAGGCTGGCAATCTACCACTAAATTACATCCTCAACTTGACATTTTAAGTGGTGATGGTACCACTGCACAGCAGAGGTGCTACTGTAATTCCTAATGCCTAGAATAGTACTTAACATAAAGGAGGAATTAAAAAAAATATTTGTTAAAGAAACAAGGATAAGACAATTAAATGAGATAATAAATACAAAGTATCTTACATTATGCCACAGCACATAAGGTTTTCAGTTAGTATTAGGTTCCCCTCCTTTGGTCACTCATTTTTACCTTTGATCTTAGCCAAAAGGTCCAGAAACAAGAGGCTATTTATTTTTTGATAAATTATTCTGTCAATTTTGAAATCAACCTAAAAGCTCTAGTTTCTAACTAGAGCTCTACTAGAAGCCAAATCTCTATATATGAACTTTCCCAGGTTAATACTGTTTGGAGAATGAGACCTAGTTCTTTCTCTATTTTTCTATTTCTTCATACTTATTTATTTATAAATCCTGGAACAGGCAAAGTTATTTCCAACAGTTTTTCTACCATCCAGACCTATAGCTTCCAGAATAGAGACCAGGTCCAACAATAACTACCCTTGTCCAAACACTTATTATCTATCACAGGGATAAGTTAAGTGAATGAAGAAGTAATTTTCAAGCCAAGAAGAAACCAGCAAAATGCACCCCCATGCCCCAACAAAAATGAACTACATGGCGCAGAAAACTCTTACCCTATCCTCCTTACTCAATTTTATTCTCCCTTTCCCCTATTTTGCAATGTTAGTCTGAAGTAGAAATAGGTACAGGTAGAAGTAGAAGCTGCAGAACATAACTCAGCAGCAAAACTACTTGTTCAAAATATCAAAATATAACAACCTCTTAGGTTTATGGCTTTTATGATATAACAAATTTACCAAAACCTGGGTATGGTTGAAATATGCTAACACTGCCTAGCACAAAAAGTCTTCTGAATAGTAGATACATTTCAAATAACCATTCCATGTATGAATCAACTTTTTATTTTAAAGCTTTAAATACAGAATTTTCATAAGTGAAATCTAATGTAGTATGTTACCAAAGATAACCTAAGAATATGAGAAGACATCTCCTCTTTTTTCAGCCTCCTTTTTTGTTTCATTTTTACTTTACTTCATCTTGTAAAGAACAGATTATAAGTCAAAATAAGATGCAGAAATATTGTAAATAAATATGGATGAATTGCCAGAGTAAATCTTGGTTAGGAAATGATAAGTGCCAAGACTACTAAAATTTAGGATTCACTAAAAGAAACAAATGCTTACAAAAAATGCAGGACTTTAGTGATCTAGTAATTCAGTGTCCATATAAATCTTTCTTAAGATCTGAGAATGAGTACTGGGGGAATGTTAAAGAAAAGGAATACACTTTGACTACCTTCCAATGAGCATTTCAATTATAAATATCTTGAGATACATGTAGCCTGTCTGGGTAGTACATGAAAAAATTGGGGGATTATTTCACAAATTATTATATAAAGAATATTTTTGAAATCTTGCAAATTCATTAGAATGCCTTAAAAACAGAGAGCCTTGTGATTATATCTACAGTGATAAGCCTGTCTCTAGATGGCAGCCTGCACTTTGTATCAATCCCTGGAAAACAAATAAATATATTCTCCCTTTGTAAAAGATAAGCAAAACATAAAACTAAACACTCAAAAAAGATAAATCACATATTAGCACATAGTATGTGTTTACTAGTCTTTCAAGACTGATAGGGTCATTCCGTCCACACCAAGAACAGATAACTTTGGTAAATATAAGGATATCAAATTTTGGAATGTGGTTTACCCACACTAACATAGTTCATGGCCGAAATTAAACATTGTCCTAGATCTATTCCTTTCAAAGATACTCGAAGATTCACCAAACCTTCAACCTGTATTATTAAATATCCTCATCTTCAAAACTAATGCTATTCATATAGGACAAAAATCAGAAGAAATGATAGTGAGGAAAAGAAAATATTTTTTAAATGTCTGCTACCTCAGCTCTATTACTAATACTATTCTTATTAAAGACAGCAGGGCACATTGATTCCTAAGTACCTATTTTAGAGAAAGCTCCAAATTTGGGGAGCTTTCTTAAAATTCTTAAAAGAATTTGACAATTCAGAAAGATAATAATTAGGCATAAAAGGAAAGTATTAACTCAAGAATTTTAGTTGTACAAAACTGACAGCAGAAATAAAATGGCCACAGCTTCTAGAGAAGGCTAATATCATTCATAACACGGTATGGAAACATAAAGTCAGGAAAACAAAGGCTGAACTTTTCCTTCTAATAAATGAAATCATGAGTAAAATGATATGAGATAAATTGAGAGCCAAGTTTCATTTCTAAGCTGGAATAAAAAAGACACAGACAAAAAACTTGCCTATAATGCTACAGAGAATAAATATAATCTACAGAGAATAAAAATAATGCTACAGAGAATAAATATAATCTACAGAGAATAAAAACAAATGTCTATTTATGAAGTATCCTGTTTATTAAATAATACTGTATATTTGACTTGTTACACAATTTAAGATGTAAATATTTGAGATTAAGATATTTTGATAGTGCCCCCCTCATCCCCAATTGCAAACAGATAACCGAGTACTATTCCTTCAACCTGTGCTTCAAAGCTCTTGTCAACCGGGCTGGAGTTGTAGCTCAGTGGGAGAGTGCTTGCCTAGCAGAAGTGAGGCACTGGGTTCGAACCTCAGCAACACATAAACAAACAAACACACATACATATATACATAAATGTATTGTGTTCATCTATACATTAAAAAAAATTAAAAAGTTCTATGAACAGAGGTCCCAAATTACGTCAAGTATACTTCTTAAAAGCTTCTCACACAATTTTTTTCATGTGGCGCTAAAATTTTCTTAACTCATCTTTTACCTAGAATACCTTATTGTACTTTGTCCAACATTTATGTATGTGATTAATGAGAAAAACATTAACTGGATGCATTTGTTAATATTTTAGTCTCAGTGAATTTTCTTTCAACCACCAAATTTTCATAATATATTTTTTTAAATAGATACTTCCTATTTTATAATAGTTTTAAGTTGAAAGAAAAGAGACAGAGTACAGAGTTCTCATATACATCAATCACATCCAGGTGCCCTTTCTGCTATTATCTAACATCATTATGGTATATTTGTCACAAATAATGAGCCAATATTGATAAAGCTAATAACAACTAAAATTTATACTTTATTTGTATTTCCTTGGTTTTTACCTAATTTCAATTTTTCTGTTCTAGGATCCCATCCAAAATATCACAAAAAGTGATACTTTTCAAGTCTACCTATACTGTATAAGCTCCTATACACTGTGATATTTTCTCAGACTTGAAAACATTTATTTTTATTAAAAAATCAAACAAATTTTTAAGTGTGCAAAACAATAGGGTTAACCATAGGCATAAAGTTGTACACCAGATCCTTAAAGTTTACTCATTTTGTATTCTTGAACGTTTACATGCATTGTTAAGCAACCAACTACCCATTTTCTCTTTATCTCTGTCCTTGATAATCATCATTCTGCTCTCTGATTCTATGAGTTACATAACTCATATAACTGGAATTGTGCAATATTTGTCCTTCTATATTATTTCACTTGGCATAATATCATCCACTGCCATTCATGCTGTTACATATTGCAGAATTTCCTTCTTTTTTAAGGCTTAGTATTATTCCATTGTTTACATTTACCTATTCATCCTTCAACAGACACTTGCTACTATATATACCCTAGTTATAGTGAATAATATTGCAATGAACCTGGGGATATAGATATCAAGGTACTGATTTCATTTTTAACTTTTAAAGTAATTTCTATTCTATTTTCCATTTTTACTCCCATCAATATGTAGAGTTCTAATATCTCCATATCCTTGCCAATACATGTCTTTTATTTATTTATTTATTTATTTATTTTTTGTGGAACTGGGGATGGAACCCAGAAGCCCGCTATCACTAAATTATACCCCAGACTATTTTATTTTTTGAGACAGGATCTCACTAAGTTGCCAAAACTGATCTCAAGTTTGCAATATTCCAGTCTCAGTTTTCCAAGTAGTTGGGATCACAAGTGTGTGGTTGGCTGTCTTTAGTTTTATTTGTTTACTAATAAGATTCAGCAACAGATGTGAGGATGATATTTTATTGTGGTTTTGATTTACATTCCCTAATCACTAGTGATGAAAAGCATCTTTTCATATTCCCATGAAAAGCATTTCTGTGGTCTTTAAAGAAATTATTATTTGAGTCCATTACCCATTTTGTAATTAGGTTATTGGTTTTTCTGTTACTACGATAAAGGAGTCCCTTACATACTTTGGAATATCAGCCCAGAATATGATATATGGTTTCCAAATATTAGCTTCCATTGGATAGGCTCCCTTTTCACTCTGTTGATTGTTGCCTTTTCTATATAAGCTTTTGAGTTTATATTTCACTGCTAAGAATGATGTCATGAAGATTTCCCTGTTTTCTTATAGTTTTAGTCTTGTGTCCTATATGTAAGCATTTAATCTTTTTTTAGTGAATTTTTATATATGATGTAAGATTAAGGTTCCAATTTCATTTGTTTGCTTATAGATAATTTTCGCAACAACATTTCGTTTCCCCACTGTGCACCCTTGACACTTGTTGAAGATTACATCACCATATATGGGTGGATTTATTTTTGAGCTATTCTGTCCTTTATGCCAATACCATTCTGACTTACTTAGTGTGATTTTGTATTTTATTGTTGTTTGGATAGGAGGTGTGAAAACTGAATCCAAAGTTTCATGGCAGGATGTACTCTAAAATTAAGTTAAACCTTTAGCTCTTGTAATAATATTACGAAATTGGGAAGGAGGGTGCCTACAGATTTGTTCTTCTTCCTCAAGATTAACTTGAATAATCAACATCTTTTATGATTCCATTACTTGTTTTTTCCATTTCTGTAAAATAAAAAAAAAATTACATTGGGATTTTGATAAGATTTGCATCAAATCTGTAGATCACTTTGGGAAGCATAGAGATTTCAACAATATTAAGTCTTCTAATCCATAAATACAGAATATATTTATGTTTTCTCCAATACATAAATACAGGATACCTTTACATTTTGTTTGTGTTGTCTTGAATTTCTCTCATCAATGTTTTACAATTTCAGTGAATAAGTCTTTTACTTTCTGGGTTTACTGCTATATACTTTATTCTTTTTCATGCTACTGCAAATGGAACTGCTTTCCTAACTTTCTGTTAGCATATAGAAAGACAACTAATTTCTACATGTTGATTTTGTATCTGGCTACTTTGGCAATCTCATTTATCAACTCTCTAACAGTTTTCTGCACAGTCATTTTAATTTTTTTATATATTTATGATATTTTTTGGTGGTGCTGGGGATTGAACCAAGGCTGAGCTATATTCCCACCCCATTATAGTTTTCTATACGTAAACTCATATGTCATTTTCAATTAGGAACAATTTTACTTCCTCTTTTCTGACATAGATGCCTTTTATTTCTTTTTTCTTGCCTAACTGCTCTGGAAAGGTTTTCCAGTACTATGTAGAATAGAAGTATGGAAAGGTGGGCATTCCCAATTTATTCTTGATTTTAAAGAACACACACTTAGTTTTTCATTATTGAGTATAATGTGAGCTGTGAGCTTTTCCTATATGGCTAATTACTTTGAAGTAATTTATTTCTATTCCTGATTTGTTTTGTTTTCTTTAATGTGAATGCTGTTGAATTTTATCATTTTCCCTTCAAATACTCAGATGATATAATTTCAATCTTTTTCGATTACTGGAGTGTGTGCCACATAATTTTTATATGCTAAATCATCTTTGTATCTCATGGATGAATTCTACATGATTGTGATGGTATGACTGCATTAATATGCTGCTAAAGTTGGTCTGTTAGTCTTTTGTTGAGAATTACTTTGCACAGTCATCAGAGATACTGGCCTGTAGTTTTTTTTCCCCCTGATATCTTTGTCTGGCTTTGATATCAGGTTAATATTGCCCTCATAAAAATCAGTTTGGAAGTGTTTCAGCTTTTTCAAATCTTTGGAGGAGATTGAGAAAAAGAATTGGTATTAATTATTCTTTAAATACTTGGTGGACTTCATCAGTGCAGCCATTTGGTGCTGGACTTTTCTTTCTTTATTACTGAATTAATTTAGGTCTGTTCAGATTTTCTTTCTTCATAACTCAGTTTTGTTAGATGGCACAGTTTGAGAAATTTATTCATTATTCTATGATATCCAATTCTTTCGAGAATTGGGTGTATAATTATTTATAGTAGTCTCTTATGATTGTTTCTGTTTCTGGGGTATCCGTTTTAATGTCTCTTCTTTCATTTATGATTTTACTTCAGACTTGTTTTTTGATGACACAAAAGTTTTAAAAATAAGAGGTTATGGATTTTACTCAATATCCTCTAATTTGTTTTCTTTGATGTTTTACTCATTGTTAGATAGGGTTTATGTTCTATTTGTTTTTTTGCTGTTGCAGTTTGGTAGAGTGGATGACCAAAAGGAAAAACTGTGGTGTTTATCATATCAAATCAAAGATCACCATAACTAAACAGTTCTGATTATTAATCTTAATTAATCTTAATCATGCAGGTGAGGTGATGTTTGTCAATTTTCTTTACTATATAGTGACGCTTCTCCCTTTCTTCCTTATTGTATTCCTTAAAAAGATACTATGGACAGCCATACTTAAGGGGTAGGGAGTTATGTTGCATTTCCTCAAAGTTTATATAGATATCTACATTAATTGCAACTGATGCTTTCAAGTAGTCCCAAGAAAATCTAAATCCATGAATGAAATTACAAAAAAGATAAACATGCAAATGATACCACAAACTGCAGAAGTTTCAAAATCATTCATTTCCCTAAAAACCAAAAATTTTTAAAAAGTTCAATGCTATGACTTACTGTTTACACAGATACTCTCCCAATCACCCAAAGGAAGAAACTACTTTAAATGGATAAATATAAGTTCTGATTATGATAACAATATTATTCATATAAATCTTATGCCAAAAAAGTTAAGAGAAAGACATATAATATACGCTCCCCCCAAAAAGACACATTTTGAAAGGCACGTGGAAATTTATGAAGCATTAGGAAACTATTAGGATAAAAATAATTACAGCACAAATTCAAAATATGAAAGAAATATGAAAATCACTTTTTCTCTGATGACTCTTGTTCTGTCTGCATTCTTTATACGAGTTCTGATGGAAATAATCAAAGTGAAATAACTCATACAGTGAGACATTAAAGGATTACGTTCTCAGGTACAGGCTAAATAACTAGTAAATGTAACATCTCATTTTGGAGAACAGTGTTTTTTGATAACACATAAAAGGAGAAAAACAGTTTATCTGAGAATTTATAGTAAAAAACTGATGGTTCAACAAATATCCTAAATTCATATATTATGATTCAGAAAATCCCAAACTCCATTTAATTGCAAATGCTCCTAGTTGGTAGTATTGTGGAGCAATACCCTTCTTATGGAAATATACTTATATCTTAGGTTTCAAATAAATGAGAGGGAAAAACAAAACAAAACAAATGTTGAAATAAAAAGTAATGAAAATATACCAAGAAAATAAACTGTTAACACACAAAACAACAGGCAAAAGCAAGATTGTAGGAACAGGCTCTCGAAGGCTTAAAATATTATAACTATCAGATACAAACTGTAAAAGAATGTTTAAAAGGAAAATACAAGATTGAGTATCTGGGGGCTGAGACTGTGTAGAGCACTTGCCTAGCATGTGTGAGGCACTGGGTTCAATTCTTAGCACCACATGTAAATAAATGAATTTTAAAAAAGGTCCATCAACAATTAAATAAATATTTTTTAAAAAAGAAAGGACGGGGATGTGGCTCAAGCGGTAGCACGCTAGTCTGGCATGCATTCGGCCCGGGTTCGATCCTAAGCACCACATACAAACAAAAATGTTGTGTCCACCGAAAACTAAAAACTAAATATTAAAAATTCTCTCCCTCCCTCTCTCTCTCTCTCTCTCTCTCTCTCTCTCTCTCTCTCTCTCTCTCTCTCTCTTAAAAAAAAAGAAAGGACAACAAAATATCTCCTCTTTAATTAAAAAAAATTGAATATCTGCAAAGAGAAATTCCATGGAATTCCAAGGAACCAAACAGCTATAATTTATAGAAACAGACAATATATCAATTGAAATAAGAAAGCTTAAGAGATTGGCAAAGGTGAAAAGAAAATAAGTAAACTGGAGGATGCAGGGTATGGATATTAAGAAAGTAGCACAGAAATTTGAAAATATGCAAAGGTACATAGAAGATTACATGCAAAGTTTAAACAAAATTCCTGAAGAGAACTTAAAATGTGAAAAGGTAATATTTAAATTGAAAATAATCAAGACATTTTGGAACTGCTGAAACACATCGATCCAAAGAAATATATTCAAGAGTTAGAAATCAGCATAGAGAAAGTCAAAAGAGTAGAAACAAAGAGAAAACCCTCAAGTTTAGGAAAAGTAAATATTGAAAAATTGAAAAAATGTTTATTTTGAATTCTTTTAAACAATACAAGGCACAATGTCCTCAATATGCTGAATGAAAACTACTGCCAATATTATAAGTGTACATATATACACATGTACATTTTAAGAAACACATAACAAATAAAATTTCAGAAGAAGTTCTATAGAGCCAGTCACTAGTAGAACCTCAAAAGAATTTCTAAATGCTGTTCTTTGGACAGAAGTGATCTCAGATACATCTATCATATGTATCTACTATAAAACATATCACTATAATTAACAATACTAGATTATATATTTAAAAATCTGGTAAGATGATAGATCTCATGTTAAGACTTTTCAATCAGAATTTAAAGAACACAATTCAGTTTTATGTACATAAGAAGCATCTAGAAGGGAAGGGTACATGAATAACAAAAGAACAAGAACAGAAAGGTTGGGCCAGAAAGGGAGGAGGCAGGTGGAATGTGATGGACATCATTATCCAAAGTACACGTATGAAGACATGAGTTGGTGTGAACATACTTTATATACAAACAGAGATATGAAAAATTGTGGTATATATGTATAATACGAATTGTGATGCATTCCACTGTCATGTATTTAAAAAAATAAAAGCAATTAAAAAAAAGGTTGGGCCAGAAAGACAAGAAAACTATTAGGCCTCATTAAAATTCAAATATAATCAAGGAGAAATGCATAAATGTAAAATCATGATGTCAAGTTTTAATACATGTGCAGTGCCTGTCAGAAGCAGTAAACAATAAATTGGGATTAAAAATATTTAAAGAAAAGTAATAAACTTAACAATGAACAACATACAACTTAAAAATGCATAATACACAGAGCTTTCATGGGCACATAAACTTTTGCAAAAGTTGATGATATCTCTTAAAATAACTCTGTAATTCCAGCAACTCAACTCGGGAGGCTAAGACAGGAGAACCCCAATTTTAATGACAGCATTGGCAACATAGTGAGAATTGGCTCAAAATAAAAAAAAATTAAAAGGGCAGGAGATGTGGCTTAGTGGTAAAGTGCCCCTGGGTTCAATACCCATAAAGAAAAAAAACTACATAGACCATTTTCTCTAGGGTCAAATTAAAAAAAAGGAAGGAAAGAAGAAAGAAGGGAGGGAGGAGGAAAATCAATGTGCAACAGAGGTTAACCAGAAAACTTTTATGTTTGGAAATTTTAAAAAATGCTTTTAAATAGTCGAATACAAAATGTAACTGGAAATTAGAAAATATTTTAAATTAAACAGGTGAACAGGGGACATGATAAGGAGCTATAAATATATCTAAAATATAAGGGAATATTATCAACAATGCCATAAAACATAGAGGTAAAGTGGAGAATTTCCCAGAAAAAAAATGTGCCTTTTCAAATAAATAAAACACTTGAACGGTGCCAAATCAGTTAAAAAAAATAAAACAGTAGTTTAAAATCTCACAACAACAGAAATTTCAGGCCCAAGTGCCATGAATTCTACAAAACATTCTGAAAAGAAATAAGTTGAATCCCATATACACTTCCTAAAGACAGAAAAAAATGATATTTTTACAATTCATTTTGCTAAGATAAGAAAGCCTTGATACTAAAAATGGAAAGAATAAAAAGGGAAAAGTACAGGTATTCTCATTGATAAAATATAGATATATCCTGGATTTGTGGTATATAACCACAATCTCAGGTACTTGGGAAGGCAAGGCAAAAGAATCAGAAGTTTGAGGCCAGCCTGGACAACTCAGGAGACCCTATCTAGATCCAGAATTTTAAAAAGTTTTTAAAAAGAGCCTGGAATGTAGCTCACTGGTAGTGTACTTGCCAAACAAGCATGAGGCCCTGATTTCCATCCCTAGTACCATAAACAAATGAACAAACAAAAAGGATACACATACTAAATCCCCCAAAATATATTAACAAATCAAACTTCGTGATAAATTTAAAAATTTGATGGGGGAATGAGAAGAGAGCTGTAAAACGATAGGGGATTTTATGATCAGTGAGACTATCCTATATGATACTGTAACAGTATATAGATTATCATGAATTTGTGAAAACTCAGAATATTACATCACAGAGTAAACTCTAATGTAAACCATGGACTTCAGCTGATTATAATGTATTGATATGATTTCATCAATTACCACAGTAATTGATAGATCTTAATACAAGAAATGGAGGTAGAAGGAGGATAAATGAGAACTATCTATATTTTCTGCTTATTTTTTATATAAGTCTAAAACTGCTCTAAAAATAAAGTCTTTTGACAAAAAAGGTTCTATTAATAATGAATGCTTTTAAATGGTCAAAATCCAAAAATAAATTTAATGACAGATGTTCAACCCCCCCAAAAAAAATCTCTAACATAGTGAAAAAAAAACCTAAATGGAGAAATAAAATGACTGTGAATTATAAGATCTGATTTCATAAAAATGTAAATATATCAACCACGGATGTATAAAAGTATCATTAATCTTTGCACTTCCACCTGTGAACTACTTTGACATGAACAATGATGGTACAGGAGACTTTCCACTGTCATTCAGTGGGTAGAGCCTATGATGGAGAAATGCTCTACAAAAAAGAATAATCCAGCCCCAAATGTCAATAGTGTCTATCCAAGTTGAGAAACTCTGATACACAAATTCTAACAAGTTTTCTAATTAGTTTTACTAAGTTTATTGGTAGAACTAATTACAAAACACACAATCTCACATGCACACCAAGAATTTTCTAGTCAAGGGATTTTTTTAAAGTAACAAATTAATTATTAGAATACAGAATCCAGAAGACTTTCCTGTAAGCAAATACTTTGCATATGCTAATGGTGCCATTGTACAAATAGTAAAAAACTAGAGGACTTTTCACACTTAAAAAATCTACAACTCCAGATGGAGTAAAAATCTAAATTTCCAAGGTTAAACTGAATATAAATAAACTTTATATAAACTAGAAGTTTTTATTTAAAAACCAGGAGAATATTTTCTTGACTATCACGTAAAGAATTTCTTAAATAAGTTAAATGTGGGGTCCTATACCTATACACTTAGCAACCTGAGAAGCTGAGGCAGGAACATCATAAGTTCAATACTAGCCTCGACAACTTCGTGACATTATCATATAAAAAACACTGAAAAAAGAACTAGGGACATAAAAGTGGTAGAATGCCCTTGGACTCAATCTCTAGTAATACAAAAAGATGAAGGGAAAAGGGGGAAAAAAACAACAACAAGAATTTCCCACATAAAAAACAAAATGCACATAAAAGAGAAGACTAACAAATTTCATTACATTTTAAAATTAAGAACTTAGGCTCATTCATTCTTTCAACAAATATTTATAGGTGCTAGAGATATAACAGAGAAAAAAACAGATAGAAACCACTTCCCTCAAATAATAATATATCAAATTATGAGAATGAGGAGAAAAAAAAGAAGCTACTGCAAGGTGGGAAAGGACAGCATATGTGAACGTCTAGTGCGTTCGGGTCCCTGGGTAAGTGTCACGAAATAACCGGGACACAGGGGATACAGAGCCAAGGCAGAAATTGCAACTGCATGCTGAGGTTTATTTGCAAGTTTCTTTTATATTCTTCTTCTAACAAAGCAAGCAATTCTTCAGTAACATTTCATCTACATTTGCCCAAATATCATGTCTCAGCGGGTACACAGAGCTAAATTCAGATTGTTCCTGTTCATTTGATAAGTACCCTCCCAAAGTTCTTTGTAGACATTATCTAATCCCCGAATGTACTGTTACCAGGTCCAGTATGCAGGAAGCTTCTTCCTCTAGGCCAAACCATGCAGAAGCTTGTGTCTTGTGATAAGGGGAAGAGAACTTTTCCTCCTCCTAGCTGTGGCATGCCTTCAGTTGACCTAAATCACAGCCACACCTTCTTGCAAAGTGTCAGGCTGAGGGAGCTAAACTCTGCACACTTAAACCCCAACAAGCATATGCATGTGAGTATATGTGTGTAGATATATTTTTTTTCAACAAGAGACTAGTATTATCAGAAAAATCTTATAAATCAATAAAAAAAAACGACCAACATTGCAAGAGTAAAATAATCAACTGATATATGAAACAGTACACAATCTCAAAAGCAGGAGAGGAAATAAAAATGAAAAACGTAACATGAGACATTGGAAACTACCTCACAAGACAAATCTAAAAATATTGTCAATACTATGTTTGAGCAAAGATATGAAGCCATCTGATTTCAGTGACATTGACTAGTTAGAGCATTAAAATTAACTACAACCATTTCAACAAAGTATGGCCATTATATTTTCAAGCCCAGCAAGCACTTTGACTCCATGGTATATAAATCACACCATTTTGTACAGGGATACTAACTAACATGTATAAAAGATAGTTTATAGTAAAATTGTTTATATTACCTACAAGCTAGAAACAATTTAATTTCTTTCAAGGGTAGAAGTATAAATAAACTGGTATGCTTATAAAACTGATATTTTATAGAAGCTCTCAAAATAGGGCAATTTGCCTATCCAGGGGCATTTAGCAACCTCTACAGAGATTTTTGATTGTCATAACTCAGGGAGAGAAGAAAGAGAGAAATGTCTTATTGGTAACTAAGAGTTACAGGTAAAAGATATTGCTAAATGTTCTATGATACACAGGAGAAACCAAAACAACAAAGAATTGTCTTTATCATATCATTGTACATAAATAGCTACAGTACAGGAAACATAAAAGTAAACAAAGAGTAGGTATAGTTAACTATCCAAACAAGGAGAGCAGGCAAAACTATTTTATTTAAGGACATAACCACTAATTATAAAGCTATAAAGAAAAGCCAAGAAATAGTTCTCATAAAATCAAGGTAACACTTATCTCTGTGGGAAATGGAAACAGTTGTGATGGGGAGGGTCATACAACACAGAAGGGAAGGTTCTTGTGAAGTCCTGGCAATATTCTTTTCTTTGACTGGAGTACTGGTAACACTGGAATTCATAATATATTAAATTATAAAACCTATACTTACATATTCTGTATATCTTCTGTATGTATAAAATGTCACAACTTAAAGAAACTTAAGAAAAATGATAATGTACTTTTACATGTTTAGAGATAAGGATTCATTAAATTCAAAAGAGAATACTGATTAATACATAATGAACCCATTAAATATACACTTGTTAGTTTCTAAGCCACAGGCACATATATACACACACACAGATAAGGATACCAGTGCCATTTATTTACTTGGGAGAAGACAATAAATCATAGTATTGCAGTAGGGACATAAAATAAGGGGAAAACATCAGAATTAGAAGTGTGTTATGTAGCTCATTACTACTCTCATTAACTAGAACCTAATTAAGCTCCTTCTGAAAATATCTTATGTTTAGTAATCTTAGTTTTCATAAGTACTGCCAGAAAACCAATATGGAACCAAAATTGAGGGTGAATCCAAAGATTGGGTGTCCAATAGGTACACACATACATTATTAATTATGGTTATCTAAGAGTAACATAATTTTATTTTATCTCAATTATATACATATCACTTTTCTTAACAGCAGCTACTAAGTTGTGAGGACATAAATAACAAGTTTGGATATAACTATTTTATAAAAGGAACCATTGTATTTCTTTTGGCCTAGAGGTGCCACAAAAAAATTCCTGTGACACTAATGGGCTCACAAATTAGGAAAGTTCAAGAAACTGATTAACTGCTCCTAGGTTTAATTCTCTGGCAATCCTGCACTCCTAAGGAGCATTTGGAAGTCAATATAAGTACTACAAAACAGAAATATTAGTTATGATAACCAAATAAGAAAGGTTATTTCTAATCATCAATTCTCAAGCATATACTTTATATAAAAAGACATTTGTCAATGAAAAATATTTATCATTACCCCACATAAACACTTTTGAAATGTTATGTATTGGTGTAAACCAGAATGTATGCATATATTCATCAATATAATGTATTTAATAAAATATATTACTTTTGAACACGGCTAACACATTCATTTAGGCAAACATAATTCTATTAATCAATCCCTATAGTTATGTGAAAATCCCTTTTAGCTTCCTCATAAATTTATTTCTATAAACATTTATAAAGTTATACAACTTAAGACTACAACACAAGGTTAACAGTTTTAAACTTTTCCTTTGTCATCATTCCCTATTCATTAATACTGAATATATCTTTTATTAAGTTAGTTGGCCCATTTTGATGGAGGGCTCCCACAGTAAATAGAATTCTTTCTAAATGGTTCAAATGAAGAGACTTTTGTGAAAAGACTAAAGATAAATGGGCAGTTAGGGAGGCAATCAGTGGTGCTGATGCAATCTAAGATAGCTAAAGTTGGAAGCCAATACTGTATCCTAGGGTTCAAGATCCAAGATGAGAAAACAATACTGTCCATGTTATTCAGTCATGGTAAGATGTTCCATTTGCCTTGTCATTGGTTGTGGTATCCTTCTACTCTGTAACTAATGGTTAAAAAAAAAGCCTCTCGATACACTTACTCTCTTCCTATTTCAAGCCAATTTTATTTATTAACATATTAATTGTACAAACTAACAGGTTTCACTGTGATATTTCCATACATGTATTTATATCATGTGTTGATCATATCCAATCCTCCCTTCTACCCTTTCTCCCAAACTCTTCCCTTTCCTAAATAGTCCTTATTGATAAACAGTCCCCTTGTTAAATAGTCCCTATTCCATCAAGACAAGTTATGTAAACATAGATTAGTCATTTGATCTTATGCAGCTTTAGGGGAATAACTGATACAATAAAACTTGAACCTGCATTTTAGAAATTTAATTTGTAACAAAAAGGTCTGTATGTATGATACAAATCTTACCTCAACATATTAGAAATATAGTTCATTTGTCCTTTGTTGACCTTCATTATACTGTGCCTATTATATAAAAGTTTTCAGTTCTCTTTTTAGTACAGTTTAATTACTGTATGGAATGATATGATTAATTTGTTTCATTTGCATTCAATTTTAGAACTTACACCTTCATCTTTCTTGATTTCCATTTTATTTTTGTTGAGTGTGTGAAATTTTGAGATAGCATTCAAAGTTAAGGACTATTCAAAAAGCATTTTCAACCAGGCATGGTGGTGCATGCTTATAATTCCTGTGGTTCAGGAGGCTGAGACCCTGCGCAACTTAGCAAGACCCTGTCTCAAAATAAAATAATAAAAGGGCTTGGGATGTGGCTTAGTGGCAAATCACTTCTGGGTTCAGTCTTTAGTACCAAAAAAAAAAAAAAAAAAAAGGTATTTTCAAATTAAGTATCCATCCCCACCCCAATTCCCTCTATATTTTTCCAGCTAATTCTCATTCTCACTCTCCCTCCCTTTCTTTCCCCTCCCCCACAATCCCTCCCTATTATTAACCAATCTCATTGATCTCTGGTTTATTCTTTTTATATTTCTTTTCAGTCATATAAGCAGATACATGTGTATACCTAAATTTCTCCCTTCTTAGGAAAAAAAAGGATGTATACTTCAGATTTTCTTTTGCACTTTGCCCTTAAAAATTTATTAATGCATGTTAGCACAGATATTCCCCATTTTATTTGTTTAAAGTGCCACAAAAGCCCAGTGTGTAGTTATACCACAAAGACCTGTTCATGAATGCTTTCTCTTTCAGTAATCACAATAGTAAAGATAGTAGAAAGAACCTGAATATCTAAAGACAGATGAATTGGTAAAGAATTTGTGAAATTCATATATAACATGGAGTATTAATCAATCATGAAAGAAAAATGAACTACTGATACATGCTACAACTTATCTAATTGTCAAAAATATACGGTGAGTACGAAACATCTTTATGTGTCCTCCAAAAATTCTTAGGCTGAAATCTTAAGTCCCAGTGCACTGGTATTAGGAGACAGGGATGAAGGAAATAATTAGGTTATGAGAGTTAGTGACATTATAAGGTACCCTTCATAGTTCTTTCACCCTCCTTTTATCATGGATACAACATGAAATCAGTAATTTACAGCCTGGAAGGGAAACCAAACAAGGACCAGACCATACTGGCACTCTTATCCTAAACTTCCAAAAATAAATTTTTGCTTTTTATAAGATAACCAATCTTTCATGATGTTACAGCCACCCACACTAAGACAGCTGCACGATATAAACTGTATACTTTAAAATGGCTATTACATAGCCAATCCCAAAAGAAGAAATGCTTAATGTTTTCTCTGATTCATAGTGGGGTAGGGAGGGGGAGCATGAGAAAAATAGACAAACTCTAGACAGGGCAAAGGGGTGGGAGGGAAAAGGAGAGGGCAGGGGGTTAGCAAGGTTGGTGGAATGTGATGGACTCATTATCCAAAGTACATGTATGAAGATACAAATTAGTGTCAACATACTTTTTATACAACCAGAGACATGAAAAATTGTGCTGTATATGTGTAATAAGAATTGTAATACATTCCACTATCATTTATTTTTTAAAAAAATCAATTTTTAAAAATGGCTGTCATATAAATTTCACATCATATTTTTAAAAATCACACTGATACCATTTTTAAATCATTAAGCTGAAAATTTTGAGAAATATAGTACTGTTTAAAATAACAAAAAATAAATATAAAATAACAAAAATAAATATATATTTTTCCCTAAAAAAGGGGGGGGCATGAAAGCTTATACACTAATATGTTTTGTGTTATAGGTATGGAGAAGAAATTGTATGCATTTCAACCTATAAGTGTGGAAATTAGAAGGCTAGAAAGAAAAATAGATTGGAGGACATATAATAATTTAGACAGGAGCCATCTACTATGCAGAGATAAATGAGAAGACAAAAAGTGTAAAGACTTTTTATTATATAACTTAAAAATTATTTTTAGAGCCATGGGAATACATTGCAGGAGTAAAATTTTAAAGACTACTTACTACTTTTAAAGTTAAAACCCAGAACTCTTGGAATGCAAGAGATAATATATGAAAAACATATTATCAGTGGTTGCTCCAGCAATTTTACCAGAGTAAAATGAACAAACTTTCTTAGTTTTAAATAGCCTAATCTCTACCTACTCCCTGCCAGTCTCTAAACTCTAAGGTTCAGCAATTGAATTCTGTCCTGGAGTGAATTGTGGCTTCTTGTCTTTTTGTACACTGCTACTTTTTGCTGTTCTCTTCAAACGTCCTTATATTCATTTCAGGGTCTGCTTCCTCTAGGATGTATTGTTTCGTTGTTTTACCATCTCCCCACATTAACATATACAGGTACAGCCCAGCTGGATCAGAAGCTCCTCCCTATTATTCTCATGATCTTTTGGGTTACGGATATAGACAATAAATGAAACTGATTTTGGCCCTAACTGTATGAATCCAGATAAACTTACCTAAAACCTTTAATCTCAGATTCTGATCTATAAAATAAGAATCACAACTACCTGATAAGACTGTTAACACAGATTAAATCAACTAATGTAGTTTAGAAAAGCACAAGGTTTGACATATCTAAACAGTCATTAAATAATATCTGGTTTTTATCATCATAACACTTCACTGAACTAGTCATATATTTCCTTTATTATTCCTTACAATAAAGACACCTTTAAATATTAGACTCTTTTAATCTAAGCTATAACTATTCTACATGAGAAAAATATCTAGCAAATACCTGTTAAAATGATAAAAATATCACTTTAATTAAATTGTTTTATGGATTTCCAACAAACTGTAAATTTAATACACAAGTTAAGAGTTTCAACTATTTATATATGAGGATCAAAATATTTGCAAATGCACAAAATTGTGAATGTTAGCAACTACCACACTTTCTAACATGAAGCTTATGTACAAAAATGAGTAAAAACAACAAAATGTTATGATCTAAAAATTCAATTCAAAAAGCTATTGCATAAAATTCATATTTCCTCCCTAAATTTTCAAAATTTCAGAAACGCATTATTTTATAGGAGCAAAATGGAACTAGAACAAAAATGAATATCCTTAAATAATTTACCAATTATTTTCTCTATCAGAAAAAAAAAATTAGTACATAATTCTAGAATGAATTATATTTGAGTAGTGCAGGTGAAGTAAAAAGTCACACTGCTGGGCTGACAGGCTCAATGTACATCGTTTATTTTAATATTCTGTACCTCGACATCCTGAACACTGGATAAAAAAGTTGATTAAATCCAGAAGTGTGATGTCCCTGTCTTGCTTATATGATTCAATCCAGTCATCCACCACAGACTGTGGGAAAAAATATATAAATATAAACTTCAAAAAATTTTGATAACATAGCAAATAAATTTTCCAAAAGTTTGTGTTTGTGGGTATATTTGAATAAGAAAACTACTTATCTGACACTACTTCTCTGTAGCCAAATAAAAGCAAAGATCACTCTTTTTTAAAAAGGTCAATAAAATGTACATTACTAGTTCTTATTCACAATACACCAAACAAACTCGACTTTACCAATCCCTTGAAGTCAAGCAAATATAATTATTCAGAAACTATATTATAAAAACAACCTCAAAATTAAGACAACTTCACTCCTTACAGATAAATGTTTTCTGAGTATCAGAAAACCTACTAAAGAGTGCAGAACATATATAACAAAATGAATTTTTTTCAGAAATAAAAGGAGGGTTCAATATTTCGAAATCAAATTTATGAAAAAATTAAATGGTTGCACTTCTTAGATTTCAAAACTGTCTGATAAAATTAAGTCAATCTCAATAAAAAAATACTTCTACAAAAACCAGAGTAAGATGGAGTCTACTCAGAGAAAATAAAGACAAAGACTAAAATACATTTGTTACTAAAATATTTAAGACATTTCAACTAAACAAGCAACAAAGCAAGGATACCCCTTGTAGCCATTCAACACAGGTTTGAACCTTTTGTTAACGCAAATATTAGTAAAACACTAATAAAAACAAGTCTCTTTTGCTACAAATAAGAAACTTAAGGCTCTGCTACAGTGATTCAACAGACTAATAAAATAGAAAAATTTGATAAGGCCATTGATAAAAAAAAAAGGCTTGAGCATTACAATAACTAGACAACATAAAAGGAAGAGAGGTTTGTTCACAACTAAAAATGCCAAAAATAAATTCAAGAGAAGTACAAGCACTAATAAGGAAAATGTTTGAAAAATTTACAGGATATAAAAAAATGACATAAATATGTTCTGAATTTAAAAACACCACCACCAAAAAGTTCAGTTTTATCTCAAAACTGTATTGTCTTCTCAGCTTCTGAGGCAAATTAATGAGATTTTAGTTGGCATTCTAGTTAGCAAGACTGTTTGGGATATTCTTTGGTGGGAGTTGAGGATGGGAATCAGAATAAATATATAAAACATAATACATTTTTTAAAATTTTATTTGTGCACTGAAGTATGTTTGTACACAGCAAAATGCATAAATCTTAAGTTACACCTTAATAAACTGACCAATACAGCTATGTAATAAACAAGAAAAAGAAAATATTTCCAGAATTGAAACATGTTCCTTCCTGATACTTTCCTGTAAGTAATCATTTCTAATCCAAAGGGTAATTATTATTCTGACAGTTATTACCAAAAATTAGTCTGATATGTTTCATCTTTTGTGTTTCCTTCCAGCAAAGTTATATTAGTAAGATCCAATTATGTTATTTTTCATATTAGTAATTCCATTTTTGTATTGCTGAGTAGTGTTTTACTTTATAAATTGATAATAATTTATTATCCATTTTACTGTTAATGGACATAAAGCTGTTTTTAGATTAGGATAATTACAAGCAAACTGTTTTAAATGTACACATCTTTTGATGAACATACACATTCTTTTCTACTTTCTATATAATCAGCAGTAGACTTGTTAGTATACAGAATATACATGTCAAGGGTTAGCAGACTATGACAAGCAATTTCCCAGAAACAAGTATAGTAAATTATACTTCCACCAACAGAATAGGGACAATATAGGAGATTTCCAGATGCTCCATGTCCCAATCAATACTAGGTATTTATAGTCTTTTTAATGTAGTCCATTCTGGCTGGGTTAACCTTCTTTTATTACTTTTTATTGAAAAGAATCACTTTCATTTCTTCTAAGTAAAAAGAGAAGACTTTTTTTGTACATAATCCTATCTTCCTATCTTATCAAACAGTGTTTGGGAGGTTTTATTTAAAAAATGAACAGAAACTAAGAAAAATATTATGGTGGTAGGAGAGGGCAAAAATCAAAAAGTATTGTATGGTTATCTGTTGAAAGTTCAGCTCTGCTGAGAGTTAGGTCTCATCACTAGTTCAGGATAATGGTGAGAACCAGGGAGTAAATGCAGAAACTTTAAAGATTTAGCACCCAAGCAAAAAACTTTGTGAGACCTTGTTAAAAAAGTGTGGCACAAGGCTGAGGAAGAATCTGTTTCTACATTTCTATGTCGGTCCACCATTGTGAAAGCATTCTGAACATGGTGACAGAATTTTTCATTCCCTGGTATTGATTTATATTCCCACCAGTTATACATGAAGAGCTCAAAACATTCTGAGAAAACCTGTGTGTTGGAAATTGCATTAGAAGTACTAAAATTTACTACAAAGTTACTGAATATAAATCAGAAAATAACAGACAAGTAACATAAAAGAACAAAGTACAGAAGTAGTTTCAGATATACAGAACACATTACACAGAAAGTATTTCAATTTTAGAAGGAAAACATCAATTTATTAATAAATTATATTAACATAATTGATTATTCATCTAGGAGTTTAAAAATATCATACTATTTAAAAGCTCTCAGAAGCCAGGCACAGTGGCACACTTTTGTAATCAACCTATTCAGAAGGCTGAGGCAGAAGGATCGAAAGTCTAAGGCCACGCTGGGCAACTCAGAAAGACCCTGTCTCAGAATAAAATAATAAGGATGGGGGGTGCCCCTGAGTTCAATTCCCAGCACTGCAAATTAATTAATTAATTAAATTAAATATAAAAGCTACCAGAAAAGTGTGGGGACAAAAGAACATGAGAATATAAAGAAATAAAGAAGCGTTGGTAGACAGAAACTACAGACATATATGTATGAGAAGTATTACTATGGGCATAGGTGGGTAGATAATGCAGCCTGTTACAGAGGACCTTGTGTGGGATAAAAGTTTAAAGAGAGAAAAAGAATAGAAAATCATAAGCATGCCTCATAATCAAACTGCTGGAAATCTTCAGGAAAAAGAAAAAAAATCTTAAAGGAGCCAGAGGATATATATGTGGGAATGACTGACAAGAAGGATGGTATATTTCACACCAAAAAATAATGCAAGCTCATGGATAATGGAATGATCTAGTTAAAATACTGAAAGAAAGAAAAAAATATGTCCATATAGAATTTTTTTAATACAGAATCTACCAAAAATAAATCTTCCAAATAAAGGCAAAATAACTTTTAAAACAAAACACTCAACAAAAAATATAAATAAAACCAAGAAAATAGACTAAACACTCTTCTTTAGACTGGTCAACAAGACCCAACCATTACGCAGAGAAGTAAATTATAGAGAAGGAAAAATGATATTAGCCTCATACATCCAGTAATTACTCCTTGGAAGTCACCTATATTAGGATTTTTACCAACTTTCTGCTTCTTTAGGCTGTGTTTACAGCAGCACCACTCCCTTAAAAAATTTCCTCTTTTTTAAGAGTCTGAGAACTATTAGAGTCCAATTATATCTCTTCCCAGGCCCTGAATTTGAGCCCAATATAACATATTCATTTAAGTAGTTTATTAATACTGTCATTATAAAGAACACTGCTTTTTAAAAGAGAAAAGAGATCTAACCACGTGATATTTACAAGAGATACTCCTTAAATACAAGAGCACAAGTAGCTTGCAATATTAGGGTAATAATATATACCATGCAAACAGTAATTGTAAGAATATGGCTACACTAAACAGAAATAAAGACAAGGAATATTATCAAACATGAAGAGTAATATTCCATAATAATAAATTCTTTAGGAAGATATAACAATGCTAAATTTGGATACACTAAATAACAAGTCTCAAAACATATACAACAAAAACTGAACAAGAAGAATAGACAAATTCATAATCATGCTGAGATTTTTAATACACATCTCTTAGTAGCTGAAGAAAGAAGCAAACACACCCAAAAAAGTAAGTATATAGTTTTGAATAAGACAAATGTGACCAAATTGACATGAATAAAAAATAATGTCAATGATTACAGAATATACATTCTAACACACACAGAATTCACCAAAACAGGTTATGGATCAAATCTTTTAAGTACTTAAGGGCCTGAAATAACAAAGAACATATTCTCTGGCCATAACAGATTCAAGTCAGAAGTAGATAACAAAATATCCCCAAATGTTTGGTAATTAGAAAATTTTTTAAACTAAAGATAATGAAAACATCTAAGTTTGCAAAATACAGCTAAAGTGGTGCTTATGGAGACGAAACATCAAACCTTTAATTAGTTACTTATAATTTGACTGGAAATGTGTCTCACTGGTACAGTGCTTATCTATCATATACAAGGCTCAATCAAATCCAGTACTACATACATACTTACATATACACACTAATATTTTACAGATTCCACATTTATTTAAAAAGATCTAAATCAATGGTCTAGGGTTTCCCCTTAAGAAAAATAATATTCCAATATGGGTTGCCCTTATTTGTGGAGTAGGAAAGGTACACAGGATAATTTCAAAAATCATTTTGGATACGATAGTCCTAGATCTTCAAAGAGAATCCTATAACTTTAGAATACCTAAATCATAAATTACAAACACACAATTACTCTAGGACCTTAATATGACAAAGGTTCTATAATCCTAAGTAAGTAGCCTTCAGTATCAATATCCAGTTGACAGAATATAAAAATCATTTTTAAAAAAGCATCTCATAGTAAGTTTTTGTGACTCAAATTTGAAGTGTACTTCATTGACAAAACATCAGTAGCCATATTAAATATTTGGATATTAGAGAAGTGAAGAAATTCTCTACTACCAAGAAAAAAATTAAATTTTGGTATATTTTTGTTATCTCTACCAAAATCAGTCCAACTTCCAATAATTGTGGCAGCCTTCCTACCACATAGAGACTATTCCTTCCTGCATGGATATTTTTGTTTAGTAAAAAAAAGCTAATCAATTTAAATATTTATAAAAGAATGTTTCATAAAACTAATATATTCATACATTAGGATGAAATGTAAATAGTAATACAAATGAGCTGAATCTACAGTTAGCATTAATGATAATGAAGGTTATCTGTGACATTAAGTGAAAAGAGAAATGTATGATACTAATTTTAAAGCAAATTCACATACATACCTCCAGAATAAAAAAACGTATGAAAAATTCAAGCTGTGATACTGATAGTTTTCATATCCTCAATTCAACACAAAGAGTTTTATTATAAGACTTTACTACAAAGAAAATCTCTGAGAGCTCAGCCACAGATATTCAACAAGAAGAATAATAGAAGAGTCAAAATTACAGATTATAAATGACAAATATCATGACATTTGTTATAATCATTATTCTTATATACTAGAGAACAGTGCAGAAATTAATATTTTGTTTTTCTCCATAAGGAATATGAGGCAGTTCAAAAAATAACATTTTTAAATTAAGAAAGAAAATAAAGAGAAGACAACAACAACAACAACAACAAAAATTAAAGCAAGGAAGAAAAATTACATATATGGTACAAAATAGTCAATGTTAAAAATGAATTTTAAATCTTGCCTTTAATCTCTCCATAAGGCTTAGAGATCAATTCAATTTGGTTATCTATGCAGTGTACTAAGTTGATATTCTTAAACTGTTAGGTAAATATATTTTTCAGTAGCATTTGACAGAATGTTGGTTAAACACACAAAGGCACAGAGAACTAGTATCCTATATTATAGATTCATTTGCTTTGTAGAAAGACAAGCAGATGGCAAAGAAAATACAGTCACATGTAAACTCTAATCTGGGCCAGGAATGATGGCATACACCTATGGTCCAAGCTACTTGGAGGCTGAGGCTCGAGGACTGCCTGAGCCTAGGAGACAGAAGTCATTCTGGGGTACAAATAGACCATATTTCAAGGCAGGTGCGCGGGAAGCGGGGAAGCAGACCTAACCACAGTAATCCTTTCTTTAAAACATTCTAATTTGTTATATATGAGAGTGTAATGCATTAAAATGCATATTACACACATATAGCACAATTTTTCATATCTCTAATTGTATACAAAGTATATTCAAACCATTCGTATCTTCATATGTATACTTTGGATAATGATGTCAATCTCATTCCACCATCATTTCTAACCCTATACCCCGTCCCTTCCCTTCCTACCCCTCTGCCCTATCTAGAGTTCATCCCTCCCATGCATCTCCTCCCTATCCCACTACGAATCAGCCTTGTATCAGAGAAAAACATTCCCATTCTCTTCTAAACTGAGAATCATTGTATAATAAATGTATGAAATTTCCCCCCCCTGCAAATCACATGCATTTTTTTGTGTGTAAATGCGTAAGTTCTACATAGTGAGAATTTTTTATTACTTCATGAGACTTATCTTATTACTACCTGAGGCTTATCTTGATGTGTAAGTTAAAACTTTTTTTTCACATACATATAACTCTCATTTTACTTATTTATTTTTTTGTGGTGCTGAGGATTGAACCCATGGCTCTGTGCATGTGAGGCAAGCACTCTACCAACTGAGCTATATCCCTAAAACATTCTTTATTTTTATAGCTCTTCAAAGACTGAGTTTTGGGTTTAGGATGCAACTCAGTGGTAGCAATCTTGCCTAGCATGCTAGAGTCCCTGGATTTGATCCCCAGCACCACAAAGGGTGGGACAGGGGAACACAAGCAAGTCTGAGTTTGTCTGTTTTTACTATCTTACACTTATTTTAAATATATTTTTAATATTTTAATGTAGCTCTTCTGATATTTGCTCTTATACAGAATGCTATTTCTTTTCATTTGCACTACTGACGTTTCTGACCAAAGTGATCTTACTGTTGTCCTTTTATATTACTACTTAGTTTTTAAGCTTAGATGAATAGTGTGGTCCTTCATACAATAGGGTGTATTTTCATTTTACCTTAGAATCAGTTTATAATATCATTTCATACCAATTTCCAGAAAAATAAATAAAGCCCCATGACCACTATATTTCACACTTTCATTTGATACTAATTTTAGTTTTTCCCATTTCTATTATTTTTATGAAATACCAAGCTATTATCAACAAATTATTTTTTCATTTAACATGGTAACATTAAAGCTAAGTGGTCTAATAGCCATTTACATAAAAATGGCAGAGAAAGGTATTTTAATATTGATGTCAGGTTTTATAGTTTCTCTTCAGTTTGTAAGCTGTCTTTACATTTACAATATTTATCTCACAGGTCTCATCAGAGGCATTTTGGCAAAATGACAACCTGAATTTCAATTTTTGATGCTCTTCTCATCACATTCCCATTCAGAACAAAGTAACTGCAATGAACAAGGAGGATGCAAGCAAAGATATGGGTTCTACAAGGATCTCTAGAGAAGAGAAACAGCACAAAATGAAGATTTCTTCTCAGCCAAAAATGTTCAGGGAAAGACAAGAATTTCTTGTTGACATTTCTTTAAAAAGTGGCATGTTCAGAGATTGCTGAATCTTCTTTAGAATAGCAGAATTCCTGAGATGTGTGGTACTAAAACCTACTGCAAATTCTTAGCCCAAAAGAAACCACAGGGTCACAGGATGAATTAGCTGCTTCTCACTCCTAAGACTAGGTGGGAAAGCACCAATTAACAGAATTGATTAGAATGATACAGGAATAGAGACTACAGCAACATTCACTACATATGTTTTTGGGTCAGTTAAAAGGCCCTGGTAATTTGACAATATGACTCCTTAAGGAATCAAAACAAAATAATGTGCCTAAAAGACTCAGTAATCAAGAAGTGAAAAAGCAAATCAATTGTATATGAAACCGATGAGGAAATTAAAGCATAAGAAACAATGACTGGAAGTTTAAAAAAAAAGAAGTTTAAGAAAAAAAGAATTTCCAATTTAAATATGCCCTGAAATGAAAGAATAATCACCAAGAACAAATGTAATGGCATGAAACTTGTGTGAGTGGGTGGAGGATTGCCAACACATAAAACAAAAATACAAAGAATTCATGAATAAAGGAGTGAAAGATTTGGCAGATGCATTTAGCAGATCTAACTATTTGAGAATTAGAAAAAAAAAGAACAAAGGAAGAAAAATAAATTAATCATTTTAAAAGGAATACCCTGAAAGATTTAAATCTGAACATATACAAGAGTCTGAACATATACAAGATTCATCTAGTTACAGCCAGAATTAATTAGAAAATCATACACTCTAAACATACCCAGGTAAAATTCATTAATTCCAAGGAAAAAGTAAAAACCTTACAACATTGAGGACCAAAAATAAATCAGATAAAATGTTTATAAACTATTGTTAGGGATCACCAAATCAGCAATCAATACCTTTAAACAAATAGCAAAGAAATGCTAGACATATAACGAAAGCCTCTGAATTTATTATCAATCTACTGTTTTCAGTTCCAAAATTATCCTTCAGTATCAGTTCTGTTATAATGGAGATTTTCCCTTTACATTGAGAAGTATATAAATTTTATCAGTATAATTTCGGGAGGATAGTAGAAAAGGAAAGAAACTTCTCTTTCTGGTTCTGATATGCTGAGTTTTTTTTTATTATTATTATTTTGCTCTTGCTGCATGGTCTATTCAGGAGGAGTATATATAAGGAAATACTACAATGGTCTACCTCAGTCTTGTGCCATAAGTATACAGTCCTTCACTGACCTTCTGCCTAGCCTGAGACTGATGATTATCCTTTAAAAAATTGTATGTGGGCAGACAGATAGATAGATTAGTAGATGGACACTATATCTTTATTTTTATTTATTTATTTTATATAGTGTTGAGGATTGAACTCAGGGCCTCATGCATGCAAGTGCTTTACCACTGAGCTATAACTTCAGCCCTGATGATTATCTGTTTGATATCCCATGAACATGGTCACTGGTATGTTCCAGGTCTCATGATGGCAGCAAGTATCCCATCTCTCTACAACTATCCACTATTTTTAACAAGTGTACTACCGCAAGTGTTGTTTTCTATTGCCCAGCAAATGCAACCCAGTTTTGCCAAGGCAACCTAGTGCAATCTACCATCCAAGGAACTGCAATTCATCTTTTCCCAACAGAGTTGGAAATTCACCATGAAGGAGCTGAGGCTCCTCCTTTCCAGTTTGACTTTCCTTGAGAAAGGTGCTTCAAGCCTTTTAGAATTATCATTATTTTTATATATAAAGTTATTCCTCTATAACTTAGTGATTAGTTATAATAAGTTTTACTAACTCAAATGACTGGCTTCTTACTAAATTCAAACTGATAATTATTTCCAGGATATAAAACAGTAGAAATAAGATTTGAGGAGCTGAGTCATACCCTTGGGGTTAAAGACAAGACTATGCTTCTTGCTAGGGAAAACAGAATGCTAGTAGAGAAATAGTAACTTCAAAAGTTAACCAAAGCCAGGTGCCATGGAGCATGCCTATAATCCCAGTAGCTCCAGAGGATGAGACAGGAGGATCTCCTCAGCAGAAGTGAGGCGCTAAACAATTCAGTAAGACCTTGTCTCTAAAATACAAAATAGGGCTGAGAATGTGGCTCAGTAGTTCAGTGCTCCTGAATTCATCCCTCATACCACAAAAAAGTGTTAACCAAGTTGTCATCTGTGGTTGGTTGTAATGAAGTGCCCACTCAAGCACATACCTTGGGAGCTTAGTGGCTAGTGTAGCTGAATATTATAGCAGTAATAAGGAGTGTTAGGGCAATAGTATAACATAGATCCCACTAAGTACATTACAGGATTTACAGAGAGCAAATGACAAGCTCAAGTCCCTTAAATCTCAGCCTAAATTACAATCTGAGAACCAAAGAACTTCCATGATTGTCTTAGAAGAATCTTTTCCTCCTTTATAGTTATGGGGTTTAAAACTGCTGAAAAATCAAGCTGGAAAAAAAATTTTCCCCTAGGGCTGAGGACTAAACTCAGGACTCTGCCACTGAGCTAAATCCCCAACTCCTAAAATTTTTATTGAGTAATTGATTCAGTCTCACCAAATTCTCCCATCTAGAAAATTATGACCTGAATTGGCAAAGAATGGGATCCTGAAACATGGAACAAAGAATTTTGTTTCATCTCAGATGAAACTAACCTTTGTAAACAACTCTTCCTCATTCCCAAGTAATTTTGAGCCTCCCACACCAATGGAGTAAAGTTCTTTTCCAGTGTCTGAGAAGATGGGCCTTTCTTGGCTTGAAAATTCTGTTTATATGAGCACATGTAATCCAGCTCTTGTTGACACTTGATCCATAATTGAGTTCAAATCAGTGTGTTCTAAGAGGAAAAGTATATATTGGTAATCCAGGAAGAAATAAATACTTTACAAACCCAGAAGATAACTGAGGAACACATGTGGGAGTAGATTCTAAACGTATCTGACCACAAAGGGTAGAATATAGCAGTACATCATGCTAAATTCATTAATATTAATGTGCTTACTAAAAATTCCAGATTTAATGCAGTAGTTCGTGTAGCTGGTAAAGGCTATATTATCTAGTTGGTGCACTGGAAGTGGATGTAACAGTTGAGGTGCCAGAGCTTCCCTGCAGTGACACAGATCAATGATTTAGAGAATTAGGAATGCTGGACTTGATGTATCATGTACAAACTGCATATTTATGCTCCTACTCCCCTCTATGCTCTATGAGAGGGACCAAAAACAATGAAAACTGTTATTAGTGAAGGAAGGAAATACACATACATCTTTATAAAGCTCTGTGGTTATTCTTTTTTTTTTAAAGCCAGGTATGACTACATGAGATGTAGTCATTAAGAAGAGTTTCTAGATTTCAATGGAGATAATGGAATTCCAATGGAAAACATTCCAACTGGCCATACTTAACCATCAAAAACAAAGTGGACATATAATCTCTAAAGGGCAACACACACACACACACACACACACAATTATTATGTCATTATACAAAGATCTTCAACAATAGATAATTAACAATGCCCCTAGTTACAAAATAGGCGAGCAGTCTAGAGTACTGTATATACTATATAACAAGAGAAATTCTAGGTCTAGTAGCTAGAATCATGACTTAGGAGACAACAGTGAAGAGTTACAACCTCTCATAGTTTTCAGATCTAGGTCAATTCACAGATTCTACTATGACTGAGACCAGGCATTTTGAAGAAGGACCCCAGCACAACAGCTGCAATTACATGCCATATATCTTCCTCTAATCCTTCCCTCAAAGAATTTATAGCCATTAATTAGAGGTACTATGCATTGTTAAAAAAGCAAACATTAGGACCTTTCATGTATTAAGAGACACTGTCTGAATTGACAGTTTCTGGAGATTCAAAATGCCATTGTGATCAACTAGTTAAATTATGGACTTATAGTAGCTGGATGATTGATGAAATTGTAATTCAAATCCAATGAACATAAACCCCAAACCATAGACACATTCTATGGTTATTTCCTCAGTTCTGAATATATAGTTGCAAAAAACTTACTTGAAAATGTCAGAATCCCCACATCAGCTTTACTGATCCATGGGAAAAGGGTCATTATGGAAAGAATAGCTAAAGGACATGTAATGAAAATTCCTTTCCCTACTGAGAAAATAAATTAGAAGGGGAAACTTCAAAATCTCATCACAGGATCTGACAACTCTTATCATAAAATGGTAAGTTCACCCTCTACTACCCGGGCTGGCCCTGAAGTCCTGAACTCCAGCAGATCCTTCCACCTCAAACTCCAGAGTAGCTAGGACTATGGATGAGACTGGCTTGTATTTTGTAACTTTGAAATAATGGTGTTGGTGGTCGAAGTTTGAAGAGAAGGTGGGAGAAACACTCAGGGAACATATTCTTTGATTTATAATATTATACTTTAGGTTTCCATTTCTAGAGGACAGTCATAGAAGAGAGCTTCAATTGTGTAAGAATTCCTGCCATTTTTTGAAACAGCTTGTATTAAACCTCATGGGTTTTCTTACAGATAAAGAAAACATTGTATGAAAAAAAAATCTCATCACAGGCCTTTTACTCCAATTAGGAGAAATCACTCAATACAGGTTTTTTTTTAATCTAGAATGAGTTAAAAAAAAAAAAAAACCTCACAGTATGGGGGGGGGAGAGAAAGATGCAGAGACAGAGACATGGGTGGGGACACAAAAAGTTGTTTGCTGCATTGCATTCTCTGCATACTCAATTGGATGCTCAACTGGGAAAGGCAGAATTAATTTCTCAGTTGTTATAGAATCGAAGCCACTGATATTCTGCCCACTTATGGCTAAAGAAGTGCCCCTAAGGGCCAAGAAATTATCCATGGTTCTGTGTCATATACACTTCTCCAATATTTTCACATTATCAAGCCAGCAAGGAGAATCCCTAGAGAAAGTAGGTTAGCAGAAAAATTTTTCACAACATTATTAATCAGAATTGCCCTATCATCTTTGCTATATTATGTTGGTTGTTTAAAAGCAAGTAACAGGCTTTAACCTACTCAAGAGGACAACAAAAAAAGATGAGTATCAGTAGATGATGCTCAGAAGGAGGCACTCTTGAGTCTGTCCTCCACAATACTCCATAGATATATATATATATTGTCTTTATATTCCACAAAATTTCACATATTTTTAGGACATGTTCCAAATCATTGAATATCCAGTAATTTACTAACAATGGGCACAAACAACTGACTTTGAAGTAGGGGAAAATCTTACCCTCTCTATATTGCGTATGTTTTACAAAAGAATTAGATATATTTTTTGTTCACCAAAAATATTATCATGATTTGTCAAAAGGAGGAGTAAGTTAGGGTACGTATGTACCAGCATACATAAGGTCCTGGGCTCCAAGCACTACCCGCCCCCTACCAAAATGCAGTAAATAATCATGTAATACTGGGGGATGGTTTAAAGAAATAAAAGAATTTCTCTAAGCAGGAGGACTGCAGGTGAAGAGGGCAGGATAGTGGGTTGATGTTGATCAAAATATTGTTTTATTTTTAAAAATCATATACATGCATTATTTATTTAAGATAAAATTCTGTTTATAAAAAACATGTGGGGTTATAGCTCAGAGATAGAGCATACTTGCCTAACACGTGCAAGGCCCTGGGTTCGTTCCTCAGCACCACATAAAAATAAGTAAATAAAATAAAGGCATTGTGTCCAACTATACCTTAAAAAAATGTGAATCAATAAATACTTGGTAACTTACCAAAAGGCTGAGGAGGTAATATTAACATCAAATTGACATTTAAAATCACTATCACTAATTAGAGGTGAAAGATGAGAGAGTAGAGGAAGGGTATAATATCCAGATATTGTGCCTGGGGATTCAAGCAGCACAACATTGCTTCCCAGCAAGGAGGGTGACACAAGGAATTCACCTAATCTTAATATTAGAATCAAAGAAACAGAAATTCAGATGTTCTAAACAAAGGATAGGAAAGATCACATGTGGAATGCAGCCAAAAAGGCATGGCATTGGCCTACTGTGGAGGGGAAGGGCAACACAAGAAGAAAGACTAAATTAGTGAAGAAACAGAATTCTTTTTCTTCCTTTTTTTCTCCTTTTTGAATTGAGCATGAGTGTCAAAGTACATGTTCTTCTGGGAGTGTATGTTCTAGTTGTGTTGAATGACTCATGGACACACAGATACACACTTTCCTATTTTTTTCTCTTCATTTTTATCACTTTTCCACTTCTTCCTTTATAATTTTTCTACTTTTTCCCCCTCAAAATAGGTTATTCCACCTTTTTATGATGGTAGAGGAGTAAAGTTTTTTGTTTGTATGTTTTGGTTTGATTTTTAGTTCTGGTCCTTATTATTCCTTTTCTCCTTTCTTCCCTCTTTAACAGCCAAGTTTGCTTATTCTCTCATTTTCTTGTTATTTATTTCTTTCAGTTCCCTTTTATTCCTCCTCCTTTACAGCCATCAGTTGATATCTCTTCTCTCCTATTGTACCCCTATTTGACTTTTAAGTATTTTAAACTTTTGTTTACATTGTCCCTATTTTCTTTCTTCTTAATGAATTATAATTATACTGTCTTTAACAATAATTTATATAATTATTACCTCATCATTCATATTGTTCTCAAGTTATTCATACTGGGAGATGCAAGATCTGGTTCATAGTTATTGGTTATTATTGCTGTTATTAAATGCTAACCTTGCCCTTCCTCTTTCTGCAATAATTAAAAGTGTACATGCCACAGTAGACAATGTACACTTATCTTTATTTTGAATATTGATCACTATGATTGTTGCTTTTGCTTGTTTCTCCTACCTTTGAGAAGGGCTAGGAAATGTCTGATACACTACAGGTTCACAGAGTAGAGACTCTGAGACTGAAATACACCCACAATTCAGGAACATGACAGCATATCTTCCTCCATACATAAACCAATCCAAATTAAACTTCAACAATATTTTAACACATAGAATAGGGTAGACAAATATGTCAAATCAAAGACTAAATCCCAGGTACCAACAAATAAAGAGAGCATCAGGCCCCTACCCCTACAACATATAAGAGAAAAACTCCAAAAAGAAGGATGTAAAAAGCCCATAGTATTATAGCAGCTCTACAAGAATGAATTAATTTAGCATTTCTACAGCACCAAACTGGAAGATAATGGCAGATGAAACAACTGAATTACACTGAGCTTATGTGTTGAAGCTTAGAGATACCAAGAAAATCTACAACTACACTCCATAGGATATCCACAGGAGAGGGAAAAGAATTCATCTCAATAGATGTGCAAATACAAGACCTCTGCAAACATGAGTAAACAGGAAAAAAGTCTTCCCCCAAAACTTACTACCGTTCAAAAAAGGATACACAACCAGAGAAGGGGATAAAATTCCAAAGAAAAGCTTTTAAATATTGATTATTAAAGTGATAAATGAGTAAAAGAAGATGTGGGAAACTAGTTAAGAAATAAAATTAAGAGAGCAATTACAAGAATTGAATGACCACTTAAAGAAATATAGAGTTTGAAGACACACCAATCAGAACTTCTGAAAATGAAAGACAAAATGAAATTGAATTAAAAATAATCACTTGAAAATTATCACCAACAAACTGGACTATGGAGAAAACAGAACCTTGAGACTTGACAGTGAGTTTAAGCTGGAACATTTAAGAGACACATATCTAAGGTAAGGAAAGTAACGTGATGAAAATATATAACAACTTGGGAACAAGATTTAAGAAACAAAACTTCACAGTCATAATGAAGTCACTGGGATAGAAAGAGCAGAGATAAACAGGTATTAAGAACCTTTGCAATGAAATAATACCCCAAAACTTTCCAAACCTTAGAAATGAGATGCACATTCGCATATTGTGGCATATAGAACATTAAATAGCCAAGATAAAAAATTAATGTTTCGAAGCCATGTCATAATCAAAATGTCTAATACAGATAATAACAAAAGACTATTAAAACACAAAAAATGTCTAATACAGATAATAACAAAAGACTATTAAACACAAAAAAGAAAAACATCAGATGACACAAGTAGAACAGTAAGAGTTGCTTCAGATTTCTCAACTGAGATCCCAAAAAACAAGATAGTGTGGAATGAAATACTGAGAAAACAACTGCCAACAAAGGTTATTAGATTATCTATCATTTAAAATCAAAGATAAAATAAAAACTTTTCATGATAAGGATAAAATTTAAAAATTCATGACCATTAAACATACACTACAGAAATTATTTAAAGAAATACTACACAAAGAGAAATCATAAACAAGCCCCAGAACTTTCAAATGTATAGTTCTTCAGAAGAGCAATTAAGCAAATTAAATTCAATAATGAATTAAAACTATAAAACAAAATTAAAAAATTGGAAATAATAAATATCTTACCATAGTAACTCTGATGTAAACAATCTAAACTCTATAATTAAAAAGCTGACTCATTGAATAATCATAAAAAAAATCACACTCAGTGCTGGGGACATGGCTCAATGGTAGAGTGCTTGCCTTGCATGCACAAGGCCCTGGATTCCATCCCCAGTTCTACAAGTAGAAAACAACAAAAATGAAAACAAACAAACAAAAAAACTCACATCAAACATATGAAATTTCCAAGGCACTCATCTTATTATAGGCAAAAATATACACCAACTGCAAGCTAAAGGACAGAAAAAATATTCTCTACAAATGGAGCTTTAAAAAAACAAAACAAGGGGCTGAGGATGTGGCTCAAGCGGTATCGCATTCGCCTGGCATGCATGCGGCCCAGGTTTGATCCTCAGCACCACATACAAACAAAGATGTTGTATCCACCGAAAACTAAAAAATAAATAAATATTAAAAATTCGCTTCCCCCCCCTCTCTCTCTCAAAAAAAAATGGAGATGCTATATCTGACAAAAAAATGTTTAGGCAAAACTTAATCACAAAAAAATGAAGCACATACTGTTAAAGGAAAAAATCCAACAAGAAAATATAACAATTACAAATATTTCTACCTCAAATGTAAATACACCTTACTACATGAAATAAATACTTTCATGAATTTACAGAGTATGATTAATACTTGCTGATTCCAACCCACCCCTCCAAAAACAGATTTTTTCCAGACATATAATCAATAAATACATTTCTGACATAAATAATTTGATAAGCCAAATGGAACTAATAATCATCTGTAGAATATTTCAACCAACATCAACTGACTACAATTTCTTCTTAGCAACTTATGGAATCTTTCCCAAAACAGATCTTATTTTAAGGGCCCAAAGCAAGTCTTAGCACATACCCCCCACCAAAAAAAAAATCAATTTTATCTCATGACTTATAATATCATAATTAATGGAAGTCAGAAAACATATAGATACCACATAAATACATGGAGATTGAACAATACTCTCTTAAATAAAGAATGAATCATTGAAAAAATGAGACAAAGAATAACACTAGAATCAGATTAGAACAGCAATACAACACACCCAAATCTCTGGGATACCATAAAGGCAGGATTAAGAAGCTTATAGTATTCATTGCCAACATTTTAACAATTTTAAAGCCAGTAGAAGAAAATAATTTAGATCAGAGCTAATACTAATGAAATTAAGAATAAAAAAATTCAACAAATCAATGAAACCAAAAGCAGATTCTTTCAAAAGATAAGCAAGATTGAGAAAACCCTAGTCAAACTATCAAAAAGAGAGAAGACCCAAATCAACAAAATTAGAGATGGCAAAGGAGATATCAACAGAGACACTTTTGATATCCATATGATCATTAGACTATTTTTAAAATTCATATTTTAATAAACAGGAAAACCAAGAAGATATTAATGAATTTCTAGATATATCATCTGCCAAAATTAAGCCATGAGGAAATAGAAAATCTAAACAGATCAATGGCAAGCAATGAGACTGAAGCATTAATTAAAAGCTTTCTAAGAAGCCAGACGCAGTGGCACACGTCTATAATCCCAGCGACCTGGGAGGCTGAGACAGGAGAATTGTGAGTTCAAAGTCAGCCTCAGCAATGGCAAGGTACTAAGCAACTCAGTGAGATTCTGTCTCTAAAAATATATATACAAAAAAGGGCTGGGGATGTGGCTTAGTGGTTGAGTACCCCTGAGTTAATCCATAATACCAAATAAAAAGAAAAAAAGGGGGGCCTTCCAAGGAAGACAACCCCAAGACCAGATGGATTCTTGGCAGTTTTACCAGGCCTTTAAGAAGCATTAACACCAGGGCTGGAATTGTGGCTCAGTGGCAGAGAGCTTGCCTAGCATGTATCAATAAAAAAATAAAAAGGGCCACTAACAACTAAAAAAAAATAAAAAACACATACACCTCCTTCAAAATTTACTACAAAGAAGTGCACATACCCCCCCCAAAAAAGAACCATTAACACCAATCTTCTCAAATTATTCTGAGAAATAGAAAGGTAGGACTCAATCTGTAACTCATTTATGAAACCAGTGTTACTCTGATACAAAGACCAAAAAACAACAACAACAAAAATACATCAAGGAAAGAAAAGTACAGACCAATATACTAAATCAACATATACACAAAAATCCTTAATAAAATGTTGGCAAACCACATTCAAAAACACATTAACAAGAGTAGACAATATGAATAGCTGGATTAATCTCAGGGATGCAAGGTTGGTTTAATATACACAAGTAAAAAATATAATTCATACCATAAATAGAATTAAGAATACATTCTCTCAATAGATACAAAAAAAAATAAAGAATTTGAAAATATTCAGCACTCATTCATGTTAGAAACACAGGAGAAATCAGGGATAGGAAAAACATACCTCAACATGATGAAGGCTAGATGCAACAAACCCAAAGTCAACCTCATACTAAATAGAGAAAAACTGAAAGCATTTCCTCTGAAATCAGACACAATGAAAGGTTATTTATTCTGATCACTCCTATTCATTACAGTTGTTGAAATACCAGCCAGAGCAACCAGGCAACATTAGAAAACTAAAGAAGAATAGGAAAAGTAGTAGTCAAATTATCTCTGCTGACTGATGATCTGATTTTATACAAAGAGGACGCAAAAATCTCCAGCAGAAGTCTTGTAGATCTGATAAAAAACACTCAAAAGAAGTAGCATACAAGATGAACACAAAAAAATCAGTAGCTTTCCTATATCCCCATAATAAATCTGCCAAAAAAGAAATCAAAAAATCATTTCATTCAATTGAAAAATAAACAAGAATAAATCTAACTCAGGAGATAATAGAACTCTAACAATAAAAATTATAAAACACCAAAGAATGAAAATGAATAAGGCTTTACAAGATGGAAACAACTATGTTGCAATTACCACATCAGAAGTAAAATAAATATCACCGATTACGTATTAATTCTCCTAGGAAAGATTAATACTATTAAAATGACCATATTTTAATGGGGATATAGGAAAGCTACTGATTTTTTTGAACCCTTTGTATAAAATCAGATCATCAGTCAGCAGAGATAATTTGACTACTACTTTTCCTATTCCACAGGTTCAACAATGTAGTAAGACCCTACCTCAAAAGCAGATGAATGAAAGAAGGGCTGGGGATATAGTTCTGCAGTAGAACACCCCTGGATTCAATCATCAATACTGGAAAAATAAAAAAACTGACATTTTATCTCTCTTATTTGAACATTATAATCTCCTAATAACATTGCGATTTCAGCATAGTGCAGTGATTAAGAACATGGACTCTGGAACCAGACTGTTCTAGAAAGCTGTATGACTTTGGGCAGATCTCTGTGTCTCAGTTTCTTCATCTGTAAGATGGAAATAGCAATAGATTGTTGAGTATTAAACTATTTAATATATTAAAATGTCATCTGTAGCCAGGTATGGTGGTACACACCTGTAATGGTAGTTTCTCCAGAAGCTGAGGCAGGAGGATCACAAATTCAAGGCCAACCTGGGCAACTTAGGGAGACCCTGTCCAAAAATTTAAAATGAACAGGTCAGGGGCATAGCTCAGTAGAGTATTTGCCTAGCATGTGTGAGACCCTGGGTTTAGTCCCCACCTACCACCACCATCAAAAAAATCCATTGTGTTATTACAGTGATAATATTTTGCTAAGTATTTTTTAGCTTCTCTCCTCCCCCTCAGCCCTTTACCCCTCATCTCATGCAGGCAGGGCCTCTTGAGGCATGTGCTATACCACGGAGCTATATTCCCAGCCTAGCACTTTAAAAAAAATTTTAAAAATTATCCAAGAGCATAAATAGTCAACTTTCTAAGTATGTGGAAACCTAACACTTTCTTTATTTTGCCCTCACACAAATTGAACTGGTGTTTGTAAATAATTACGTAGTCCCCAGGGTCTAAATTATAAGGCCATACTTGACTTTTTTTTAACCCGAGTCCCATCATATCCTAATTCATTCAGATCCCTTGTTTTTTTTCTGCAGCCATCTTCATCAAAGCCCTTCACTCCCCATCTCTTCCCATTGCCTTACACCACTATTGTAATAGTCACCTGAACAGTTCAGATCCTTCATTTTCCTCCTTTTAAAAAAAAGCAATATTATATACTTACACAAAAGGTCTCTGTAGTTTCTTATGGATTATAAACTATCATCTAAAATATGTAATGTCATTCAAGGAATGCCTTGATGTTTTTTCCAGTTTATCTCTGTTTTGTCTCAAATTCTTCATACCAGCTGATTTGGTCTGATCAATCATAAATGTAAATAAAAGGCAGATTCATTCATCCTTTAGCTATTTGGTAAAGTAATAGAGATTCCATAACATGATAAATTCATTGCAGGATTACATATTTCCCAGAAGCCTCTGCTTTTAAGAATTTCTTAAGATTTCAAATCCCTTGGCAAAGATTTTCAAACACGGCTTTTTTCATTAACAAGTCATAGATATGCTTGAAATATCAAAAAGAAGGATATGCCTTTTAAAATACATGCCATTAGACCTTTATTTCAACTCAGTCTCTTGGCCCACCTCATCCAAAGTTGACATTTAAAATTACAAACAGAAAAATGCATTCCATATTCTATGAAATTGGTAGACATTGAAGAAGATTTTCTATGGTTTATTTTAAAAAGACTTTTTATATACTATTGTCTTAAATTGCCTTTGATATTTTCCTTGCATATATACCAAATCAAAATGTGTCTAACAATGTATTCGATCTAATTAACCAATAACATGAGGAACTTTGTTTTATAACACAAAGAACTAGTTTGTGACTCTATAGAGAGTATGATTCCTTGAAATTTTAGCTAAACTTTTGCCTTTTTCCTCTCTAGATAATGTTAGCTCACAAAACAATTCAGTTCTGCTTAAAATTCAACTTTTTAAAAATAGTCTTTAGTTGTTAATAGACATTTATTTTATTCATTTATTTATATGTGGTGATAAGAATCGAACCCAGTGCCTCACACATGTCAGGCAAGCGCTCTGCTACTGAGCCACAATCCCAGCCCAAGATTCAGTCAACTTTGATGATGATAATGGTTATGTTCTTTTCACATGAAGGCATTTTAAAGAAATATTTTTATGAATTATTCTTCCTTTCCACTACTTTTTTGCAGATATAGTTCCAGATGCAGCTACTGAATATTTAGACCAAAGAAACGTGTTCTGTCATCTGACCCTACTTCCTTATCCCTTCACTTTTCTCACTTTCACAAACCCTGTGTTTTAGGGATCATGACAACTTCCTCATTTTTATTTCGCAAATGAAGTATTCTTACTTAAAATTTTTTCACTTGGTTACAGGAAATTTGATGTTGCTTATATTTTAAAAATCAGAAATTATTTTCCTTTTTCTACTCTTGCAATTAAGATGTGATGCCAGTTGGTGGCAGTAATATGCCATGGTGTCCTACTATCAGTCCATAATTGGGTTAAATCATGAATTTTTTTTCCTTTTTTTTTTTAACTCAGAACATAATTCCTTCCAAAAATGACAAATCAATTCTGCCCCAAAGTTTATAATAAGATGTATCCAAATTACCTTTCCTTTTAGAGTCAATAACATGGTTGCAGACAAAGTTCTATCCCTAAAAATGTAGAGGACCAGAACTACTCAGATATTTTAAAAAAAGAAGAAAGAAAAAGAGAAAGAAAAAAGAAATAAATCCATAGGCATAAGACTGGAACTAACATGGGAAGAAACTAACGGTTTCTACACATTATTTAAGATAGAGATTAAAGAATCAGTAGAACAACAATTTGCTTAGTCCAAGTTTCTTGGTGTCCTTGGAATTTTCACCTCATTTCAAAAGGCCTAGCCCACTTTTGGAAATCATCCTTGATCAAATAAATGACTAAGACATTGTTTCCATACACACAGAGAAACCAATCTAACAGACAGCTTAGCACAGCCCTGTCACAAAATAAAAATTAAAAAGGGCTAGGGATGTAGCTCAGAGGTAGATTGCTCCTGGGTTCAACCCCCAGTATCACAGAAAAAAAGAAACATTAAGTTTAGTTGGTCAGTATAACTAAGTTTGAATCTACTTTCATTCAGTAGTCCCAAGGCATTGTCTAGTACTCAGTGAAACTGAATGAAAGTATGGATTGATTTTTGTTGTTGTTTGCTTGCTTGCAGTGCTGGGTGTGGAACTCAGGGCCTCATACACAAGTACTCTACCTAGCCCTGGATTAAAAAGTGTTAACAAACAATAAAATAAATCTGTTACTGTGTACCGTATGATAAATGAGAGGATGAACAATTACAACAAAAGCATTCCAACAACCCTCTCTGAGCTTGACAGCAGGAATGTTCAACCTGTTTTCCTGGATTTAATAGATGATTAGTTTCTTAATTCCTCATCATTATCAGATGTTTACCCTTCCACCCAATGTAAATCATCTCTGGGTAAAATATTTTATGGAAACATATCTAAATGATTTTCCTATGATCTTTCATTGCATATATTTTATAACCAGGTTTATTTTGTAAAAAGAACTTTTATTATAAATATCACATGCATATGAATGACCTATTGAAACAATAAAAAGTTACTTGCTGTTATGGTTTAGATGTTAGGTGTCCCCCAAAAGCTCAAACCTGTGAGACAGTGCAAGAAGGCTTAGAGGTGAAATGATTGGATTATGAGAGCCTTCATCTTGATTGTGGTAATGGTTTAACAGGTATACATACATGAGGAATGGAATTGACCATCTACGGACTGAGACCTCCGAAACTGTACGTCCCCAAATAAACTTTTCCTCCTCTAATTGTTCTTGTTGGGTCTTTTAGTCACAGCAGAAAAAAAAAAAGATGACTAAAATACTTGCCCATATCTTTACTCTTGTTCTTAATTCTCCCCAGAGGCAGCCACTGTTATCTGTTTCCAAAAGCTTTTAGGCTTTCTCTTTAATCTTAGTGTTCCTAGGAAAGAAAATATAATAACAAGTTATCAGGATCAGAATTGCAGACCTTTCCTTCTAAATCAATGTAAACAATCAATAAATAAAATTAAATATAAATACCTTCTGTCAATGACACTTAGGTAGACGTATATTGAGTAGCTATTGCCATTTATGACAGACATTTGTTATTTTGTTTTTAGTGCAATTTTATCGATATAGGATTAACACAATAAATTACATATAATTAAAGTTTATAATTTGATGAGCTGTAACATGTATGTATACCCATTAAACTATTACCACAATCAAGATGACAAATATGTCATCTCTAAAAGTTGCCTCATTGGCCTTTGTAAACCATTTCTCTTCCTTTATTCATCTCAGGCAACCACTCATCCACTGTCTGTCCACTGATCTGCTTTCTGTTATTATAGGTTAATTGAATTTTCTAGAATTTAAAAAAAATGGATTAGTAAGTACAACATGCATTAGATCTGGTTTGGTTTTGCTTTTTTGTATTGTTTCTCTACTCAATAAATTATTTTGAGTTTCATCCATGTTGTATTCATTCCTTTCAAGTACTGCTATGGTACTCCTTTGTATGATCATACTACAGTTTGTCAGTGTACCTACTGATGGATGTTTGTATTCCAGCTTTGTCTTATAGTAAAGCTGCTGCAAACACTTAGACATTGTGATTATGCATCACCTGATCTGGTCTTGAGGTAAACTAAAATAGCTGTCTACAAAGCTAGGGCCTTCAGAAGCCGGAGAGGTAACATACAAAAGTGGAAAGAGGGACAGACATAATAAAAGCAACAATTTAAGCTCTGTGATGAACGGTGAACTGGCACTAGGCCGCCACACTGAGAGGGGTGGACACTAAGATCTCAAAGAGGAGAGGTCACACCCGTCTAAAGCCAGGAGCTGCTTCTCAGAGCCAGCTGATAGTCACCACCCTAGCCAGTGTTGCCAGACATTTTTTTTTTTAATCACCCAAAGAGCTGTCACAAATCCAGATTTCATGTGAAGTTTCTCAGGGTGTTTCGTTTTGTGTTTGTATTTAAGATAATATAATTTTCCTCCATTCCCAAGTATGGAAACAAATGAAAAATAAGATTTTAAAAAATCTGACAGATAGAAATCAAAATATTGGCTTGTATAAAAATCCTGATATTGGGCTGGGGTTGTTGCTCAGTGGTAGAGTACTTGCCTAGCATGTGTGAGGCACTGAGTTCGATTCCCAGCCCACATAAAAATAAACAAATAAAATAAAGGTATCATGTCCATCAACGAATAAAAAAATATTTTAAAAAAATCCTCTCAGTGGTAGAGCGCTCGCCTCACATGTGGAAGCCACTAGGTTCAATCCTCAGCACCACATAAAAATAAAATAAAGGGGGCTAGGGTTGTGGCTCAGTGGCAGAGTGCTCACCTAGCATGCATGAGGCACTGGGCTCAATGCTCAAAACCTCATAAATGTAAAATAGAGATATTGTGTCCACCTAAAACTAAAAAATATTTTAAAATCCTGATATTTACTTAATTGGGTATTAAATATAAGCAGCATTCCTTGATTTATTCTTTCTGCTTTTGATGATGTTTGAAATTTTTATAATAAATAAAATTTATAAAAAATTACATTGCATAAAGCCAATTAAACAAAGAGGTAAGGTTTAGCAAATGTACTTGTTACCCACAACCAGATATATCACCCAGTCAAAAGCAGAACTGGACAACTTCATAGATTTTGGTCTGCCACATAAAACAGAAAATTTGTTAAATCCTACAGACAAGAGGGGGAAAAAACAGAGAGAAACAAAGTGAGACTGAAACAAAAAGCCCAGAATGGGCTTAGTGTTTTAAATTTGGTTCCTTCTTCTGATCTCAACTGTTAGTGAAATTATTCCTACTTCCCTAGAAAGTAAGGGATTAAGCTCTTACCATTTTTTTTCCTCATGGGAGTGGAAGTTTTCTCCCTGATATGAAAACAAAAACAATAAGAGATTTAAATGTTTCATGAACATGGTGATATGCTACCACCATCCCCCTTCGAGTAAGGATTTGTCCCAGCTATTGAGCCTGCTGTTGACCGAGTCTTTGGTGCCTTTAGAACTGTTGCATTTGCAGACTGTCACCTTTGCTAAGGTCCTCTCCCAGCCTGGTCCACATATCGATTGGGGATCAAAGTGGAAATATAAGAGACTGGCCAACTTGCCCAACTTGGGACAACTATAATAGTCATTTTGAACCTCCAAAACTCCCTATGGTATCTGCACAATCTCTCTCCCCAATCCTTTTTTCTTTCCCACTCTTCTACAAGCGTTTAATCCAAAGGGCACTCTCCAAATACCCTACCTGTTCATGTCTTGTCGTCACCTTCCCAGGAAACTCAACTTATAACTGTTGAGGGCAAGAATAAGGTCTGAAGGAGCAAGCAATAAGATGGGGTTTTGCATATGAGCATTAGATGCCTACCTGACATTGAGGGCTCCTATCACAAGTTACAGTCTAAGTCTTAAAATTTTTATGGATGGTTAATGGGATTGGTACACCAGTGGAATGGTACATATAGGGAAAATGAAAATTATAAGAACAATGGAATTGGGTATTTCTCTGGACTAAAAATGTGATTGTACTGGGATATAGGGCTTTTAGGAGATAATTCAGGTTAAATTAGATTGTAGCAGTGAGCCCTAATATAATGGGATTCATGGCCATACAGAAAGAGGAAGAGAGCTGTGTCTCTTTGTGAACACACTGAGGAAAGAATGTGAGAGAACAAAGCAAGAAGATGGTGGTCTGCAAGCCAGGAAAAGAGCCTTAACCAGGAACCAAATGAGCCAGCACCCTGATTTTGCATTTCTCAGACCCTGAAACTGTGAAAAATTTCGCTTTGTTAAGCAATCTGTCTAAGGCATTTTTTAAAAATATTTATTTTTTAGTTGTAGTTGGACACAATACCTTTATTTTATTTATTTATTTTTATGTGGTGCTGAGGATTGAACCCAGGGTCTAACATGCGTAAGGTGAGCGCTCTGCCATTGAGCTCCAACCCCAGCCCTGTCTATGGCATTTAAAAAAATATATTCTTTTAGTTTTAAATGGATACAATATCTTTTTTAAAATGTATTTATTTTTAAGTGGTGCTGAGGATTGAACCCAGTGCCTCACATGCATGAGGCACACTGTACCACTGAGCCCCAGCCCCAGCCCCTGTCAATGGCATTTTATTGTAATAGCACATGGTGATTAAGATTATTGTTTAGCTGGATGAATGGACTGGAAATAAGTTAATGAAAAGCTGAGAGTGATTAATATCCAACCGAAAGCTCAAAGTGACTACTTAGTACCTCACAAAAAAGAAGAGAAAAAAAATCTCCTGAAGTAGGAGTCCATAATAAGCCAAAGAATGAATTCAGTCAGAGTGAGCTAAACTCCAGTCAAGACAGGTATATTAAGCTAAGAGCAGAGTCTTAGTTGAGAAAGAATGGGGCTTGACAATCAGATGAGGACATTTCCAGAAATGGTCCCCCATTACTCAGAGATGATTCAGACATGTCTCTTCATTAAAATAATAAGTGTCTCCTCTTTGCCCTCAAGATTTGTTCACAGGTTCTCTCTTTCCGTAGGCCTTAACTAGTGTTAAGTCTCAATATGCTGGATATTGTCATTCAGGAAAGGACCTATATCCCAAAAGATCTTTAATACCCAGCCAGCATAAACTGGAAAAAAAAGTATAGAATTAAATTTTGAGAGTGCTTAATGATAATGAAAGGAACATCAGATTGGATAAGGGAGAAGTATATTCGGAAACACCCTCCCAGTACTAAGGATCTAAAACCATATCAAGACCTCCAACAGTTAGTGTGAATGGGTTCCAGAAGCATGAAAAAATTGATGACCCATATCAAATGAGGCTAAAATGTCACCATTGCCATGACAGAGAGTAGAAGAATAAATTTAAAGGATCAGGAATTTTATTATGCTGAAGAATATTTACTTTATAAAGATGGAAACCCCACCAGATGACTATTTTACATAAGGCCATTATTTACACCATATTTCAAGGCCATTAGAAATGCACCGTTATGCTGGACTGGGGACATAGTTTAGTGGTAGAGTGCTTGCCTAACATGCATGAGGCCTTGAGTTCAGTTCCCAGCACTATGGTTAAAAAAAAAAAAGAAAAAGAAACAGATGTGCTATTGTTGGGGCACCAGTATCTCTAAGATGATGACTAGTGACTCCCTGTAGGCCAGAACTGATGGTAAAAGAAGCCATGGAAGAATGAGTTTCACTGATAGCAATAGGGATAACAGGGTCCTAAAATGATCAAGGCCACGTAGTGGTTATTAACTGTCAGAAGTCAAGTTGGACAATTATTATAAAGTCCCAGGTGCAGTGAGGAAAAAGAGAGCCACAGAAAATAATATGAAGATAATTAATATGATGATCCTGAGGGAAAAATAAATGGACAGTTAATGAGGATACTACTCATTTTGTACCATTTGATAAATTCTAGGATTTATAACCAGGAGAGTGAAGCAGTCTCCTCAATTAAAATAATGATTCCTTGACAAGTTTCCAAACATGAATCTGTTTTTAGATCTAAAACCATGAACTCAAAGAAAGACAGGTTCCCATGAAGATGGACTTGAAATACCATGATAAATGTGCATAGTACCAATTTCCTCAGTATTTCCCCAAAGATTGTTTCAGAACCTTTAGACCTAAAGCCATTTACTCAGATAACTGTCCACTGGGAACATGGGATTACCTAAACACTTCAAGGACCATAAGTCCTAGAATCTGAATTGACATTCTTACTTAGAGATCAAAAGAATAATCATGGTCCCTCTGTTAGAGTACGTACATATGGGAACAGTATATAACACCAAGGTCTGAATGTTTGTGCCCCACTCCCAATTCCTATGATGAAACTCAATCCCTACTGTGATAGTTTCAAGAGGTGGGGCCTCTGAGAGGTCATCAGATCATTAGTATATATCTTAAGGTATTGGAATTACAGATAATTTTTATTTTCTTTATATTTTTGTGCTCATTCCAAATTTTCTATAGTAAACATACACTGTTAGAATCACAGAAAACATGTTTTAAAACTAAACAATACTATTATATATCTTGATGCAGTTATTTCTAGAAACTGAATAGAATTGCAAACATCATTGTTAACTTATTTCCAAAGCTGAAAAACAGTTGCATCTAATATTTTAAAACATACAATATAAAGAGATGACATTAAAATACTAACATTGATATTTTAACTGATGAAAGATCTATTGAAATAATTGCAACTGGGCACAATGGTGTATGCCCATAATCCCAGCTACTAGGGAGGTTGACCAAGGAGAATTGCAAGTTAGAGGGCAGCCTGGGTAATTTATCTGCTTTGGAGTTGAGCCCAATCTCTCTCCACCACTGCAAAATCTCATTGCTTGCCTGGCGCAGTAGCACATGCCTGTAATCCCAATGACTGGGGAGGCTGAGGCAGGAGAATCTTGAGTTCAAAACCAGCCTCAGCAAAAGCGAGGCACTAAGCAATTCAGTGAGACCCTGTCTCGAAATAAAATACAAAATAGGGCTGGGGATGTGGCTCAGTGGTAGAGTGCCCTGGAATTCAATCCCCAATACCCCCCACCCCCCAAAAAAATCTCATGGCTTGTTACCAATCACAATGATCCTGAATGAAGTATTCGCTATCATGCTTTGATGAGTATTTATTGAATTTTTTTCCTTGAACAGGATCTATCAGGATCTTGTCCTTAAAGATCCAGATCACTCTGTAGCCCCTTACCTGTGTGTACTTACATCTCTTCTTTAAGCTCATATAGCCTGAAGGAGTATCTCCTGCCAATCTTTCTTTTTCTAGAAAAAATAAAAACTCTTTTTACTGATAACTTTTCATTCGTGAACTGTTAAAGACAAAATCAATTCCTTAGAAAATCTTAGAATACTGGAAGTGAAAAGAGCTTAGAGAACATCAAGTTTAAATGTGCTGCTTTAAAGTTGAGAAACTGGTAGTTTCAGGGGAGGTTAATTGGTTTGTTCAAGGTCACACAGTGACCTAGCAGCAGAGCTAACAATAGAACTTAGGCTTTTCATCCTTAGTCAGGAGCCTGTGCCCAACACCACCTGCTGTGTGGGCAGACTGCCAGTCTGCCTGTCTCCATCTCTTAAAGATCATTAAAGTGGTTCATAAACTACCTTGTGGCTGCAGCGGAGTTCACTCTAATTTTTATCACATTGATTATTATTACATATAATATTAAATAACCAGCATGAGCAATTACCTCTTTAGTTTTACAATGAGAATTTTTTGAAGGTTAACTGAGAGAGAAAATTGTAATGCATTTAGGAAATTTGGTGGCAGGCTAGTTGGGTGAAGAGGGACTGGGGGTGTAGCTCAATGGTACAGTACTGGATGAGCATGTGCAGGCCCCAGGTTTGATCCCCAGCACTACAGAGAGAAAGAGGGGGGTGGTAATGAAGTGAAGGGGCAGAAGAGCAAAAGCAGGAAGCCAGAGTGAACTATTTATACCCCAGTATTTCCAAAGAGCCTAGACTTGATGATTCTGTCCTCATGGAAAGATAGCCCCTGCTATAATTTGGATCTCAAATATCTCCCCAAAGCCCATATTTTAGAGGATCAGTACTCAGTTTGGAGCCCTTGGAAGACAATAGAAACCTTAAGAGGTGGAATCTTGTGGGAGGTTTTTCAGTCACTGGAGGCATGACCTTGAAGGAGATAGTGGTATTCAGCTCCTGCCTCTTCATTTCTTTCATCTGCTGCCATGAGGTAAATGTTTTTGCTCTACAATGTGCTCCCACCATGATATACTGCTCACCACAGACTCAAAAAGCAATGGGGTCTATTGGCCATGAACTGAAACTTCTAAAACGGTGTCAGAATAAACCTCTCCTCTTTTTAACTTTCTCATCTCAAGTATTTTGTTATAGTAACAGAAAGCAGGCTATAATTCAATACCCCCCTGCTTGCCTTATGTTTGTATTTTCATTATCAAATATGAGTGGACTTCCAGGAGCAAATTTGGATGCACCAAGTGCAGGTGCTAGGAAGTCACTTAAAATAAAACTTCCTGGAGAAAATGATCTCAATAGAAAGGTATAGACTAAGAGAAAGAGTTGCCAGGAATAAATTATTTCTGATTGTATTTTTTATTTTTTAGTGTTGTATTCAATGAATGCTTGTTGATCAGCATGTCAAATCCTATCTTATCTGCTACATATCAGAAGCCAACCAACACTCATTCCTCTTTTTCTTGGTAATGGTTTCTCATATTTATTCCCATGATCCATGTGCTTCAGGAAAACCTGATGCTCCCCTCTTCTGATTTAGAGACCGAATATTAATACGAGGTACAGTGTTTCTGTTAAGCAAATAAACACTATCCCAGTCACCATAATGACTGGATCAGGGAAGCACAGGTTCACCTAGACTGAATTCAGGACGTTAACATTTGGGGCCAGAGAAGTGCTTTGCTCTTCTTTCCTTCATGTGAACAAAGAAGTACATGGGCCCAGCAGCTTCTGCCAGTCGTCTTGGAAGGGCCAAGAATAGAACAAACAATAAGGAAGTAGAATTGAGAAATAAAGAAACTGGGTCCTGATTCCATGATTTTAGCAAGTGTATAAGGCCTGACTTAGAATTCTAGGCTATTCAGTTACCCAAGTAATTATATTCCCTTATTGCCCAAATCAATCTATTTCACTTAGTTTAAAAGAATATATCAACATGCTCTTTTAAAAAAATTAAATACACACATATATATATATTTAATATATATATATATATATATATGTTTTATATATATATATATGTATATTTTAGTTGTAGCTAGACACAATACCTTTATTTATTTATTTTTATGTGGTGCTGAGGATCGAACTCAGGGCCTCGCATGTGCTAGGCAAGTGTTCTACCGCTGAGCCACAACCCCAGCTCTCAACATGTTCTTATTTGCATTTCTATTTATATGAACTTCTCTATAATCAGCTCAAAGTATCTACCAATGACTGGGGGAAGTGGGGTGGGATTAGGACTCTTAAAAAAAAGAGGAATTAATTAGAAAAAAAATGTCAAAATTCAGGGTTTTTTTGAGTAAAACGAGGAAAAGACAGTGGGAATAAGTAGGTAGGGTCTTGTGACTTTAACCTTTCCTGCAGAAAGTCCAGTGAACAGACTGCTGAGAAAGCTGTAAGTAGAGTGGGCTTGGATTCCACTGCCTCTTTGGAAATATGGGTGGAGAAATCCTCATGGGGTTGTTCTGTACCAACACAGGATGGGAAAGAAGAAGGAAGAGGAGCGCTGCCCAGGCAAGCAAAGTGAGGGCCCAGCTGACCCTCCTGACCCTCTTAACTCCAGAACCATATGGCAGGGATATGAAACTTACTGCATGCACCGTGAGAAATCCAGAAAGTAGAGAATGCTGCTAGGTTTGGCTAGCAGGTCAGCATGGTGGCAGCAGAGTGGCCTTGTAGCCAAAAGCTTCAGGCAGATTACCCAGGCTGGAAATCCTCCTGGTGTCCCACCCAGATGTCAGGGTGCTTCTGACTAGTGCCAGTGAGAACCAAGTAGTGCCAAGAGAAAATCTGCTTGGCTCTCCCTATTGATGATTGCTCATGTGATTAAAAGAATTCTTTTGGTAAGCTTGTGTTTTTCCCTGGGAGTGCTCTGTATTGTTGGTGGTGAATGTGTTTGACAGCATGTTCATGCATTTGCATTTTAAGTCAATATTTTATATTGTTGTCAAATATACACAACATAAAAATTACCACTCTATTCTCTTTCTTTTTTGGTTTTAGGGATTGAACCCTAGGCTTCTCATATGCTAAGTACCTGCTCTAGAGGTAAGCTAGACCCCTAGCTCCACTGTAACTCTATTTTTTTTTGTACCAGGTATTGAACCTAGGGGCACTTAACCGCTGAGCCACATCCCCAGCCCTTTTTATATTTTATTGGTGTGTGCCACTGTCCCCAGCCATTTTAACTATTTTAAGTGCATGGTTCCTCAGGCATTAAGTATAGTCACAATTTTTAGTGCTTATAGTTATACATAATAGTGGAGTTTCTTGAAATATACTCACAAATGCAGATAATATAGTTTTCTCTATTTCAATCCTAATACTGCCTCTTCCCTCCCCTCCTTCTTCCCCCTTGAACCCTGCTTCTATTCTACTGATCTCCCTTCTATCTTTATGAGGTGCCTTTTTAAATTCCTTTTTTCTTTCTAGCTTCCTCATGTGAGAGAAAACATTTAACCCTTGACTTTCTGAGTCTGGCTTATTTCACTTATTTCTCCAGTTCCATTAATTTATCAGCAAATGCTATAATTTCATTCTTTTTATGGCTGAGTAGAACTCCATTTTGTGTGTGTGTGTGTGTGTATGTGTGTGTGTTTGTGTATTTCACATTTTCCTTATCAAAAATAAAAAGAAATCCAGGTGTGGTGGAGCATGCCTGTGATAACAGCCACCCAGGAGGTTGAGGCAGGAGGATCGCAAGTTCAGAGTCAGCCTTAGCAACTTAGTGAGGCCTTAAGCAACTCAGTGAGACTCTTTCTCTAATAAAATATAAAAAAGGGCTGGGGATGTGGCTCAGTGGTTAAGTGCCCCTGGGTTCAACCCCTGGTACCAAATAAATAAATAATAAGAGATAAAGCATATTTTTATGCAACAATCACTACTACCTATATCCAGAACTGTTTCATCTTCCCCAACTGAAATCTTACACTCACTAACCTACTACATACACTGAGTTCTCATTCCCCACACTCAGCCCTGCTACTATTATTCTACTTTTTGTCTCTATGGATTTGACTACTGCTCTTAGGTATCCCATATAGATGGAATCATTCGATAACTTTCCTTCCGCTATCGGCTTATTCCAGTTGGCATAAGGTCCTTAGGATTCATGCATGTTCAACAGCATGTGTCAGAATTTTATTCCTTTTTAAGGTTGAATCATATTTCATTGTATGTATATACCACATTTTGTTTATCCATTCATCTATCAGTGAACACTTGGGTTACTTCCACATTTTTTTTTGTGGTACTGGAGATTGAACCCAGGGCCTTATGCATGCAAGGTAAGTGCCCTACCAACTGAGCTATATCCCTAGCCCAAAATTATTTATTTATTTTTATATGGTGCTGAGGATCAAACCCAGGGCCTCGAACATGCTAGGCAAGCACTCTACTGCTAAGCTACAACCCCAGCCCACTTCCACATTTTGACCATTGCAAATAATGCTACAAATATGGGTGTACAAATATCTGTTTGAGTTCCTGACTTTTTTATCTTTTGGGTGTGTACTCAGAAGTAGAATTTCTGGAAAGTATGTTAATTCTATGGTAATTCTTAATCTTTTTAAGAACTCACTACACCTTTTCCTACATTGGTTGCACAATTTTACATGCTCACCAATAATACTCAAGGGTTCAGTTTATACATATCCTTGATAACCCTTCTTATTTTATGTTTTATTGTTAACATTCCTAATGGGTATGAAGTAGCAGCTCATTGTGGTTTCAATTTGCATTGCCAAATGGTTAGTGATGCTGAACATCTTTTCATGTGCTTATTGACCATTTGTGTGTCTGTTTTAGGGAAAAGCCTATTCAAATCTTTTGCCTATTTTTAATCTGGGTTGTTTGTTATTTTTGTTTTGGAGTTGCAGGAGTTCTTGAAGTATCAGAATAGTAATCCATTATCAGATACACGATTTGCAAATATTTTCTCCCATTCTGTGGTTTGTGTTTCCACTTCGTTAACATTGTCTTTTTTTTCCTCCCCTTGCAGTACTGGGGCTTGAACCCAAGAATACTCTACCACTGAGCTACATACAAAGCCCCCCCGCCCCCCCCCCGTTTTGGGGTGCTGGGGATTGAACTCAGGGCCCTATCTGTGGGAGACAAGCACTCTACCAACTGAGCTATATCCCCAGCCCAGCCTCCCCATTAAAAAAAAATTTTTAGTTGTAGATGGACACAATACCTTTATTTAGTATTTTTTTATATTTATTTTTTAGTTGTACACAATATCTTATTTTTTTAATGTGGTGCTGGGGATCGAACCCATGCCTCACATGTGCTAGGCAAGCACTGTATCACTGAGCCACATCCCTGGCTAAATTACTAAAGCTATCCCTGAACTTGTGATCCTCTTGCTTCAACCTCCACAGTCATTGGGATTACAAGTGCACCACTGTGCCTGGCATTAATGTGATCTTTTTAGGGGGTGTTGAGGGGGAAACATGGATTGAACTCAGGGGCCTTGACCACTGAGCCACACACATCCCCAGTCCTATTTTGTATTTTATTTAGAAACAGGGTCTCACTGAGTTGCTTAGCACTGGTCTGAGCTATGTCCTTGGGGACCACCCGGGACCATCCACTCCCCGGCCTGCCCCGCTCCCCCCCCCCCCCCCCCCCCCCCCCCCGCCACCGCCACTCCGGGAGGCGCGGGTCACCTACCAGTCGGTGTGCGGCTCGTCGACGACCAGCAGCACCTTGGCCTTCCTGGCGGCGGCGGGCGCGGGCGCGGGCGCGTCCACCAGGCCCGCCGAGGCGGCCGTCTGCTTCACGGCTTGGGACAGCGAGCTGAAGAAGCTGCTGCCCACCGACGGCGCCGCCGCGGGCTGCGGCGTGGGCTGCGGCGCGGGCGCTGGGGCGGGCTGCGGCCTCCGCTCGGGCCCGGCGAGGCGGCCGGGGTCGCCGACGAGGCCGAAGCCGCCCCCGAGGGTGGCGGCGGGGGCTGCTGGGGCTCGGGCCGCTGCAGGTCGGTCATGTAGCCATTGGGCAGGTTGGCGATGAAGCTGCTGTCCGACAGCCGGCGCCTCAGGAAGTTCATCATCTGGTTTGAGGGGCTGGGGGCGCGCGGGGCGGCGGGACCGGGAGGCGCGGAGGGAGGCGAGGGGCGGAGGGCGAAGCTGAGGCGGCGGCTGAGGCGGCTGAGGCAGCTGAGGCTCCGTCGGCGGCGCGCGAGCCCAGCAGACAGCCGCGGCGCACTGGGCGGGCGAGCCGGGCAGCGCGAGGCTGGGCGGGAGGCGAGGGGCGGGGCTACGATTGGCCCCGCCCCGCGCCGCGGAGTCGGCCCCGCCCCCGCCTTGCCGCCCGCGCTGAGGGCTCCTGGCCGCCTTCTCTCAGCTCTGAGGGGACTTGGAGGATAGGGAGAGCCAGGCCCCCCGTCACCTGAGCGTGACTGTGTGGAGAGGGCGTGAGAGCTAGTCCTTCTCCCCCGAAGGAAGGGAAGAGGGAGCTGAGAGTCTCCCCACCACCTTTTTTTGGTTGGAGAGAAAAGAATCGTGTCCCAGCCGAGATGGAGGCGCAGGACACCACCCCCACTCCTTTTGGAAGGAAGAGAGGTGAGGAAAAAGGAGCCATCCCCCTCGCGCGTGTACACACACACACACACACACACACACACACACACACACACACACGGGTGCATCCCGTAATGAGAAAGAAAAGAACCACCTCCTCTTGAGGTGAGGAAAAAGGAGCCATCCCCCTCGCGCGTGTACACACACACACACACACACACACACACACACACACACACACGGGTGCATCCCGTAATGAGAAAGAAAAGAACCACCTCCTTTCCCAAAGCCAGGGAGAAATGAGCCATGTCCCCAATCTTCAGGTGAGGGAGAAAGGAATAATTCGCCCCCACTAACAAGGACCCGTGTATGGTGAGATTTAAAAAAAAAAAAAGGAACGACTCCTTCTTCCTCAAGGCTGAGAGAATGTGTCTCCCCACCCCAAGAGGAGGTCAAGACCACAGGGAGGGCTACCTCCTCTACTTTGAGAGAAAGGGATCCTATCTGATGTCTGAGAAGGAGCCATGGGGTGCATTTTTAGTGGCCCACCTAATAGCTCGAACTTCTCTCCACCTCCTCACTGATCAGAGAGAGGAAGCCATGGGAAGTTTGGAAACCCTCTCTGCAGGACCCCACGAAGGGGATGTCTAAGCCCCCCTCCTTCTACTTCCTTGACCTGCATTGGTGCATTCAGTGCTGTTGAATGATGTTTGGTTTTTCCCAGTCCAGTCATTGTTCACATCTGCCTTACCATCCACGAGGACTTTTCTGATTGTCACCTTCTGTGTGCCTGGACTCTCAATCTTGTGGGACCCTGGGGCTTTTACTTTCACCTCTCATGGTGTATATCTCATGGGATATACATGTCCGTTGTATTGGAGCACAATGGAGCAGATGTGCTTTGCGAATAGACCACCTAGAGTGATAAATGACCTTGGACAAATTACCCCCCTCTGAACCACTTTTCTCCAGATGATAAAAAAAAAGAGCAGAAATAACACTTTTTGAGGATGTTCGAGTAAATGAGAGCATGTGTGAAAAACATCTGGTATAGCGTGGATATTACAGAAGTGATGCCTAAATTATTATTATTTAAATTGGCTCTCAGTTCGCATTAACTGGGCTGGGAATCAGTAAGTGGCTTGTCACTGATATTGGCAGGCCATTCTTGCTTCCTACATCCCAGCTGGCACAGCTTGGGGCTTGGAGATGTGCAATCCAACTCTGAGTCAGTGTATCAGAGGAGTGTGCAGTCGATTGTAATAATGCAGCGGGCTTTCCTGCTACCAGGTCCCAGGCTCAGGGATGGGAGCAATTAGGAAGTGGCCCCTGAGTATGAGAAGTTTGGAATCTATGAGGAATCGAGGGGAACACAGGAATGATTCACCACAATAAGATGGAGGAGATGCCTTGGGTAAGGTACTCTAAGTACACCAAGGAGGGAAGAATTTGTTCTGTCTGTGAGGCTTGGGAAAGGTAATACTGAGCTGAGTCTTGAGGCATCTGTAAGAGTTTACCAGTAGAGAGTGGAGGAAGTGCTCAAGTGGATATGGTAAGGAGCTATTGTAGCTGATGACTTCTCTAGGAATATTCCCTCAATCCTCTAGGAGCACCATGTATTGTCTTTGTTAGAACTCCTGAAGAAAGTATAATAAAATATTGTGGTGACTAGAATGTAAGCTTTTTAAGAATAGGTTGGGTCTTAACCATCTGTGACCCCAGCATCAGGCACCATACCTGACACAGGTCGTTTGAAAGGTGAACTGTATTCTTATCCACCCCAGTTCTTATCTATTGAAGAAATACTGATGTCACTAATAATTAAATAAGGCTAATTTAATGCAATGTCCTTCCTGGAAGTATTTTGAGGGAATCAAAGGAATCTTTTCCAAAGATATGTATCTCTACTGGTGGGATGTCAGGCACTGTGTCACTTCTGCTTTTTATGTGACTGGAGACATCCTTTTTATATAACTATATATAAAACTTAATTGATAGATGATAGATAGAAGATAGATTTTATTAATTCTCCCAGTAAGCTTGTAGTGTATGTGTAATTTTTTTAAATGAACCAATTAACAAATATGTTTTGAGTGCCTAATTCACATGAACATTATGCTAGGGATTGGAGTATAAAAGAGATTAAAAGATGAATCAAACCCAAGTTCTTGCCTTAAGAAGACAGTTCAGGCCTGGTGCAGTGGTGCACATCTATCATCCTAGCCACTCAGGAGGCTGAGGCAGGAGGATTGCAAGTTTGAGGCCAGCCTCTGCAACTTAGTGAAACCCTGAATCGAAATAAAAAAGGGCTGGGGATGGAGCTCAATAGTAGAACACTCCTAGGTTAAAATCCTCAGTACTGCAAAAAATAAAAAAATAAAGAAAGAAAGAATGAGCAAAATCTGAAGCTGTACTCACAAGAAATAAGATTGTATGATCTACTCCTGGAAACCAAAATCCTTTTCCTTGTTGTGGCTTTATTCCTTGAACTTTTGCAAGGCACCTGGCATGTAGTATGCCCTCCAGCATTTGTAGGGGAGGCTCAGAGAGACTCTGGTTGTGTACTGATGTTCCCTCTGATCCACAGTTTTGCAGTGGTGTGCATGGTGCCAGTTACCTGTGGTCAACTGCAATACTAAGTGGAAAATTCCAGGAACAATTCATAAGTTTTGAGTTATACATCATTCCGAGTAATGTGATGAAATTTCCCACTGTCCTGTTTTGTCACGGGGGATGTGAATCATCCCTTGATCCAGTGTGGATGTACTGGCCACCCATTAGTCACTCAGTGGCTGTCTCCATTATCCCATCAACGGTCATGGTACCAGGGTGCTTAGGTTCAAGTGACCCTTGTTTTACTTCATGACCCCCCAAAGCACAAAAATAATGATTCTGGCCAAAAAAGAATATGCCAATGAGGAGCTGTAAAGTGCTTTCTTTAAGTGAAAAGGTGACTGTTCTCAATTTAATAAGAAAAAAATATATGCCAAAATTGCTAAGATCTACGGACAGTCAGATGTTTTGAGAGACCAGATTTGTACCACTTTTATTGTAGCATATTGTTATAATTGTTCAATTTTATTATTAGCTATTACTATTAACCTCTTTCTGTGCCTAATTTATAAATTAGACCTTGTCATACATATATATGTTTAGGAAAAAATATAGAGAGATTTTTGTGGTTTTAGGCATCAATTGGAGTCTTGGAGTATATTCCCTGAAGGTAATGGAGGACTACTTTGTATGTTAATGTCATTAGTGTTCATCCAGCTTGTCTTTTCATGAGTCTCTCAAGGTGTGGGATTCTGTGTTCCGTTTCTCAGAATGATCTATAACGCCAGATAAAGCATCTAACACAGATTAGTCTCCCAATCATGGGATGTAGATCGGAATGTTCCCAGAGGACTGCTTTACTTAAGATTCCTTCATTAAAGTAATAGAGACAGACTCACAAGATCAACAAAAGATTCATCGAGCCACATGCCTATGATCCCAACAGCTGAGGAGGCTAATGCAGGAGGATCCAAAGTTTGAGGCCAGCCTCTGCAACTTGGCGAGGCCCTAAGCAACTTAGCGAGACTCTGGCTCAAAATAAAAAAAAAAAAATTTAAAAGGGCTGGGAGGGCTGGGATTGTGGCTCAGTGATAGAGCACTCATGTAGCACATGCAAGGCCCCGGGTTCGATCCTCAGCACCACATAAAAATAAATAAATAAAATAAAGGTATTGTGTCTAACTACTTCTAAAAAAATAAAATTTTTTTTTTTTTAAGGCTGGGAATGTATCTCAGTGTTAAAGTGCACATGGGCTCAGTCCTCAGTCTTAAAATATTAAATAAATAAATATATATGTACACACACACAACATATATATCAAAAAATTCTATTAATTACATTATTTTCTGATAGGTTTTAATAAGAATTTTCTTGTGGAAGAACAGACTATTTTCTCATTGGGCATAGGAGATCATTGGTCAGTTGTGTACCATCAGAAGTTCTTCATCAGTGGGTACAACTGTCAACCAGTCTACTTCAACGGAAATCCTCCACATTCCACTGGATCCTTGCCAAGAAGTGTCTTTGCCTCCTGTACTTTATTAAACACGGTCCTGGGTTTTAATGAACTGTAGTGGAAATCTTCCCCTCATCTGCACCTGCGGGTCTCAATTCCACATCCAGGTACAATATGGCACTATTAGTCTTTTACCTGGAATTGAAGAGAGAACTGGATTTGGATTTAGGAAATTCTACAAAATATAAAAATGTAAAAAAATATAAAAAATTTAGGGTCTTTTCTTCCTCTCTTCCTCTAAGACCCAGTAAGACTTTCCTTTTCCTCAGGTAGAGGGCCTTTTTCCCAGATCCATCAGCAATCCTCTGAGACCTATGAAGCCACGTGTTAGATTCGGAAAGGTCTCTCCCAGTTGTGGAAGCCCAAGACGCTCTGACGGCTTCCCTTGTGTACCTTGTGTCGTTGTGATCGTCCCCCTGGATTGTAAACACAGATAAATGTCTGGAAACTGCAGGTGAAAGAACCCCTGCTAAAATCAAGAACCAATTTACATGATTGGAACTCAAAAAAACTCAAAGGAAAATGTGCTACACGGAGCTCCTTGCCAAAAATGCAAGGTTTCCTCTCAAAAAAAAGGAAGTCGCCTAAAAAAACCTGCCTTCCTTGGCTCCTGATCACATCCCAGGATGAGGGATCCCATTCCCATTCATCTGCTCTCAAAAGAAGTCAAAAGAGTTTGGGTTCCAGAAATTGTTCGTTCTAGTCCTGCTCCGTCACTAAATGGTTTTGCAATTTTCAGTGAGTTGTTCGGGCCTCCTGTGCTCATAGGAAGAGTGGGAGTGTCTGCCTGATTTGAAAAGCCCTTTGGAAGTGCCAAAGATTTACCAGAAGAGACATCCATCGTTGCCTGCCACACCATCTCCTTACCTGCTGTTTTGGACGGTCCATGACAAGTGTTCATCATCTCCACGGAGGTGGGCCTGTTTTGATGGTGCTCATGCTAATGCTCCAGATGCCTTTCTCTTAAACATCTGTACAGGGCCAGCAGAGAATAGCCAGGCCCCCACCATGAGCTGGGCCAGTTGGCTACAGTTAGGAAACACACATATATAAGTCAATTTCTAAATCTGTCTTCTATTAGTTATATATCTTTTGAGCAAGTCAATTCCTGCCTCAGTTTCCTTACCTGTCAGAGAACAGTAATAACTATCAGGACTACAATGAAGGACTATTGGGAAGACTCAATAAGACAGCATTATAAAATACACTCAGAGTGTATTTTATTGTAAAGGACTGTGCAGATGTTAGCTATTTATATTTCTGATGCCTGTGGAACCACAGAGCTCACCAACACTACAACTGAAATACAGAAAAAGGAGGCTCCCCACCCATACTTATCCCAACGTTAAATACCCAGGGGAATCCAGGCAGGTGTGAGGCCAACCCTCTTGCGGTGACTCTCAGGCTTAGTCATACCTGCTAATGTAACAACCGCTTCAAGTAATGCTTCTACCTTCCCCGGGTGACCTTGAATGGGGACACTTCATTCTTCTCTCAAGGGTTCCATTTCCTGGCCTGGAAAATGAAGGAGAGGGAGCTGAGCGAGGTGATCCCCAAGGTCTGGTGCTGTGACATTCTCTAGGTGGAGAGGGAGTACAAGCAGGGGCCAGATCTGCAGAGCAAACACTAAATACTAGCAGATGGTTCGAGAAAGATGCATAGGAGATGTGAATTCTAAGTCCAGGTTTTGCCTGATTTTAAGAGAATCAGAGATGGTCCCCTTACCAAGTCTCCATTTCTCTGATGGTGTTGGGGAATCAATAATAACTACAATTAAACTACATACCAGAAACTGCCCATATGTTATCTTCATATATTAAGTATCAACGCCCTCCTGGTTTTTTTTCTAGCCAGTGAAGTAATTTATACTCCGTGAGGTTATACCAGCTATGATAAGATCTCGGGACTAAAATGTTGCAGAGCTAGAAAGCAGGACTGACCGAATGCAAAACCTGTGAGATTCCCCATTAGGATATTCGGACAAGCCCCTAAGAGAGATGAATCCATTAATAAACACACTTATCAAAAAACACACTTATCAAAAGCCATCGGAGAAATACCATGCCCTCCTGGACTCTTCTCATAAGCTCCCCTACCATCTCCTATTACCCAAAGTCTTGCAGGCACAGAGAATTAGCATAACAGGACCCAGAATAAATTGATCCTGCCCAAGGAACAAGTCAGCTTCAAACCAGAAGAATCTAGCTAATGAGACACCCTTCTTTCCACCCCAGTGTACCCCAGCCCTGTTTTCACCCAGCCAGGACCCCAGCTCCTCACCAAGCAGCTCTGGCCTTTTGCAGGATGCTGATGTGTTGGCTGTTGCTATGGCGATGGAGGAGCATCTCTGTCATGCACACATGAGCAACAGAGAGTGGGTATCCCCCGCCTGGGAAACTCGGAGGATTTATCAGTTGTTTTCCATCAGCCTCCTCGCACTGCTTCAGCCAGGAGCAAGGGAGCATCCCCTCCACTTAGCGTTCGACCCATGCCAGAGGCGGGGCTGAGCGTTCTGGACCACTTCTGTGCAGAAAGCAACCCCTTCCCTCTACTTCTGGTACAGTCCTTGTTCGATGAAGGTGCCTTCCCGGTAGTGGGAAGTGGGACTGACAGGGTGCAAGTGAGTGAACTGCTGTGTTTACAAAGAGCCAACAGGTAGCCCCTGGTTCTTCAGTCCTCCTGGGCCACTCCCGGATTGTGAACCAGCTAGATAGTTAGAGCCAAACTCATGTAGCTTTATACCCTGCTTCAGCCACTTATGAAAAAGGCAGTATCACGCCATTTCTCTAATAAGACTTAGCTTATTTATGTGCAAAAATGGGTTTAATAATTCTTTGCAAAGTCATTGAAGAAAATTAAATGAGATTGTATAAATAGGTCCTAATACCAAGGGCACCTCGTGATAGGAACCCTTTTTTTTTTCAGGGGATTGAACTCAGGGGCACTCAACCACTGAGCCAAATCCCCAGCCCTGTTTTGTATTTTATTTAGAGACAGGGTCTCACTGAGTTGCTTTGGGCCTCGTTTTTGCTGAGGCTGTCTTTGAATTCAGGATCCTCCTGCCTCGGTCTCCCAAGCTGCTGGGATTATAGGTGTGCACCATGGAGCCCGGCTGGGAATGCTTTTATGATAGCAATTATTTTTTTAAAAAATAGCTTAGTGAAACATGTTCTTATTTAAAGATAGGCAGATATATGTTTTGTTTTGTTTTAGAACTGAGAATTGAACCCAGGGGCACTTAAGCCATATCCCTGGACTTAATTCTTTTGTTTTGAGACAGGATTTCACCAAGTTGCTTAGGGCTTCGCTAAGTTCTTGAGGCTGGCTTTGAACTTGTGATCCTCCTGCCTCAGGCTCCCAAGTGGATGGGATTTCAGGCATGCACCACAGTGCCTGGCCCAGATATATGTTTTAATCCCTGGTTTGATCTTCATAGTCTGATATCTACTGAGTATTCTGAAGTCAATTTTTTTGAGTCTCCTTCATGTGCAAAATGAAGAGGTTCGGATAACCTATGAGATTCTATGCAAAAGATTTTATTTTGATATAGTTATCATATCTGGTTGGAATTTGGGGATTCTGACTAAAAAGGAAAAGAAAAAGGCACCTTCTATAGCAGTGAAATAGCACATCATCATTACTGCCACCTTTAATGAGCACTGTATGTGCTAAGCACTGTGACAGATGCTGGTCCACTCTCTCATTTACCCCTGGCAGTAGCCATCATGAGGTAGGAATCGTTCTGGCAAATTTGCGGTAGAGGAAAATGGGCGGCGAACTCTTCTAACAGTTGCAAAAATAAATAAATAAGCAAATCCTAACTTTGCCTTTACTATATCTGCACATTGAGAAAAAATTTTCCTCCCCTGCCAACCCACAATACCACATCATATGAGTTCCTGCATGGCTACCCCCAGGGAGAGGTTCCTTAGTTCCAGGGCCAGCTCAGAGCAGATGGCCCCATTTCTACTCTCATAAAGAGCCAGCTCCAGGGATCTGAGAAAAGAGTTGCAGTCCAAGGTCTCACACTTGACTCTAGGAGTGTAATTCTGTCTGAAAGCACATCAGCATGCTCCCTCCATCCTTTCCCCTCCACCCTGCATATTTGCAGAATCTGCCATGCATGCATGATGAAGAGCTAAAGATACCTGACTGGCTTGCCTGCCGCCCATTCCTGATCAGGAGTGAGTCAGTATTTCTATCTCCTGGTTTTTATCTTCTCCCTAGTATCAAGAGAACGTCTTTTCTCATCTCCAAAATAGCATCTGGTCCATTTGAAGCAGGCTAGAAGTAGGCTGACTGCCAGCACCCTCGTTTCTTGGCAGATAGATGGCATTCCCCCATCCAATTATCTTGAAGTCTCCTTGCTTCGTGATGCAGCCAACCCCTCCATCAGGAGCCAGACCCAGGTAGCCTAAAGTCACCTTGAACAGATCAATAGTAATGATGGCTACAGATCTCATCTTCAATTCTTGCATCGCTTCTACTAGGTAGGAATCTCACTCTTTTTTTTAAAAAAAATGGGGAAACAGAGACTCAGAGAAGGGAAGAGGCTTCCCCAAGGTCACACAGCCTGGCACAGAAGAGCTGAGATTCTCAACTTTAGAAAGAAGAGTTAAACAGTTCCTAAAGGCCGCTTGCTTTTCCTATAGATCATAGCCAAATGCTTGGAAGGTTCTGGGGATTAGAGAGCATTCCAACCCAGGTTCCAGAAAATATCCCCTGTGCTCTCTTCAAATGTGCCTCCAAACATCTGCTCCAGCTCTTTCCTCAGCTTGGGATGCCCTTCCCTGTACCTAGCAGTGCAGTGCATGTTCCAAAAAAGAAACCACAGGTTTCATGGTTGATTGAGCTGCTCTGGAATCCTGACTGTACCATTTGCAAGTTTGTGATTTCAGGCAACTTCTCTAGTCCCTCTGAGGTTTTCTTCCACTGTAAAACAGGGCCATCTGCCTCACAGTGTTGTCATGACAATATATGAGCTTGAAGGGCCTAGCATGGTGTCTGACAGTTAGCAGGTGCTTATGATTACGCCCTTCCAAATACAGCTCAGGCACCACCGCCTCTAGGAAGCCCTGCCTGATTGTGCCTCTCTCCTCCAAGCCCTGACATGTATTCATTTATTTTTTTTCTTAATTCATTGAACCAATATTTTAAAAATACATAAATAACTCAATCATAGTACTCAGCACATGGTGTTATAATTACTGGGTCATGTTCTATTTCCCCCATTAGACGAGGATCTTTCTGAGGGCAGAGATTTTTGTCTGAGTCATCTCTGAATCTTGAATGCCTACTCAGGCATTCAAGGAGGGGCCTGGCAGGAGGGAGGAAGTGAGAAAGCAACAATAAATAAATAAACAAAAGTCAAAACAGAAAGAAAAAGAAACGAGACACAGGACTGCTTGTAAAGACTTGCTCAAAAAAAAATTTTTTTTTTTGAAAAGAAAAAGGTAACCCATCCCTGTATCCAGGGAGGCTGGAAAGGCACCTGATCCTTGGGCAGCCTCCCCTGCAAATGTTTCTCCCAATTCCCCCATTGACAGGAGCTGACAAGAGAGGAATATCAATGACCCCCTGAATAGGAAATCTCAGATGAGCCCCGCACCCAGCACCCAGCGTGCAGACAGGCAAGTCTGCAGAAAGGAAAATTCCAGTTGAACAGCCGATGGGGATAGACTGCAGCCCCAGGCCTGGTAACAAACAGTGTGTGGAGCTTCAGTCGGGGACCAAGCTCCTCCCACCTCCAGCAACTGCGACTGCAGCCCCAGCAACAGCACGGCTTGGCAGGTGAGGAGGGCAGCCAGATTTTCAGCAGGGAAGCAGGTGGCTGGCTGAGGTGGGAGCTTCTGCCCCCACCGCTCGACAGAGCTGGAATTTAGAGACTGAGCCTTGGGCAAAAGGGGCCAGGGATGAAGAGGAGAAGGTCTGTTTTCTCCTGTCTCCCCAGACAGCTTTCCTGCCCACCACCAGAGCTCCAGAGGGACTTTTGAAAGTCCCATTCCAATCCCACCATAGAGGGGAGAGCCACTGTTTAACAAGGAATTCATGCATCTTGGTACTACCCTTCTAGTTTATCTACCTGCCTTTCTCCTCCTCCTCCTCCTCCTCCTCCTCCTCCTCCTCCTCCTCCTCACTGGGGATTGAACCCAGGGGTGCTTAACCACTGAGCCACATCCCCAGCCCTTTTTATATTTTATTTAGAGACAAGGTCTCGCTAAGTAGCTTAGGGCCTGGCTATATTGCTGAAGCTGTCCTTGAACTTGCAACCCTCCTGCATCAGCCTTCTGAGATGCTGGTATTACAGGTCTGTGCCAGCATGCCTAGATTCTTCCTTTTCCCTAAATAAAGTCGTCTGTGTCTGTCATACCTCTGTACCTCTTCCTGGAATGCTGTTCCTTCTTCCTGGAGTGCACTCTTGAGTATGCTTTGCTGAGTCGGGGTCCTTGTACTAGATGAAGACTAGAATCCTCAGACTAGCATCTGAATGCAGACAGTTTGCTTAATAGGCCATCCTAGGAAGCATGGGGGTGGGGTGGAGTGAGACAAAAAAGGTAAGGGAGCCAGGAAAAGGGGCATTAGTGAACAGGTGGCCATTATGGGCAACTGGGGTCCAATCCCACCGAGGAACCCTGGTACTTGCTGTAGACCACATTTTGGAGATGTTTCCCTTGAGGGATGAGAAAGCTAGAGCATTTAGCCACCAAATCCCATTCAAGCTGGTTAAGTAGTGATCCTGATGCCATTCACTCCCCCAGCAGCTGCCCTGTGCAAGACCCAGGCACATCCTTGCACCAGAGCAAGTGCTCAACTAGAAAGTTACGGGAAGCACTGGCACCATCTGCTACCCTTGCCAATCTAGCTAACTACTCCACCTTTTCCAAGGCTCAACTCAAAAGCCAGTACCTTTAATCCTAAATAAATTTCACAACCTCTCTCTCTGCATTGCCAGAGTAGGTTGAACACAACTCTATCGAATACTTGTCCTATGGAACTTTCTGTGTATCTTCTCCACTAGACTGTGGGCTCCTTTAGTGTCCTGACTTCCAGCACAAAGAGACACATGGATAACAGGTGCTTTGATCCTAGTACTGATTAAATATCAGTGATAGTTGAGAATGCTAACTAACATTGATGAATCCTAATACTAGCTGAAAAAGAGTTAGAGGGGATTTCTTATGCATGATTTTTACATATTTGTAGCTGTTTATAATATGCATAACATCTTTTGAATGATGTGGTCACCTCATGGTGGATTAAAAGGCATTAAATTTATACATATTTGTAGCTGTTTATAATATGCATCACATCATCAATCTGTTTTAATATCGATGGTACCATCCTAGAGATGCTTCAGCATAGGGATTGGGCCATCCTTTAGCCAGAACCTTTAAATGACTTCTGTCTCAGGGGTCTGGACCTTGCCTTCAAGGTGAGAGAAAGGATTGGAACTCAAAGTCAAATCCAGTGTGACGTTTTCCAAAGTAGCCTGAGACAACACAGCCAGAATTGGAGCTTTTACCTTGTTGCCAAAACAACATCCACTTAGGAAATATGAGGGAAAGAAGAAATTATTATAGCAACGAAAGAGATGGATTACCTATCATAAAACTTAACGAGATGTGTACAGATTCTTTTGAACAAAAATTGGTATGACTCAGGAACAACAAAGAGCACTTGAGTGACAACAGAAAAGGTAGATCATGTCCTCAGATGCAACATTGTTAAAAATGTCATTTAAAAATTTTTTTAAAATTTGTTTAAATTAGTTATACATGACAGTAGAATGCATTTATGCACTTTGATATATCATACATAGATGGGATAAAATTTCTCATTTTTCTGATTGTATGTGTTGCAGAATCATATTGGTCCTGTAGTCACATATATACGTCGAGTAATAATGTCTGTTTCATTCTACTCTAAATCCTCTCCCCACATCCCCTCATTTTTCCCTAGACTAATTGGGAAATGGAATGCAGTTCAAATAGAAAAAAAATGCCAATAAATTTTGTGGGGTAATTAGACAAATTGACTATGAAATCCACATGGAATAAATAAGCTGGAATCACAAGAAGAATTTTGAAAAGGGACATGAAAAAGAGAAGAACTGGCTCTACCATTATTAGAATGTCATAAAGCTGCAGTAATTTAAGCAGTGTGGTTCTTGTGTATGGAGAGACAGATCAATAAAGAGAAAACTCAGAAATAAACCTAAATGTATCTATACATCTAGTGTAGAATAAACATGGCATTTCAAGCCAGTGGAGAACAAGATTATTCAATCAACATTATTGGAATAATTGGATTGTTACCTCGGGAAGAAAAAGAAACTAAGTTTTAAGGTCCATAGTTCACACATTACGTCAAAAAATTTCCAGATGGATTGAAACCAAAATAGTAGTAGCAGGAGAAAATGTAGGAAATTTTATTTTATAACCTAAGGAAAAGCTGTCTAAGAGTCATGTATCGCAGAAGTCATAAATTTTAAAATTGATAAATTTGACTACCATGATGTTCCTCCACGGAAAACGCTTTCATAAATTCCTAAGGCAAAAGACCTACTGAGGAAAATACTTGCAATCCACACCACAGGCAGAGCACAGATTTCCTTAATATATTTTAAAAGCTTGTACATATCAATAAGAAGCAAAACCAACAAATACACGTGTGTGTGTGTGTGTGTGTGTGTGTGTGTGTGTGTGTAGATGATAGTAATGAGTATGAAAGGAAGGAAATACAAATGGCTTCTATACCTCAACATAAGAAAAGAACTAGGGACTGGGGATGTGGCTCAAGCGGTAGCACGCTTGTCTGGCATGCGTGTGGCCCGGGTTCGATCCTCAGCACCACATACAAACAAAGATGTTGTGTCCGCTGAGAACTAAAAAAATAAATATTAAAAATTCTGTCTTCTCTCTCTCTCTCTCTCTCTCTCCCCTCACAAAAAAAAAAAAGAAAGAAAAAGAAAAGAACTAGATGCTATGATTAGGATATGGTTCATCTCCTAAAGATTCATGTGCTGGAAACTTGGTCTCCATGGTGGAGTCGTTGGGTTGGTGGGAACTGTTAAGAGGTGAGGTCATTGGGGGAACCACCCTTGGGAGGGATTAATGTAATTCTCAAAGGACCCCAATTAGTTTCCAAGATAATGACTTATTATAAAAACAGCAAACTTGTCCCGGGCATCCCTTTGACTTCCTGTCTCACCATGTGATATTTTCCACCCATAATCCCGCCATTATGATACATCCACCAGGAGATGGTCTCCTGGTGAACAAGTAGGGCTTTCAGCCTCTAAAACCATGAGCTAAATACACCTCTTCTCTTTATAAATACCCAACCTCAGGTATTTTATTCATAGCAAGAGAAAACAGACTATTACACTGGATAACCGAGAGAGATGCCTACACACCGTTTTGTAACTAAATTTTGTGCCGCGTGCCTGTGCTACCTAGTTTCAAAACAAAGAAAGATGATTTTAATAATAATCCATAAAGCCCAGGATCCTAGCTAAAGGGACAACTGTGGGCATCCATGGCATATGTGGAAAAACATGGAATAAAAGTTGGTAATAGAGAGACTTAAAGAGTTAAAAGCAGACTGGGGGTATATAAGTGGTGTGATCAGTCTCACAGTCTTAGGTGTTCACGTTCCAGATTCATTTTGTCCTGTGTGGCTGTGACAGTTGACTTCTGTGACCCTCAGTGTCCTCATCTGTGAAATGGGAATAATCATTGTAATGACCAAGCATGGTGATGCACTCCTGTATTCCCAGCGACTTGGGAGGCTGAGGCAGGAGGATCGCAAGTTTAAGGACAGCCTCAGCAACTTATTGAGAACCGCCCCCCCGCCTCCAGGAACTTAGCAACACTCTGTCTCAAAATAAAAATTTTTAAAAAAGAACTCACGATATAGTTCAGTGCTAAAGCACCCTTAGGTTCAATCCCCAGTACCCACCAAAAAGAAAAGATGAACAAGAAGTGCCTAACACAATACCTGGCATATAGTAAGGACACAAAGGGCAGCTTGTATGTCCTAGACTCTGACTTCCCCAGCTTGACTGTAAATTTTATCTGCACTTCCTGTCTGGCAGTCCCCAAACACCTCTTTTATCTCAGAAGATGCCGAAGGAATAAATACCTCAAATCCTCTTTTGCAGTTATTCTTTTTTATTTCCCAAAGCCTCCAATACCCAAGAATTAACAAATTTTTATTGACTTGCACAGAGCTCTCCGGCCCTGACTTCTGGAAAATTCCGTTAAGGTTCTAAATATACTAATCTATAATTGTGGCTCGATGTGGTTTGCATTAAGAGTTCAGCGTGTGCATTTTATACCGTGCCACGGCTGATCCAGCCCTAGACCTGTCGACCAGGCTGTCCCACCAACTCGTCGCATTCCTGCCAGACCTTAAAAGCAAACTATAAATGGTAGCTGAAACCCTGAGCCGTCCTTAGGTCCATCTGCACTACTATCTGACCCTAACTGACCTGGGATCAGTCCTGTGACCCAGGTCTCCCTGATCTATTCCCTATCTTTGATCCCTACCTCTGGCCCCTTCTGGACAATGTGATCATGGTTTTTATTATATTTTATCTTTAAATACTCACAATAAACCACCTTTATTTGGGCTCAGACCAGGAATCGACCTCTCTGTATTTATCGGTTTCTTTTTCCACATTGTCTACAGCCTGTTTCCATAACCCCATGAGCTGTTTTTACTTCTGTAACTGATCTTGGCCCTCTTCCCTGTTCTATTAGTATGAGGTTGTCCCTGTCTGACACTCCTAGCTAACCTCTTGATGAGCAAGGGGCTCCAGGTGGGCCAATTTTCTTGTAGATGTCAGGCATGTGACCTTGAGGACAACGAGAACCACCTTCTGTCTTTTGTCACAGAGTGGCAGGATTTCATCAGCTACCCTGAGGTGGTCCCAGGCCACTCTGGCCTTATTTGGTGTTATGGGGTAGGATGTCTTGCACGGTCTTCCAAATGATGTGGGTGGGGACCCAGAAGTGGTAGGGGCCTTGGGATGGGTTGGTGTTCATCTCCTTACGGAGCAAGGCCAGGTACTTTTACTTGTTTCTGTAGAAATGCTCAGAAATGATCCTTGCAGAACATGATCGCCACTTTGTGGCCCAGAAGTATCTATTTAACAGTGATAGTCACCCCTATGTGGCCCAGGAGTTGACCCCAGCCATTTAACATCAGGACCTGAGCCTCCACCATCTTCCTGAGAAGCCCCTTTTGTATTTTTATATTTTTTTCTTCCCTCCTGGCACTTGTACCTCAAGACTCCTGAATAATTTTTTTTTGAGGGCGGGTTACTGGAGATTGAACTCAGGGGCACTCGACCACCGAGCCCCATCCCCAGCCCTATTTTGTATTTTATTTAGAGACAGGGTCTCACTGAGCTGCTTAGTGCTTCACCATTGCTGAGACCTGCCACTGCACCCAGCTCCTGAATAATTTTTGACACTTTTTAATGACATATTTTTATGGGGAGGTATTTGATGTTTCAATACATGTTGGCTATTGGTCAAGGCAGTTAGCATATCCATCACCTGAAACATTTCGGGGTTTTTTTTGTTTTTTGTTTTTGGTAATGAGAACATTCAAAAACCTCTCTTAGGGCTCAGAGTGTACCTTCTTCTGGCTATTTGGAAATATTTAATATCTAATTTTCAATTATAGGCTGCCATGCCCTAACATGACTCATTCTCTTGATTACAGTTAGTTGGTTCATCCAACCCAACCAATTCAATTAATCTTGTCCTGGGAGAGATTTTTTTTTATGATTTCTGTTTTTATTGGTTTGTTTTTTTCACCCCCCTAGGAGGAAAGAAAAGAATGATAATTATTTTTGTGGCAATAGGAGCTAATGTAAAAACTAAGATACATCTACAGCTGTTTGTAGTACCTGTCAGTTCAGGTCTTTTGAAGAGCAGATACCAAGGTGGGATTAGACATGGAAGAGACTTCTCAGGGGAGTACAGGGGAAGGATAAAGGGGAGGGAGCCCGAGTAGGGCAGGGAGAGCCTTCCATTTGCAGGATACCTTGCAGCCAGATCCATGAGGAATCACCAAGTAGAAGTTGCCTATTTGCAGATTGGGCTAGAAATAGACCCCCCCCCGCCCGCTCTGTTAGCTGGAAACAGTTTGTATGAAGCATGGCCTCAGCCAAGCACTAGTTTGGATCCACAGGAGTGGAACCATGTCTTCTGGTCCACCTTACTCCCTCCAGCCAGGTCCCTCAAGGGTAATCTAGTTCTCCGGAAGCAGTCACTGAGACAGGATTAAATGTGCAAAGGTCTTATTAGGTGAATCACCAGTGTGAGAAAACCAGGAAGGAAGCCAAGGAAAAAGAAAATGGTAGAACCATCAGACGGCAGAGCAAGTGGAATCCCAGTTGACAGAGAACGAGAAGGCAGGATCCTAGGCTCCCATGTGGAGCCAATGAGGTTGGACAAGGCTGTTGGAAAGTCTTCAAGCCAAAATCAGTCATCCGGGGATGCTGGGTTTTCCAGGGCTGGGCCTGGCTTAGTGTCTTTGACAAACTTGTCACAAGCTAGAAGCAGCACACCAGAAATGGAGTCTTCAAGCTAACATAGGCAATGAACTTCAGCAGCTGGGGGCTCAGTGGAATTCTCTGGCTGCATTTTTCATAGGCACGTTCTCTCAGCCACTCTAAGGAAATCTGAGTGGTGCAACTGGACAGCTTCCAAGCCACCCTACAGACAGAAATGTAGCCTGCTATAAGTACGACATCACTATAGTGACAAGACAGAAAGAGAATCCTGGCACTAAGCGCTTGATGACATTTCTTCCTAAAATCTAGAGTTCCCTGCCTTCCACAGAATTCAACTGTTCACATTTTCCTTGCTGAGCCAACAGTCTCCTCATTTTGCTTGCTCTGGTTTGAATTGAGTTTCTGTCAGACTCCTGATTAATACAGACCTAAAGGCAACAAACGTGAATGGTGACATTTCGGCCTTGTAATCAGCTGCTGGGGGAAGCATATTTGGTCAGGGAATTCAGAGTAAGTCTAGGTAGTGGAATTACTCAGACAAATGAGAACTGGTGCTGGGTTCCTCATAACAGTTGACAGTTTGAACTGAATTTGATGAATAAATGGTTGCTTAATAACCAGGAATTCTTTAAGAGTAGGAACCACAGGTTGCATCTCTCATACCTCCAGTATATGTAGTTATTCCTAGAACCAAAGAATCAATAAATACTTACTGAATAAAGGAGAAGAATTTCCACCCTCAGTGAGCTCCCAGTCTAGTAGCAAATCAGACAAAGAAAACTCCAATAGGATAAATGCTGTTATAGAAGTGCATACACGGTGCTAGGGAATCAAAGAGGAGGAACATTTAATTCTGCCCTCAAGGATCAAGAAGTCTCTCACAAACTGCATGTGGTGATGCTTACCTGTAATCCCAGAAGCTCAGGAGGCTGAGGCAGGAGGATCGCAAGTTCCAAGCCAACCTCAGCAACTTAGTGTGAGGCCCTAAGCAATTCACTGAGACCCTGTCTCAAAATAAAACACAGGGGCTGGGGTTGTAGCTCAGTGATACAGCGCTTGCCTCTCATGTATGAGGCACTGGGTTCAATTCTCAGCACTGCATATAAACAAATAACTAAATAAAGATCCATTAATAACTAATAAAATATTTTTTTAAATAAAATAAAATACAAAAAAGGGTTGGGGATGTGACTCAGTGGTTAAGTGCCCTGGGATTCATTCCCCAGTGAAGAAGAATGGAAGAGGAGGAGAAGGAGGAGGAAGTGGAGGAGGAGAAGTCTTTCCTAGCAAGAGTACAAAGAATAAGTTAGACTACCCCCCAAAAAAAGAAGGATAAAAATATCTTGCTAAAAAAAAGAAGCATCTACAAAGATATGATGACATAAAAATATAAAGAAGTCTGAGAAACAACAAATTGGATTGAACTAGACCATAAGCTTCTATGTTTATAAACCGAGTCTTATTCTTTAGTGAATACTCATTACTTAGCAAAGGGCTTAGAGTTTAGTGAGCACTTAGTACATTTTGTGTTGGGGAGGTGTAGTATTCAAAGTAGCAAAAGCATGGCAGTGGACAAAAACCAGCTAGGTGTCTCTCAATAGACAATTGGATGGAGAAAATGTGGTCTAAATATAAAAGAGAGTTTTACTGATCCACAAAGAATAATGAAATTATGTCATTAGTTGTTGATGAACCTTTATTGATTGATTGATTGATTGATTGATTGATATGTGGTGCTAAGAATTGAGCCCAGTGCCTCACACAAGCTAGGCAAGTGCTCTACCACTGAGCCACAACCCCAGTCCTGAAATAAGTGTTTTTTTTTTAAAAGGAGGATCTCATTAAAAGGAGGATGAACAATGGAGAAGAGGAAGGGAATTTAGGTGGAAGAAGGGGGATGGGAATGGGGAGGAATTACAGGAGGAAACTGAACAAACTATATCATGCGCATGTATGAATATGCCCATTAATTGCACTTTTATGTATAACTCTGATGTACCAACTGAAAAAAATTAATAGAAGGAAGACAATAGCACAGATAAGGGGATTAGGGGAGGTAGGGGGTAAATGGAGAGTGCTGGGGATCAAAGTGGAGCCAATTATGTTCTATGAATTTATAAGTATATCAAAAGGAACCCCACAATTATGTATAATTATAATGAACTCATGAGATAAGGCTAAACAAATTGGAACCAGATGGTGATAAATAACAGTAAAGTAATTAAACCTTAAAGTATAAAATAAGAATAAATAATATCCACAGGAGCAAACATTAATTAGGCACCTGATGTATGCCTGGCTCTATCCTGAAAAGTTCATGGCCATTATCTGATTTCCTCTTTCAACAATTTATGAAATACATACTACTACAATACTTACATACATATATATTTTTTTCTTTTTTTTTAGTTGTAGGTGAACATAATACTTTTATTTTATTTTATTTTTTATGTGGTGCTGAGGATTGAACCCAGCACCTCACACATGCCAGGTAAGTGCTCTACCGCTGAGCCACAGCACCAGCCCTAATCCCCCCTTTTTTTTAACAACTGAAAAATACTGATGCTCAGGACATGGGGAGGCCTCACCAAAGTCAAACAAGAATGCTAAAACAGAGCTGGGATTCAAATCCAGGTTCAGTTATTGCCAGAGGCAAGAGCATCAGAGCATGATATCACCTCCCCTGCTAAAGAGGATTCACTTCTTTAAGATCAATCTGATACCCCCAAGCGTCCCTTACCCCTTTTGTCCACCTCTCTGGGATAGGGACTCAGAAGTTGGCTGAGGTATGACCTGAATGACATGACAGCGTTGGATGGAAGGGACCAAATCCATCAAGGAAGAGACGGGAGTTGGGGGAGAAGCCAGGACATGGTCATAAATGCGACTCTCACACCCAACACTTAAGGATTTGTCCTATACTGGGCCCTGTGATCAATCCTTCCATAGGATCCTCTTGTCCCATCCCCCTGTGTACAATCCCACCCAAAGCATGAGAATTTGAAGCTCAAAGAAGTATAGGATCATTTTCAAGGTCATTTAGCTACTTGGTAGCAAATCAAGCATTCTAACTATTTCTGGTTCTCACATCAGAAGAATGCTTTTCTCTGTCTTATATTAATTGCTTTCTTTTTATTCTTATTTTAATCATTTTATTTTTCTTTTTCATCTATAGACACATAAAAACCAGGGGCTAGCTATCTCTGAGGTTGGAGGGGTTATGTTAAACACTTGTTAGTGCTCAGGGCTCTGCCAGTTTCTCAGATTTTTCTCTCTGATCAGCTCTGTCGAGAGACCTGTTGCTGTTCCCAAGCTGAGCCACAGTCTATAGTAAACTTCTTTGGGAAGGGTTTCCCCCTGGAAGATTCATTGGAGGAAATTTCCAAATGTAAGCATCCCTTACTAGTTTTACAAGAGAGAAGCCATTACCACCTTCCCAGTCTGTATCAGGGGTGAAGATGCACCCATTTTTCTCCAAACTGAAGTTCTGTTTAAAAATGTGTTCTTTTTTACTTTTCTTTTCTTATGTTGGGGATGGAACCCAGGCCTCCCACATGCTAGGCAAGACTCTACCACGGAGTTACACACCCAGCCCTTAACTATGTTCCTTAAAGTTATGCTCTGATAAACTTGGATCTCTGTCTAAAAGCTCTCTAGCTGGGGAAAAAAATGGTAACAAATTCTAAACTAGCTGTCAGAAAATGTGGTAATAGGAGAAAAAAAAATGAGTTTGAGGCATCAGTGAGATCGCACCATTATGTAAACTGTTTGTTTCTCCTTCTGTTTCATCCAGAGGTAAGAAAGGACCTGTTGAGGAGAAAGAGCCTGCCCCAGACCTCCCTTGGCAGAACAAGAGGATGAGGAAGGACCACAGAGGCTCCTCAGACTAACTGGAGAGGGAGAGGAAGCAGCGAAGCCACTGGGAGTCTGAAAAGACTTTTAATGTCAACCTTGTTCGAAGCATGTCCGGCACAGGTGAGCTCTGGGAGGATTCAACGTGACGAGAGATTCGGTGTTTGAAAAACCTCATCTGCCCATCAGCTAAGTCAATTCTCAGTCTGGCCCTTCCTGGGTAGGGGATGGGGTGACCTTATTCAAGGTTGCAGAGCAGGGACCTGAGAGAGACTCAGAGCTAACTCTTCAAGTTGTTTGTAGTTATACTCCAAATCTATATTCTACCTGTAGATGATCTTAAGGTGGGCAATTAGGTCTGCTTAATATTCTCTTTTTCTTTATTCAAAACAAAGGTTTAGCTCACTGGTAGAGAGCTTGCCTAGCATGCACGAGGCGATAGGTGCCATCCCCAGCACTGAAACAACAACAACAAAAATGGATCATTGACCTTAAGAAGTCCGCCTTTAGTCTAAGTCACTTCTCCAGCAAAATGTTGAAAGAGCTGATTATGATTCAGGCCCTCAGATCCCCCATTTTTAAATATCTTTCCTTTCTCCTCTTCCTCCTGCCCCAAGACTCATCTCAGTCTACCCTTATCCTCTCTCCTTGTTCCTTGACTTCAAGGAAGATCTACTCGCAGGGACAGATGCACATATACATATCAGAATTCTCAGGCAACAGCATTTAACAAGGAGATAAGAATGGCCTAAGCCAGAGGAATTGATATTTAACTGTAGAGCTTCAGAGGCCATCAAAGAGGGAAATAGGAAAAGCAGAGTCTTCCCAAGGCCCCCAAAGTCATCCCAACCAACAACCATATGCATTAGGAATCAGATCAATGTCGCCAAATTTTATAGGTTTGGCCAGTTTCAATAAGAGGCCGTGAGCCACATCAGAAACCACACTGGACCGGGAATCTTCTGAACTTTGTTTTCCTCATATGCAAACACTGGAGGTACATCTCATAACCCCCTGCTTAACATTGTGATATTTCAGAAGGTAGCTCTGTAAGGGTTGTGGCTGGGATGCAGTCTCTGTCGCTGATACTGGGGAGACTTGGCAAGTCCCTGAATCTCACTAAGCACTAGCTTTCCCATCTGTATGCTGGGAATTAAAAGCATCTACCTCAGGATGGGGTTGTGGCTCAGTGGTAGAGCACTTGCCTAGCACGTGCAAGGCCCTGGGTTTGATCCTCAGCACCACATAAAAATAAATAAAATAAAGGTATTGTGTCCAACTACAACTAAAAAAAAATAAATATTTTTTTTTAGAAGTACCTACCTCAGAGGATTATGAGAAATTCAACAAGTTACTGGTACATGACAGGGTTCCATGAGTAGTTATTTTCATTGCCTCCTGTTACAGAGTGACCTGCTCTTTCCCAAGCAGCAGCCTGTCACCTGTAAGGTGACTATTCTTTAAAAAAAATTGGGCTGAGCATAGTGATGCACACCTGTAATCCTAGGAACTCCGGAACTGAGGCAGGAGGATTGCAAGTATGAGGCCAGCCTCAGCAATTTAGGAAGTCCATAAGCAATTCAGCAAGATCCTATCTCAAAATTTTCTAAATAAATTAAAAGGGCTGGGGACATTGCTCAGTGGGGAAGTGCCACTGGGTTCAATCCCCAGTACCAAAATATAAAATTTTTTTTAAAAAAATTGAGGATGAACATTCCATTAGTTTTACCAGTTTCTCTAACCAATTTCAGAAAGACCTTTATGTCCAAAACAATAAGAAGTCTGTTGAGAACGAAGAAAATGAATTTCTTTCTTAAACAAATGGAGCTTTAATATTCTAACTTTTCACCCTTGCCTTTAGGAGTCACTGAAATTAATTGGGTTTGGTATTGAAAGAAGCAAATTATTCTCCTTATGTTTTCATAATCAGGTCCCTGGAAAGAATTTTTAAAGAGAAATGAGTATGTTGCACCTGGTCAATATTATAAAACAATTAGTTCTCCAATTAACAAGAGGATAACAAAAATATCACATTTTATTAAGTCTTCTTGGAAATAAAGTTGGATCCTATCAGCTTAATAGTTGGTGACAGTTTCAGTCCTCCTAACTGTTCAGCATAGAATGTACACAAGAAATTATATAAAAATTGAATATTTTGTTCATCAAAAGTTAAAATGTGGGGCTGGGGTTGTGGTTCAGAAGAAGCACACTTGCCTAGCATGTGTGAGGTCCTGGGTTCGATCCTCAGCACCACATACAAATAAAATAAAGGTATTGTGTCCACCTACAACTAAAAACTAAATGTTTTTTTCAAAAGTTAAAATGTGGGACTGGGGGGGCTGGGGATGTGGCTCAAGCGGTAGCGCGCTCGCCTGGCATGCGTGCGGCCCGGGTTCGATCCTCAGCACCACATACAAACAAAGATGTTGTGTCCGCCAAAAACTAAAAAATAAATATTAAAAAAATTCTCTCTCTCTCTCTCTCTCTCTCTCTCTCTCTCTCTCTCTCTCTCTCTCTCTCTCTCCCCTCTCTCACTCTCTCTTAAAAAAAATGTGGGACTGGGGTTGTAGCTCAGTGGTAGGGCACATGTTTAGCATGGGTGAGGCACTGGGTTTGATCCTCAGCACCATATAAAAATAAATAAAGTCATTGTGCCCATCTATAACTAAAAAAAAAAATTAAAAAGTTAAAATCTTTGTCAGAGTTTAAAATATCCCTTTACTTACTTAAACTCCTACAATGCCATTGATTTCTTATTTTCTTCCTTTAATGCATAAATAGGTGCATTATAAAATATAGGTCAGAAAAAGGAAAAGAAAATCCACCAAACTGTGCAACTAGTTACCAAACCAGACATGAGGAAGACATCCTTGATTTCTCCACACATGACAGCATTCAGCTAGTCTTGTCAACTGCACCTCCTTAATAGCTCTGGAATCTCCATTCCATTATAACCTAGGTCAAGTCCTTCTCCTGTCTGACCTAGATCCATGGACCAGTAGCCTTGGCACCAACTGAGAACTTGTTAGGACTGCAAAATCACAGGCCCTCCCCAGACCTACTGAATCAGAAATTGCATTTTTAACAAGATCCCTTGGTGACTCCGATGTCCCTTAAAGTTTGAAATGTGCTGCACCAGATTCTGTAATATCTACCAAGCTCCTGGATGATACCCATGTAGCTCTTCCATGGATACATTTTGAATGTCTCCTCACATATTTCCATGTTTCCCGCCTAGCCTTCTTCCAGTCCAACTGACACTATTTTTTTGCCAACTGACACTATTTCATACTGTCATATGAAAGGATCACTTCTCTGATCAGAACCTTCAACAGTCCTTGGAGTGCCCATTTGTGTTTCTGGTATTAGTAATAATAGTCGGAGGAGTTGTTGTTTGTATTAGTGAAGGTAGCAGGATCTGCCAAAACACATCAACTCTCAAATCTCAACAGTTTAATACAAGATATTATTTCTTGTGTACATTTTGTCCACCATGTGTATTCTTTTTTTTTTTTAATATTTATTTTTTACTTGTACTTGAACACAATATTTTATTTATTTATGTTTATGTGGTGCTGAGGATCGAACCCAGGGCCTCTCACGTGTGAGGCGAGCGTTCTACCTCTGAGCCACAACCCCAGCCCCTGTCCACAAGGTGTATTCTTGATTTAAGTAGTGGCTCAAGACCCAAGCTCTTTCTACCCTGAGGCTCAGTTGTATTCAGCGTGGCTTCTATGATGCTGGCCATTGTGGGTGGAAGAGATAAGAATAGAACAGTCTTTAACTGTGATCTCAATTAAGTTTTATTGAATTTCAATTGTTTAAGTCACCCAATTTTTAGGGCAACCTAATCCAGTGAACTCAGATTTCCACTTGTGATGGTTAATTTTATATATCAGAGGGCCCAGATATTTAATGACTTCTGGAATCTATAAGGGCATTTCTGGATGAGAGTAGCATTTGAAATGAGTAAAGCAGATTGCTTTTCCCCATGTAGGTGGGACCATGAAGGTCTGAAAAGAATAAAAATTTGGGTAAGAAAGAATTTTTTCTCTCTCTCTGTCTGAAGTGTCTCCAAGCTGGAACATTGGCCTCCCACCTTTGAACTTGGACTGGAACTTGCACCAGTGACTTTCCTGATTTTCAGGTCTTTCAATTCAGGCTAGAACTATATCATTAGTTCTCCTGGATCTCCAGCTTTCTCCCTATAGATCTCGGATTTCTAGCAGTTAGAACTGTGAGCAATAAATCTTTGTTGTTTAAGCCACTCAGTTATGGTACTTTTTTAGGGCATCTGAAGCTAACTAAGACGCATACCCCAGTTCAGACCACCTTTGAAGGTTTATCTTCTCCAGTTTTACTTAAATGTGTGCACAGTGAGAGGGACAAAGGAGGTAAGAGATTTCACAACTGCATCTCTTGGGACAGAGATGCATTTCCATCATGATGAGCAGGAGAGGCCTCACCCAGCCCCCAAAAGAAGCAAGTTTGTGATCTGAAGCCCAAGTGGGCCATCTGGTCTAACCAATGGAAAGCTGGGAAGGAAACAATGACAGGGACAAGATATAGGATTTCTTGCCCTTTTCTCCATACATTCATTTTGCCATTGTACCCTGCCTTTCCAATATCCTTATAACAGCCTCCTGATTGGTCTAGGTGCCAACCGTCTCTTCCGCTCCCATTTATCCTTCACCATGCCATTGTAGAAATCGTTATCTGAGCTTGTCCCTTCATTTCTTGGTGGGTTAAGAGCATGGAATTTGGAACCATGATGCCTAATTTCACATCACTTTTCTGTTATGAATAGGTGTATTGCTTTATCGAGTTACCAAGTTTCCTCATCTATAAAACAGGGGCATAGTAGATAGATTGGTGACTCCCTCCCCCCCACCCCGCCGTCCTAATTCCCAGAAACTGCTGGGAAGGATAATTGCATTTAAAAAAGAGGTCTATGCAAGTAATTAAGTCAAGGATCTTAGAATAAAATCATCCTGGATTATCCAGTGGATTGTAAAATTAATAGCAGGTATCAAAAAAAATTGACCATAAAAATAAAGAGTTAGTTTTATTTTAGGTTCTCAATGCTATTCCATTGGTCTATATGTCTGTCCTTATGTATCTTATATATATATATATATATATATATATATATATATATATATATATATATAATTTTAGTGCTTAGGATAGGACCTTACACAAGCTAGGCAGGTGCTCTGCCACTGAGCTATGCTCCCCGCACCACCACCCCCAATTTTTTTAAAAAATTTTCTTTTGAGACAGGGTCTCACTTAGTTGCCTAGACTAGCCTTAAACTTGACATCCTCCTGTCTTAGCCTCCCAAGTACTTAGAATTCACCACCATGCCTGGCTGTGAGTCATTTTTTAAATGGGATATAATTTACAAACCATAAAATTCGTCCTCCTCAAGTATGCAATTTGGTGACTTGTAGCATATTCACAAAATGATGTGATATGCAACCATTACCACTTAAGTCCAGAACATTTTTATTATCTCTAAATCCTTTTTGTGGCCACTGCTTTCCTCTTCTTCAGACTATACTTTTTTTTTTCTCTCGTTCTGGGGGTTGAACCCAGGGCCTCAAGCATACTAAGTTCTACAAAGTGAGATACAACCCCAGCTAGGTGACAGATGGGCTTTGGTTCCTTCTGTTGCTCTGCCCCTAAGGGAAGTGACTATAAATAAGCTGGCTGGGTCTGAGATCTTCCTAGTTTTAAAACTAAGGGAACCTCTTTAGTCCTGGTCACATTTTAGTAAAATAGATGAAGATGGACCTTCAACTGAATAAACACAATTATTCCCTGTGGTATACATTATCAGTGCCCTGTCCTGTGTCTTACCACTTGGATTTGTGTACCAGCTATCTCCACACTGCCTGTAGCTCATCTCTTTGTCTAAGGTTTCACCAAAATCATGGAAGCCTACAGCACTCAGAACAGTAGGCTGGATTAACCCAGCTCTGTGGGAGCAGCATTGATATTGATGGCCACTCTTGGGTGGGATAATTCTAAGGCAAGAGTTTTACCCTGGATTCTGTCATTTCCCCCAAAGGGATATGTTTCATTCACCCACGGTGGCAGCTGGCTTCATTGTGTGCCCTTACTTTCTTGCCTTCCCTTGCTTGATCACTTTTCCACTCTTAGATCTTTATCTCGGGGTCTTTTTCTGGACAAGTCCAAACTCCAACATCCCCCACTCCCAGACCTTTGAAAGAGACACCGAGCACTTTCTCAAACCTGTGTGGAGTGTTTTTGCAAATGGAACTTCCAATCCTTTCTTTCGATCAAATTGCTGCTCATCAAGACCCCATATAGACATTCGAGAACTATCACCCTTTGGTTGGACAGATCTTGACATCTTCCCACCCCACAACACACACAGTTCCTTACTCAAAGCCAAAACCACCTTCAATCTTCAGGTTCCCTCTCGGGCTCAGGAAGGCCAAATTCAAAGCAGGAAACCTTCTAGTCATGGCTGGCTGCGCTCCATCTGATGGTACAGAATCACATCAGAACTTCTTATTTCTGTTTATTATCAGTGTCAGGTCCTCTTGGCAGGCAGGATCATGCCCCTGCCTGTCAGTAGTGAGAATTGTCTGAGCCCTCTGAGAAAAATGGATCACAAATGCACTGCAGTATAAATGCAGAGAGAAGCAGAATTATGAATGCAGACAGCCGGAGCAAAGTGACATTAGAGAAAGGAGATCTGACCAGAGTCACATCCAGAGGACCCTCCACTACCCTGAAATCTGTTCATGACTTCTGCATGAAATCCCACCATAAGACAATTAAACTAGAGTATGTATGCTGAAGGTGTCTTTGCAGCTATATCTCCATCTCACATGCTCTTCTTCGTGTTTTTTTTTTTAGTTGTCTATGGACATTTATTTTATTTATATGTGGTTCTGAGAATTGAACCCAGTGCCTCACACATGCTAGGCAAGCGCTCTGCCACTCAGCTGCAATCCCAGCCCCAACATGTTTTTCTTATAATGGAATATCTACACCCCTCCACTGAGAGGTGGGGTCTGTACTACCTTCTCTCAAAACTGGCTCTGCTTCAATGCATGAGATGAAGCAGAAGTGACATTGCATGAACTCTCAGACCAGGTCATAAAGGCAATAATGAGTTCTTCCTGGATCTCTAGAGGGATGCTTGCCCTAGGAACCCAGTCACCTTACGAAGAGAAAGCTCAGGCCATAAGGGACTGCAACCTGCTAGTTGTAGCCAGCTTCACCACACGAGTAAGTGAGGCTTCTGGTGATTCCGCCCCTAGACTTCAAATCCTGCAACTGAAGATGGCAAGAGAAGAATAAAGAAGAATCAGGACTTCTCCACTCTGCCCTGTGTGAGTTGGACTCTCAAAAACTGAGAGATAATAAATGAGCATTGGTTTCAAGACCCCATTTTTGGCTGATTTCTTATACAGCCAGAGATGACTAAAACAGACGTGAATTCTTTGGTTGTACTAGAGGGCGGCCTGTCTAGGTAAAAGCAGACCCAGATGGGGACATGTATGAGGTTGGGTAGTCATTACAGTCTAGTGTGAATCACTCCTACTTGGTACCATTCTTTTATCCCTACACACATACACACACACACACACACACACATACACACACTCACACACTCACACACACACACACACACACACACACACACACACACAAAGATATGGTTTAAAGTCTTAGGAAGCTGGGTACCTGTCATCCCAGCGACTTGGGAGGCTGAGGCACCAGGATCAAAAGTTCAGAGTCAGCCTCAGCAACTCAGCGAGGCTCTAAACAACTGAATTCAGTTAAAAAAAATCTCCTTGTCTTCTTAAATTGCCAAGGATCTCACTAAGTTGCTGAGGCTGGCCTCCAACTGTGATCCTCCTGCCTCAACCTCCCTAGCAGCTGCTATTACAGGCATGTACCACCACACCTTTCAATCCTTCTTCTTATACCAAGGACAAAGTGTCAAATTGTTGTTCCTAAGCCTTTAACACTTCTCTCACTATTGCTGATCTGCAAATCTCCCTCTTTAATAATGAAAAGCCTGAGGCCTGGAACTCAGAGAGTTCCCAGGCAAGTGTCTAGCTACCATTTAATCACATTTTTGCTTTTGTTAGAGTGATTTTCACAGTTCTTCTCCTTTTATGGTAGATGATTCTGGTTTTCCATTTAACATAGCGATTTAAAAAATGTTCTTTTAAAGCTGTAAATTGTGTTTATGGTTTTTTTTAAAAGCAAATCTGTTTCAAAATATTAAATATATTATGGTGTAGATGGTTCTTGGATTTGGAAAAGAACATGAGAGTGCTCTAGTCAAGTGACAGACATTTGGAAGTATGATATTGGGCTGCCAAGGGCAGGGGCCCGGGTAACAGCTTCATGGAACTAGGTGGACCACCTGACAACTGAACCATGTTCCTGGTCCTGAACTCTGTTCCTACAGTTCCCTGTTCTGCTTCTAGGACCCCAATTCTTGTGTTGCTCTCCTGTCCTTTCAGATTCTTCCAGAAGGTAAATCAACTCACACTTTGGATTATTTGGTACAAATATTTATAACCCAGCAATTCAATTTTTAGGAATTTAATAAAATTACCATGAATGTGCCCAGGGTGCGTGGCTGAGAAGATTTGGGGCCACATTATTTAGGACAAGGAGAAACTAGGATCTTCCTAAAAAGCCAACCATAAGGAACCAGTATAGCAAATGAAAGTACTGTAGACCTCCCCCAAACAGGCTGGCCAAATGACAATAAAATACCAAACACTCTGTACCAAATACTTCTCTGGGAAATTTACACGTTAACTCATTTAATCCTCACAGTGCTTCTACGAGGCAAATGTTATTATTGGCCCCATTTTACAGATGACAAAACTAGGGCAGAGAAAGGTTAATTATCTGGTCTAAGGTCACACAGCTGGTACCTAGCAGAGCTGCATGCCTGTAATCCCAGCAGCTCTGGAGGCTGAGGCAGGAGGATCACAAGTTCAAAGCCAGCCTCAGCAACTTAGCAAGGCCCTAAGCAACTTAGTAAGACCCTGTCTCAAAATTAAAAAAAATTAAAAATAAAAAAAGGGCTAGGGATGTTGCTCAGTGGTTGAGCACCCTGATGCCAAAATAATAATAATAATAATAATAAGGCATGCTCTCTCAGTTACTATGCTGGAGTCTCCTCCCCTTAAGACCAATATTGGAGGTGAAAATGATTGACATGGAAAAGCATTCCCAAATATATTAGTAAGTGAAAAAGGCAGGCAGGTACCAAAAGAAAAAAAAATCCAGAAAAACATATACCATATGTCAAAAGAAGATATTTCTGGTTGGTGGGAGTATTTTTTGCTATTTTGTTTGTTTCTCTGTGTTTTCCAGGTTTTCAGTACTGAATGCTTGTTACCTTTAATTATAGAAATGAAATTTCTGCAAAGATGGCTTTTCTACTCAGCTTTCCTATTCCTAGCTGCTCCTTAAGAGAATGGACAATAATAATAAAAGTGATCGTAATGATGGCCGACATTGAAGGAGTTATTGGTATTTTAATGGATTGACAAGCATGATCTCATTTAATTTTCCACAACCAGTACCTCGCTGGATAGGGCCTCCCGGGTTATGCACTGCACAACCCCAGGGGTTACAGCTGACATAGAGTCTACATTATGGACTGGACTGTGAATGGTAGCCCTTGGCAACCCAACTGCCTAGCAAAACCCAAGAGGGGTAGATAATAAGCAAATAAGCAAAACCAACATGGTTGAAACCCAGGGTTCATTCCTCTTGTTTGTAGTTGCAAAGATACCCAGGGCATATCAAAGAAGGCAAAATAAAATCTGGACATCTAGACACAGGCTTAGGAACCAACAGGTGCATGGTGACAACATGAAAATCGAATGCCAAGAGTTAGGACTCCCCCAGCACCTCTACACCCCAGCTGTAGACCCTGCTCTGTCCCCACCTAGCTACACGAGATCTTCAGAAAGTTCCTTCCCCCCCACTCCTTCCTCTGGGCTCAGCTTCACCATCTGCAAAATGAGGGAATTAGACAAGATGATCTTTAAGATCTCGCAGCTCCGAGAGTCTACAATTACAGATGGCATCCCAATATGGGCCCAGAATCGTGCCCTCCCACGCAGCATGGACCATCTCCCTCCTGCTTGCTGCAGGCAGCATCTCTCAGGCTGACCTAGTTTGTGCGATGGGGAGAGAAGGGCAGAACAGGGCATGCAGGGGGAGTGAAGACCCAGAGGCTCCTCTGCCTCTGCCTCTCTCACCTCCTGAGGTCTCTCCTCCCAGCTCCTCTGAATGCAAAGGCTTAAAATATCTGACAGGGTGGCCGTGTGGTTTCAAAGCATTGCTTTTTTTTTTTTCTTCTTTTTTTCTTTTTTCCAATTGCATTGGTGATTCACCAGGGTTTCTCTCTGACTTTCCAAACATGCTTTGTGGAAGTCATGCATGCGGGATCTTCAGGGTGTTTTATTAAATGCAAAATCAAGGTGCAGAGCCGTGTGCAGCAGGGTGAGAAATAAAACAATGCAAACATACATTTGTGTTTGTTCATGGAGGGAGCTCTGGAAGGAAACAGGAGACCCCGGTAGCCATTTGTCTCCTGGGAGGGAAACTGGGTGGAGGTTGGGCAGAGGAGGAAAACCTTATGCCTTTTTGAGTGTGTGTACTACCTACTCAGTTGTTTAAAAAATCAACAAAAGACATTCTTCCTCCAAGACTCCCTGCCTGACTGGGTTCACATAACAAAATACCCATAGATGGCATGGCTTAGACAACAGGAATTTATTTTCTCACAATTCTAGACCCTTGAAGTTCAAGATCAAGGTATAGGCAAGGTTGGTTCCTTCTGAGAATTCTGTATCTTCACATGATAATCTATGTATGTCTGTTCAATTCTCTTCTTTTTTTTTTTTTTTTCTTCTTGGTTACTGGGGATTGAACCCAGGGGCGCTTTTTACGACTGAGCCACATCCCTAGCCCTTTTTTATATTTTTAAATTTTATCTTTAATTTTTTTTTACATAGTTGTAGATGGACAGCATACCTTTATTTTATTTATTTATGTGGTATTGAGGATTAAAGCCAGTGCCTCACACATGCTAGGCAAGTGCTCCACCACTGAGCTACACCCCAGCCCCTATATTTTTATTTATTTTATTTTTTAAAACACTTTGAGATAGTTTTAATTACTCTAGTTGGACCCAATATCTTTATTTTATTTATTTATTTTTATGTGGCACTGAGGATCAAACCCAGGGCTTCCCATGTGCTAGACAAGTGCTCTACAGCTGAGCCGCAACCCCAGCCCTATATTTTTATTTTGAGACAGGGTCTCGCTCAGTTGCTCACAGCCTTGCTAGATTGCTGAGGCTGGCCTCAAACTTGTGATCCTTCTGCCTCAGCCTCCCAAGTTGCTGGGATGACAGATGTGTGCTGTGTTTGTGATACACTTTCATTATCTCTAGTCACAGAACCTAATGTTTATCACTCATGTTGCCTCCTAACTAAATGCTGGGCTCCAGAAAGCAGGGCCTACAGAATTCTCATCTTTATGGGCCAGAGGATAGTAATAAAGAACAGGGTCTGGCTGACTAGTTTTCCTGGAAGCAGTAGCCCAGGCTGATTTGGAAGGCCATAAGGATATAATTCGGAGGAACTTTCAGAAATACCAGAGGGGCCACCTTTAAAAGCAGGTTTTTTTTTTGAATGAATGAATGAATAAAATATGAGAATTAATGTAATACAACCCACAAGCTGATGACGCCAAGGGATGTTTGAGCTATATATGAAACTCCTGTCTCTCCTGACACACAGATCTGCCTGGCGCAATGACAAGCATATCAGATTTGTAGTGGGCATCTGCTGTTAGATCTGTCAAGCAGGGATCCTTCATTAGGCTTCTCCAGAGACACAGAACCAAATCAATATACATGAAGAAATTTATTTCAGAACTTGGATGCTGTGCTCATGCAGGCCAAGGAGTCCCAAGATGGAGAACAAAAAAAAAAAAAGATATCATTCAGCCCAGGTATGAAGGTATGGAGGCTGAGGCAGGAGGTACTGATGGTAGTCCAATGATATAAGTTCTGATCTGAAAGCCTGAGATGCACTGATGTCCAAGGGCGGGAGAAAATATACATCTCAGCTCAGGCAGAGAGAGAGAGAGAACAAGCACACAAGATCATTCCCACTGTCTTCCCCTCTGCCTTTTTAGTTCTGTGCAGGCCCCAATAAATTAGATGATCCAACCCACACTGGTGAGGGTGCATCCTCTTTATTCAGTCTACTGACTCAAATACTAATATTTTTCATTTACACCTTCATAGATGTTCCCAGACTTAATATTTCATCAGCAATCTGGGCATCCCTTATCCCAGTCAAGTTGGCACCTAAAATTAATCATTGCATTCCCTTTGGATTTTTTTTCCCCCTGGGAAAAGAATCCAACTTTCCTTTTGGGGAAACCAACTCAAGCCATTCTCAATCCATTTTTTTTTCTCTCCATGTGCTTTAAATGGGTGGACAGCATCTCCTTCTCCAGGAATCAGCCCAGGGTCCACACCCAGCCACGGTAAGTACTATGTTCTCTGGTTTACTGTGATTGGCTCAGAGATGAGCATGTCACCCCAGCTTGTCCAATCAGAACAATTTCTTGGAGTTTTACTGTCAGGAATTTGGGAATTGCTCTGAAGGAAAGCAACATTTTTGTTTTTGTTTTCCACCAGGGCTGCTAAACCGGAACTGCTAGTGGCCCTTTTACTACTGTGAGAAAAACGTCAGTCTGAATTCCTGTTTCTATTGTGTGAGCACCTGGATACAGCCATGCAAGAAGTCAGACTGGCCCTGAACATCGTGGTTATGTGAGCCAATAACCATTCCTTATATCTTACATTTGTTTGAATTGGGTTTTATGTCACTTATAGTCAAATGAATAGCCCATACAGGACAAGTTCTCTATAATATTTATTTGTAAGTCCAATCCTGTCTATGTAGACCTGGAACTATTTCACTAGTAAGTGTCAATTCATGCATCAAATAACTTGCACATATATGGCCCTTTAGAGTGTACTTACGCCTTTCTTAAATTGTGTGTGTGTGTGTGTGTGTGTGTGTGTGTGTGTGTGTGTGTAAATTGGTATTGGAGATGGGAAGGAAACAAAATGAGATTGACTGAAGATTCTACCTACCAGGAGTATCCAGATGTTGATTCTGACCCAGCCAGGACACTTCCACTGGAAGGTGGTTGATTTTGTGGTCTGGGCCAGTAATGAACTGGAGCTCACCTGTATCAGCTGACAAAATGATTTGTTAAATATTTGGAAATTTTGTGGTTGGTTGTTGGTAGGTTGAAATCAGCCATGATTAGAGTATTTGTACCATGCATATTGCCACATCTACCAATCGAGGCAATTTGCCCTCTAGGAGAATTGGTTCACCAGTAAATCACAGGCCCTGACATTGATTCAACGGGTTCCCAAATGGTTAGCAAGAGTAACTGCTGAGCAATAATAACAACCACCACCATATTCCTCTTAAGACCACTTCCCCCACCCCCGGGCTTAAACCTAGGAGTGCTTTCCCACTGAGCCACATCCCCAGCCTATTTTATTTTTTGAGACAGGGTCTCACTAATTTGCTTAGGGCCTCACTAAATTGCTGAGGCTAGCCTCAAACTTGTGATCCTCCTGCCTCAGCCTCTCCAGTCGTTGGGATGACAGGGATGTGCCGCTACACCCCACCCTCTTCAGAGCACTTTTTTGACCCTAATCTCATCTCGTGCCTCCAGCAGTGTGGAGAAGTAGAAATTTCTTACCCATCTCCTTCCAGGTCAGGAATCCAAAGCCTAGAGATGTACAGTCTATGGTCTGAGGCAGAGCTAAGAAATAATCTCAGGTCTTTGGACCCTGTGCTCATGTTGTTTTCCTGACACCCTGTGGGAGGTGATTGGAATATCAAAACGGGGTCTAAACAAGCAATTTGGTCACCGGGTATGGGAAAGCTGTTTCTATAAAAAAGAGCATTTTAACAATATCTTTCGGAGCAGAGGTGGCCAATTAGCAAAGTGGTCACCCAGGGATTAGCAATAATACTACACATTCAATCTGCTGAGAAAACACAGCATTGCTTCTAATAAATTATATACCTCACAATTTGCACATAATTTTTTTTGGGTTAATAAAGCCCTTTCAAGTATTTTGCTTCCACAGATCAACTCCTCAAAAGTGCCTGGAAATTTGGACCCTGTGCAGGGGGCGATTAACCTAAAGCCCACCACCAAAACTCATCTCCCTAGACTTCTAAAGTAGCCTGGGAAAAAAACTGATTATTTACTTTCGCAGTACCTTTTGATACCTACAGACATGTGATCTAGTTCCGGCTATTGAGATTTAACTAAAAGTTCTACTTTGCTGATAAAAGCTACCCTCTATCCCTTCTTTATCCTGTCTAAAACAAGGATGGATGTGATAGCTGGTGCTGCAGAAGCCATTTTGTAACCATGATTCGACAAGACAAAAATCTAAGTAGAACAGATCAGAAAGACAGCCAGAGTATGGGTATTTGATGTTATTATTAAGTCTGTCCTAGGCTTCTTCCTGATTCTATTGTTAGTGACAAAACAAAGCACTGTCATATATTAATTGCAGTAGAAACACTTCTCGTGTTACTAACAATTCAAGTTCTAGGATTCTATCTTAACAGTTTAAGTTCAAGAGGAGGTTAATGAAATAAATTGTCTGGTGGAGATATATTACATACTCTTCAGTTATTGAAAACTGTTATTATATTCCAGGAATTTTTAGCCTTGTGTTCTTTTTTTTAAAATACCTTTATTTTATTTATTTATTTTTATGAGGTGCTGAGGATCGAACCAAGTGCCGCACATGTGCAAGGCAGGCACTCTACCACTGAGCCACAAACCCAGCCCAACCTTGTATTCTTAAATAATATCCTTAAAATTATATATAGACATGTTAGTATGAATATATATGTGTGTTTTTCTGGGCATATAATTCATATCAGATTTTCAAAATTTTCAAAAAAATGTTTAAAAGTCATTATAAATGAAAATTTACGGGTGTCAAAAGTTGCCCAAAATATTTGGGGGGAATATAAATTTGCAAAACTGTGTGTATAATATTCTTGCATGCAAGAAAAATTGTACGTATGTTGTAAATGCAGGCATACATGGTAATGAGGGAAAATTTGCAGAATACATAATTGGGTATTCAAAAAATAGTTTTATTAAAAACTTGCCAACCAGGCTTGGTGGCTGCACAAGCCTGTAATCCCAGCAGTTTGAGAGGCTGAGGCAAGAGGATCATGAGTTCAAAGCCAGCCTCAGCAAAAGTGAGGCACTAAGCCACTCAGTGAGACCCTGCCTCTAAATAAAATACAAAAAAGGCTGGGGATGGGGCTCAGTGGTCAAGTGCCCCTGGGTTCAATCCCTGGTACCAAAACAAACAAACAAACAACAACTTTTAAGGGGCTGGGGGTACTATGACTCAGTGATCGAGCATTTACTTTTTGTTGTGATGGCTCCTGGCTGCAACCCCCAGCATTCCAAAATAAAATGAAACTTTATTTCTTCAAAGTGAACTTATGTCAGTCTCATATGTTTCATTCCTAATGAGAAAACATAATCTTACCATTCAAAGTAACTCAGACACTTCCTGATATAAAGTGATCGGTTCAAGAGTCTCCCATTCCCTGCTCCTTCCCTGCTCTCTAGGGGTGGTTGGAGTAGATGTCTGTGCCATCCTGGAATCCAGAGGGACACCTGTTCCCCCACTCCCCCTCTGCTCTTCCCGGGCCTCTGCAATCCATCTCTCTGGTTGCCATGGTCACAGTCTGACCACCTCTGCTAAAGCCATAGTCCTGCCCTGGCTACCAGTTGAGGTGTCCCTGTGTTCCAGGTTAACGTTCTTGTAATTTCAGCCCATTGAGCCCGGGTCGCAAAGGTTCATGGGAAATCCTCAGATACTTTCCCTCAACTGAAAGGGTGCCCTCAGCTTCACCCAAGCAAGGGTTACTTGTCCCTGAAGATTCCAGGTTTGACCTGGAGTGACTTAAATGTACTTACACAAGAGAGAAGAGGCCCCAGGGCCTGCTGGTTTTGTATTCTTGCTACATCTACTGAGGGTTCAGAGCGTCCATTCCCAGTGCCAGGTGTGGGACAGAGCTCTGAGTCCCTTCTCAGAACCTAAACAGTATGTCACCTCCCTTCTCATCCCTCTAATTCTCTCTCTTCTTTCCAGACATATCACTCTCTTTTTAAAATATTTTTGTTAGTTGTAGATGGACACAATGCCTTTATTTATGTATTTGTTTGTTTATTTATTTATTTTTTATGTGATGTGCTGAGGATCGAACCCAGTGCCTCACATGTGCCAGGCAAGCGCTCTACCACTGAGCCCCAGCCTCAGCCCTTCTATTGTATCGTTTGTGTCATCCTGAAATCTGGAGGATTTGATTTCTATCTCTTCTTTACTCTGAGGTTTCTCTTACAAACGCCGTGTGCTCTGAAGCTTCTGGGTTTGCTCTTTTATGCGCAAAAGTCAATCTATTGAAAAATCTAGCTCCAACCTTGTGAATTAAAAAGTACATTCCAAATTTTGTCCCTGCTGTAAATTTCCCAATCCCCTTAGAAGTGGCTAAGAATGTGTTTTTTCTGTTTGTGAAGAATATTTCTCATCCTTAGTAGGTAATACCTGCAAAAGGCCTGAATGAGGACTTTAAAACACGAGATATGAGATAACAAGTGTTAGAAGCAAGAAGCCTCTTAATAATTCAAAATATTTGAATGCTTGGGGTGCATTAGAAAAGACCCGAGAAGATCCACGCAGAGGTGTTGGCAGCCGTGATAGCTGGATGATGAGAATGTATTAATGTAATAGCTACAGTGGAAGTTACAGAGAACCCAACCAGCAGCCGCTTAAAAAAAACAAGAGTTTCTTTTCCTCATAAAATAACATGTCTGGAGGTAGGCGGCTGCTGACTTGGTTGTTGGTATCCACTTAGAAGCAGGGCACAGTCAAGGCCAGCATCTACAGCAGTCCCCTTGGCCTGTCTCTGTGGTCTGAAGACGGTTGCACCTCCCACATTCAAGGGAGAGAGGAAGGCACGAACCCCATCTGTTTATCTGAGCTGGAAAAGCAAAAGTCTTAACATTTTCATCTCATTGGATAGAACTGGGTCACATGGCCACTCCAGCTGCAAAGGAGGCTGGGAAAATCAGAGGGCAGGTAGGCATGGGGTTAGCTGGCTACTGGTGCCTACCTAACTCTAAGAAGATTTACTTTTTAGAAAAAAAATCTTGTTTCTCAGTAGCTTCTAATTTTCCCAATGTTGTCCAGTGTTGTGCCCATATGTGCTATGTTTAATTAAATACAAATACACAAAACTTAGAAATTAAATGCAGTGTCTCATTTGAACCACCCAACCCTTGGCCCTATATAATTTTACTCTTATATTTTAAACAAAGGTAGGGCCAGGCAGGGTGACGTGTGCCTGTAATCCTAGTGGCTCCGGAGGCTGAGGCAGGAGGATCTCGAGTTCAAAGCCAATGTCGGCAACTTAGTGAGGCCCTAAGCAACTCAGTGAGACCCTGTCTCTAAATAAAAAATAAAAAGGGCTGGGGATGTGGCTCAGTAGTTAAGCACTCCTGAGATCAATCCCTGGTACCAAAAAAAAAAAAAAAAAGAGAGAGAGAGAGAGAGAGATAAGACTCAAAAATCAAATGACTTTTCCAAGGACAAATTATTGACAATGTTAAACAAAGTATACAGGTAGCCGGGCTCCCAATCCTTCCATTCTTTTAATACACCAACCTGCTATTCAATGTCAGAAGGTTTTCCGGGTACCATAGCACACACCTATAAACTCAGCAGCTCCAGAGGTTGAGGCCAGAGAATCACAAGTTCAAGGCCAGAGTCAGCAATTTAAGCAAAACCCTCAGCAACTCAGTAAAACCCTCTGGTCTCAAAATTAAAAAAAAAAAAAGAAATTAAAACTCAAAAGGACTTTGGATGTCACTTGGTGGTGAAGTGCCCCTGGGGTTCAATCCCAAGTACCAAGAATAAAAAGACGTATGCCTGGAGACTTCTAAATGAAACTTCAGTTGGGTTGATTGATAGACTAATAAAGGGCAATCAAGTATATAGCACAAAAGGCCTAATTTCCATGTGTCAAGCAGCTGTGAGACATTAGGCCTACACTGACTATCCCTGCCTCTCTATGCCCCTCCCATCTGTTCTGCCTGGCCTGTCCCTCTTGCCACCCCCAGCAAAATGTCACTCACTGGAAAGAGCTCCAGCTTTGCCTATGGCTCCCTGGAGTCTGTTTCCTGATTCTGCTACTTACTACCCACGATGCCTTCAGCAAGTTGCATCCAGTCTGGGCCTCAAATCATTCCACTAAATAAAAAGGTTATTATTTATCTCCTAGGAATCACTGTGCAATTGACAAAACAGAAAAGAGGGAAAGTTTTTTTTAAAAAAAAAAAAACATAGTATTCAACACTTAGTATGCGCTCAACTAATCACAATGACAATAATTATTGTCATCAAACAGAAGCTCAGTAACTTATAGAATTTCAGTGTATAGCCTTACACTATTGCTTGCAAACTCAGACAAGCCCTCAGCTAGAGCAGGAGGGCACAGCTCTCCTCTCTGTTCACAGAGCAGTCCCTTGTACGGTGCCCCTCTAAACTTAAAGCAAGCAGATTTATGAGCAGACTTTGAGAACTCAACTGGTTTGCCAAGTATGTTGGTCAGTTTTCCGTTACTGTGACAGTAATAACCTGAGATGATCAGTTTATAAAGAGGAAAGGTTTTATCTTATAGTTCATGGCCTATAGGCCTTGTTGCTTTTGGGCTTGTGGCAGGATCATACATCATAGTGCAAACAGGGAGGTTTTGAGCACAGATGATTGGGATCATGATTCTTGGCATTTATTAGCTGTGACTGTGGTCAGGTTACCAAAAGCCTGTGTCTCATCATTTGTTCATTTAGAAAATGGGGATAATAAATATCTTATATCTTATAGGATTGGGATGATTCTATAAATTAAACTGCATAAAGCATTTCAAATGATGAATGACACATCAAACATGTGCTATGAACACTATTATTATATTGAACACTTACTTTGTGCCCAAGGCACGGAGTCATACAAGATTGGAACTTGGAGCTGATTCTGTATCTGCACTTCTAACCACTCACCTGCTTCTATCTCTAACTACCTTCCCAGTTGCTTTCCTTTCCCTTCACAACCTCATCCCTCCTGTAGGTTCCTGGGATATAGGCCTTGTCCCTTCTTGCCAATCTTTATCTTCTGGAAGTAGGTAGTTAAGAGCAGGTCTGGTAGCTCCACCCTCAAATAGTCTTTCTCATTTCATGGCACCCATCCTCAAAGTTGCCTCGTGTTGACAAGACTGACGCTGCACTTCCAGCCATTGCATTCACATTCCAAGTATTAGGAAAGGCCATGATTATGAAGAGTGACTGCACAATCAAAGCCCTTAAAAGAGCTTTCCTGGAAGCCCCAATCAAGCATTGCCATTTGGTCACTCGTAGCTTTACAGGAGACTGAGAAATAGTTTTTCGTGTGTGCCCTTTCTTATTACTAACTAAAATTCTGTTATTCATAAAAAAAAAGAAGACTGTTTACTGGGGAAGCAACTGGCTCCTGTAACTGTCCCATCTTAAGACAGAAGAATAGGACAATAGATACTAGCTAGGAATTGAGGTCTTTCTACACCACCATCCTTAGTGTTCCTGCCGAGGAGTACGCTGTCAATAGCTGAGAAGAGATCTTTGAGAAGCCACTTGGGTCGATGATAAGACACCCAGGAAGCTCAGTTCAAGATCTGTGGGTCCTTAGCTCATCTTTTTGATAGGAAGGTTCAGATTAGCTGCAGGCCTTTTGTTTTGCTGAATGGAGACGTTCGTTTGAATCCAGAGCTCTTTTGCTTGGACAACAGAGAGACCAAATACCGCCAAGAGTCTTATTTGTTTTCATTCTTAACACCCAACAACATTCAGTCTCCCTCCAAATACCCTTTTAACAAATATTTGAAGAATGATGACTTAAAAGGCTGCCAAATCATTAGTCTGCCTAGGATAATTCCCTGCGCTCACCCATATCTGGTTCCTCTTTTCCTCTTTCTGATCACGTGGAAAGAAACCACACTACCCAGCTCAGCTCTCTTGCAAGTGTGCAGGGCCATGGGACCCATGCTGGCCAGCAGGCTGTAAGTAGAGGTGAGACATTTGATTTCCAAGCCTCGGCATCCAAGAGCAGGTGGGAGTTTCCTCTGTTCCCCATCATAGTGAATGTGGAAATCTTGTGCTGAGATGTAGCTACAAAATTGAAGCAGCGTGGTCCCTGAGTGTCATGTCATAATGGGATAAGGAAGGCTGCATGGAATGTTGGATCTGGGTTCCCATGGACTTTTGCCACTCAGAGAATAACTTTTTACTAATAGTGCAAAAGGAAAACAACCCAAATGTCCATCAGCTGAAAGATGGATAAATTAAATGTGGTATATCCATGCAATGGAATATTATGCAGCAATCAAAAGGGAAGAGCTATTGATCCATGCTACAAACTGGATAAACCTTGAAAACCAGACACAAATGGCCTCATGGTATTGGTTCCATTTACATGAAATGCCCAGAAAAGACAAAGACAGAGACAGGAAGTACATTACCAGTTGCTGGGAGCTGTGTTGAGAGAGATAAGATGAAGTAACTATTAATGGGTACAGGGTTTCTATTGTGGGTGATAAAAAAATGTTCTAACATTAGATAGTGGTAATGCATAACTGAATTCATTAAAATCCATTAAATTGTATGATTTAAGTTGGTGAATTTTAGGGCTGGACTTGTGGCTCAGCAGTAGAACACTTGCCCAGCACATGCGAGACCCTAGGTTCAATCCTCAGCACCACATAAAAATAAATAAAATAAAGGTATTGTGTCCAACTACAACTAAAAAATTGGTGAACTTTATGATATATAAATTTTACCTACTATTTGTTTTCGAAATGGCATAAATCTTTGCTGTGTTCAACACTAAGATGTCAGGGTTTACTACTGCAGCACAACCTAGTTTACTTTAGATAAAATACTACCCAATAGACATTAGACAAAATGTCTATAATCAGCCTTGGCTATCATAAAATATAAATAAGGCAGGATGGGAACATAGATCAAGGATCAGCTCATTGCGCCTGGTGAGTGATAGAAGAAGTAACATTGGATCTCAGCATTGAATAATGCATAGAATAGCTCCCCGCTCCCCAGAAACAGGTGGGAGGAGAGATGGATGATGAATGGATGGGTGGGTGGGTGGATGGATGGTGGAGGGCTGGTTGGATAGATGGATGATGGATGGATGGATGGATGGATGGATGGATGGGTGGGTGGGTGGGTGGATGGTGGAGGGCTGGTTGGATAGATGGATGATGGATGGATGGATGGATGGATGGATGGGTGGGTGGGTGGGTGGATGGATGGATGGGTGGGTGGGTGGATGGATGGAGGGAGGGGTAGTTGGATGGATGGATGGATGCGAGGGTAGATGGGTGGTTTTTCCTCTGCATACATAGGTGGGGTACTTGTGTATTCTTTGAATCTTCCTCATTGAACCGTAAACACCAGTGAATTGGGCTTGTCTTTTTATATTGGTTCTTTTTAGTTATACATAACATTAAGATTTATTTTGACATAATTATAAAAGCATGAAATTAATTTGCTCTAATTCAATCTCCACTACTTCCCCTCCTCCCTCCCCCGGTTCTCTTTCCTCTACTCTACTGATCTTTCCACTATTTACATACTTTAATTAGTGTCTTGTGGTGATATATATATATACACACACACATATATGTGTGTGTGTGCATATATATACACTAATATTTATATATATATATATATATTAGGCTGTGGATATACATGATGTTGAGATGGTGAGTTTTTCTTTTTTGAGATAGGGTCTCGCTAAGTTGCCCAGGCTGGCTTTGAATTTTCTAAGCCACTGAGATGACAGGTGTTGTACCACCCTCCGGGGCAAGCTGGGTCTGTCTTTCTTGCTTCTGTGTCTCCCAGCATTGTGTCTGGTCAATGGCGAATGCTCAGTAAGACTTTGGTGAATAAACTGAGTGGGTGGGTGAATTGGCAGATGAATCTGGAATTTTCACAGCTGACTTAAAGGTGAAAATTCTTCTGGAGAGAAAAAAAAAGCATGAACTCAACTTGTGTGGTAGTCAGGAGTGGGAAGGACACAAGCTCTAGGGTCAGTCTGGCTCCGTCACATCCCAGCCATGTGACCCAGAGCACATCTCTTTCCTTCTCTGAAATTCAATTTCTTTCTCTGGTAAATGGAGAGAATATTTGTCTCGTTCAGTCAGAGTGTACACAAAGCAGCTAAGCATCATTTCACACCATGGTAAACTGTCTATATATTTATATAAATTTATATATTTTATTTCATTTTTTTTAGAAAGAGAATTTTTTTTTAATATTTATTTTTTAGTTTTCGGCAGACACAACATCTGTATGTGGTGCTGAGGATCGAACCCGGGCCACACACATGCCAGGCGAGCGCGCTACCGCTTGAGCCACATCCCCAGCCCAATTTATATATTTTATAATAACCCAAACAAGAGCTCTATGTCCTCGTTTAACTCTGATAATAATCCTTTAAGCTTTATAACACGTTGTTTCTCAAACGCATCTGATTCTAAATACAAACACACCTTCCCAAACCTTCTCCCTGGACATTCTGGTTTGTTAGGACTAGGGTGAGTCCTAATGAATCCCTAATTTCATCAGACATTCCACGAGACCCTTACAATGAGCAGGTTAGTGTGAGCTTGTCTTATGAGCAGGTAAAATGTGGACATTATACTTTCCCACCTCACTGATAAGGAGGTGCTTCTCCCAAGCATGTGAAGATGTGGAAGAATATCCTGGGGACTATGATTCAGTAGGTAAGAGATGGGCCTGGAGGACCAGAATTTCCATTTTTTAAAAATTTTGTTATTATTATTAGCATCATTAATCAGGGTGCTGGGGATGGAACCCAGGGCCTTGCACATGCTAGGCAAGCGCTCTATCACTGAGCTACACCCTTACCCTGAGGACTAGGATCTCCAACAAGCTCCCAGGTGATGTCAGTGTCTGAAGTCTGATGTCCACACTGAACGGCAAGGAGCCAGCCTGGAGAGTGAGCTCCCTGTCCTCAGAGAGCCACACAAGCCAATGTCATGATGCTTCCCCAAGAGATTCCCGTGTAAATGGTAGGGCGTGGGGGCTGGGCACTGGGCTTTAAAAACAACAACAACAACAACAACAAAACTCTCCATTTGGGTCTATTTTACAGTCAACCCTCCACAACCCACAAGTTCTACATCTGCACATCAACCACCAGTGGATAGAAAACAATGTGTCTAAACTACACATATACTGGCTTTTTTCTTGTCATTGTTCCTCAGCAATACAGTATAACTACTATTTATATGGCATTTCCATTGTACTGAGTATTGTAAGTCATCTAGAGATGATTTAAAGTCTTTAGGAGGATGTGCCTCCATTCTGCACAGACACTAGGGATCAGAACATCTGGATTTTAATATCCCTAAGAGATCCCGGAGCCCGTCTCCTGGGTTCGATCCTAAGCACCACATAAAGATAAAAGGCATTGTATTGTGTCCATCTACACCTAAAAAATAAATATTAAAAAAAATCTGCAGACCAGGGTGAGTATAGCAGCAGTTTTATTATAAACCAGAGCTGTGCAAGAGCTGACCCTAACAGCAGCTCTCCGCCCAGTGTGAGGGTCCAGGGGGTTTATATAGCCCTTGGCTCACTGCTATTGGTCCAAACGTATGCTAATTAGGGCAGAAATTACTAACGCTATTGGTCAATTCTTGAGCCCCGGGTTTGGCTATTGGTCAATTCTTGAGCCCCGGGTTTCTTGCAGGTTGGCTCCGCTTCCAGTTTCTCCTTGCAGGTCAGGTAAGCGGGAGGTTGAGGTCTGCTTAGAGCTGCAGCACTGCGGGCAGTGGGTGCCATCCTGTGGCCAGGGCTGGCCGCGGAAGGGTGACAGGGTGGCCTTGGCTACCTTGGGGGGGGGGGGCTCCACACCACTCTAACCCTGCTGGCCGCCAGCCTCTGACCCATCAGACACTCCGCGCTCCAATTCTCCGCTGCTGGGCTTGGTGGCCCGGGAGCCTTGTCCTTTTCAGAGGATTTTGTTCATGGTGGCCGACTCCATTGCCCTGGGCCTGAGGTGACGCAGGACATCATGGCAGAAGGGCGTGGAGGAAGAAAGCTGCTTAGCTCATGGCAACCCAAAGAAGAGAAGGAAAGAGAGGAGGGGACCAGGGAATAGCTGAACCCTTGCAGGACATGCCTCCAGTGACCTACTACAAGGTCCCACTTCCCAGTAGTCGATTCGGCTATCAATGGATTAACATATACAATGGATGAATCCGCTGATGAAGGTAGAACTCTCATGAACAATCATCGCCTAAAAACCCCGTCTCTGAACCTTGGTGCATTGGGGACCATGTTTTCAACACATGAGCTTGTGGGGGGGACATTCTAGATCCAAGCCATAACATGAACCTAGGCCTATATGGAACCATCGCCAAGCATCATGTGAAAGAGTTCAGAAAATGGTCACCATTTATTATTCTTAGAAATATGATCATTACTAACAGACGAAAGGGAGACTCTGCAAATAGGGTCATTATGGGCGGGGAGTTGGGGGAGATCCCAGCTATCAGTGCCCCAGAGAACCTAAGGCTGGGGTCAGAAGCTAGAATTTGCAAGCACACGGTGGGGACAGGCCACCTGCACAAGCAGAGTGTCGTGCAGCAGACTGATTTCTGCTCTTACTCCCAGCTGTGGGCAGAGAAAAGTAGACAAGCGTGGGTTGGGCCACTTCCCTCGCCCGCTGGCATCTCTCCAAATGGTATGAGCAGCCGCTGAGACCTGTGCTCACCTCACACCCACGCTCGCAGCCTTTTAAAGCATGGAGACAAAAGACAGGCTGTCCCGATCCCCGAAATCAGAGACGCACAATTGGACAACCTTGAGAAAACTGTAGCAGCCCCTAACTCAATTTCTTACCAATTATCCCAGGGAGATGTCTCCAAGGGAAGCAGGTCTATGGCCTGATTAACAAGAACACCAGACCTCCGGAGGCAGACAGACATCCCAACCACAAAACTCATTTGGAAGATTCCAGTTACACGGCAAAGAGGCCTGGCTGTAATTTTCAGAAATCATGAGAGGCACCACATGACACAAATAATAAAAATAAAAGCTATCAGGGCTGGGAGTGTGGTGGAGCATGTGCCTAGTGGGCATGAGGACCAGTTGAAACCCCTAAGGTTTCCTTAATTCTGCAGCAAATTCAATCAATCAGGCATGGGGAGGGCTCATTTTCTGGGGATGGAAATGGCCCCCCAGGTTACAGGAGGAGTCTATGAGTTTTATAGTTTACAATGAGGGTCAATTGATCATTGGAGAGTCCAGACGTGCTGTTCAGACAGTCGGGGATCTAGATGTGCAGGTTAAAATTTTAATTCAGGAAGGCATTGGTAAAAAGTTTGAAACTCCTTGTCACTGGGAAAAGCTCACAGCTCGGTGTTCACTGCCTGTCTTCTTTCCTTCCTCTGGGATCCATTGTTATCTAGAGCTTTACTATTTGCTTTTCTCCTGCCAGGACTCATCTGCAATGGGAAAGGGTGAAAGTCCAGGGCCCAGCCTTTCAGTATGGGGGCCCATTGGGTTTGGGAAGGGGTGAATGTTTGCTTTTGGTGGAGATGTTGGGGATGAACCCAGGAAGCGATGAAGGTTTGCTTTTTCCCAGGGTCCACTGTAACTGGGAAAGGATGTACTGGGAGAGGTTTAACATTTGGCTTATTTCCCCTTCCTCCTCCCAAGCCACACTGTCACCGATTTTCCCCGGGGTGGGTGTCTTTTAGGAATATTATTTTCCACAATCCTTCATAAAGAACTAGCATTTATGTGTTTATGGATGGCTTACTCAGGGCCAGAGTATGCTTATGACCTTTCCGTGCATTATGTCCTGTATGAAGTAGGTACTCTGGACCTCTCTCAACAGGCAAGGGGATTCAAGTTCATAAGAGAAGTCCAAGGCCACTCCAAGGGTCAGTGGCACAGCGGGGGATTCTGAACTCAACCTTAGTTTTGACCACTTTGTATTTTACTTTTCCCTGTGTTGCTGGGCCTCCTCTATCACTGTTCACTTGGCCTCTAAACAAAGGAATATTCTTCCTCTTAACTGTGGAGTATTACAAAAAAATCTTTCTTCCCTGCTGAGCCCCCAGGAGAAACAGAGACCAGCGAGTCCTGGGTTACCCACATTCATCTCCCCAAGTTGCCTGTTCCACAGCCATGAACATACCCTGCTTTGAAGGGAGGGGACAGCACCTGAAAGAGAGGTTGTTCTGAACCTCTTGTGTATGGTTTTTCCATCAGAGCTTTGTGCTGTTTTAATTTGCCCCAGGGATCTGCAGGGACAAACCCTCTGTTCTGAAGGATTCATGCAGAAACTACAACAAGCCTGGCCATTTTATTTCCTATCAAAAAAAAAGGAGGGCCTAGTGACATTTTGAACCAGCTGGCACATTTCTGTTCTAAAGAGCAGTATTGTTATTAGCTCTTATTTTTATCCCTTCACCCCAGGGCATACCAAGGTTCTGTGTCTTACACAAGGTGACTCCCAGGATCCAGCACTGTCTACCTCCCCTGTCTGATCTCTGAATCCCCAAAGCCCTTTCAGAGCACGACAATCGGTCTCTTTCCATAATTAGAGGCAAGGCTTAAAAGGAAATAGTCATGAGAGGAATGAAAGAGAGATCTTTCCAGATGATGAGCTAGCAAGGCTTAGAACCATCCTGAATCTCCAGTCTGAACTTTAGGAATCCACCTAGGAATGTCTTGGCTGGGACGGGGCAAAGAACCTAGGATCAAACTTCTATTTCTGGCTTTTTGCTAGCTAAACAATCTAGTGAGCAAAGAAATTCAAGTTTCCTTATTTTACAACTTTGCAAGGTAATGAGGAAACGTCTTCCCTCAAGTTCAGAGCTGGATAACAAGCTGGTGAAAAACGGGACTCAGGTGGTGAATTTCAAGTTCATTGGTTGGCTTGTGTCCATTTTGATCTGAAAACTATTTAGCTAGCAAGCAGATAAGGAAATCCTTGGGGCTGGGGGTGTAGCTCAGTGGTGGAGCACTTTCCTAACATATGTAAGACCCTAGGTTTGATCCCCAGCACTAAAATTTAAAAAAAAAAAAAGTCAATTCTTTATAAGACTATCTTGGTTTCTTCTTTTATAGATCATTTTGTGTACAAACCTAGATATCTCTACCAGGTTTTTGCCGTCGCTATGAGATATAATCTTTGTTTCTTACCAGGGTTGGGCCACGGATTGATCACATAACAGAAATATTAATGGGCAACCTTGGTAGAATACTATTTGCCAGGCACAGTTTTAACTTGTATTAACTCATTTGCTCCTTGCAACCAATTCTGTGAAGTACGGTTTTCTTCCCTAGTGCACATATGAAGAAACCGAGGTACAGGTGTTGTACCTTGTCCAAGGTCATGGACAATAAGAGACCAACTCAGGAGGATTTGAACAGAAGCAGTCTGGTTCCAGAGCCTCTTCTCTCTCTCTCTCTCTCTCTCTCTCTCTCTCTCTCCTTCAGTGCTGAAGATTGAACCCATGGCCTTGCACGTGCTAGGCAAGTGCTGTACCACAGACCTGCATCCCCAGCCTGTCCGTCCATCCTTCCTTCCTTCCGTTCCTTCCGTTCTTTCTTTTAATTATTTATTTTATTTTATTGGTACTAGAGATTGAACTCAGGAGTGCATTATCATTCAGCTACATCCCCAGCTCTTTATTTATTATTATTTTTTCAATTTTATTTTTGAGTACCAGCCATTGAGCCAATGGGTACTGTTAATCACTGAGCTATATCCTCATCTCTTTTAATTTTTTATTTTGAGACAAGTTCTTGCTAAGTTGCTGAGGGCCTCGGTAAGTTGCTGAGGCTGGTTTTGAACTTGTGATTCTCGTGCCTCAACCTCCTGGGCTGCGGGGATTACAGGTGTGTATTACCATCCCTGGCTCTAAGCCTCAATTTCTTTGGCTTTTTTGAGGTACTTGGGAATGAACCCAGCTACACCCCAGCCCCCCATTTTTAAACAAAGTTTTTCATTTTAGAAAAGGGTCTTGCTAAATTGCTGAGGCTGACCTCGAATTTACCATCCTCCTGTCTCAGCCTCCTGACTAGCTGGGATGACGGGCACATACCACCTTGCCTAGCTAAAATGACTTTTAAATACTGACCTCCTATCCAGTGATCTTGCTAAATTAATTTATTAGTTTAATAGTGTTTGTATACAATCTTTCAGATTTTTTTGCATACACAATTATAGTATTTACAAAGGATGATGTAAATGATACTTCTTTTCCAATAACTATGTCTCTTATCATTTCTTGCTTTGGATCTCTCTCTCTCTCTCTCTCTCTCTCTCTCTCTCTCTCTCTCTCTCTCTCTCTCTTTTCTTTTGTATTGTTGTAGATGGAACCTAGAGCCTCAGGCATACTAGGCACATGTTCTACCATTGGAAAACCCCTGTTGATTCCTGAGTCATTTTGGCCATGCTGGGTGTTACAGGTGGGTCTTTGACTGTCCCTTACATGTTAAAGACTTCTTACCCAATCTGCGGTGCTACTGGGAAGGTGTGGAACCTTTAGGAGATGGAACCTCGTGGTAGGAACATAGGTCTTTGGGAGCATGTCCTCAAAGATGATATTGAGACCCTAGTCCTACCTATCTCTATTTTACTTCACAGCTGCCATGAGGTTAACAGGCCACCTCTACCATGCAACTATGTAACAGGGCCAAACAGCTTTGGACTGAAACTATGAGACAAAACAAACCTTTCCCCTTGTTAAGTTGATTCCCTCAGGTATTTTGTCACAGTAACAGAAAGCTATCTAATACCCTGGGGTACCAACTTTCCTCTGGATGATTTGGTATCCATAAGATACTAATGTTCTGGTAAGCTGGGAAGCTGATCTGCATCTCCATGCACATGTAAATAAGCTAAAACCTCGGAAATCATTTTGGCTTTGGAGAGCTTTCCAACTTGAATGACAAGTTGATGTGGAATGTTTTGTTTTTTAAGTTGGCTGGCAAATCAAGAAAACTGGGGTCTAGACCCACTGCTGACACTAACTAAATAATTAATCTTAGGCAATTTTGCTCCCTTCCCTGGGCTTCAGTTTCCACACCCGAAAACATAAAACAATTAGAACAGATGGTCTGTCATGTTCAACCTAGTTAAATGTGCTAAGAAAACGCCCTAGCGAGCCTGCAGTTCCTCAGTATTCATCGCTTTAGATCCTGAAGAAGTCTTAATATTATCTCATTAAACTAGGCATGGTGGTGCACACGTGTAATCCCAGCAACTTGGGAGGCTGGAGCAGGAGGATCATGAGTTCAAGGCCAACTCAGCAATTTCGCAAGGAAGGCCCTGAGCAACTTAGTGAGGCCTTGTCTCAAAATAAAAAAATAAAAAAGGACTGGAAATATAACTCAGCGGTAAAGCACCCTGGGTTAAATCCCCAGAACCAATACCTTACTCCATTATCAAAGATGAGGAAACTATATGAGCCAGAAAGGTAAGACAACTTGCCTAAGATGGCATAGCTCATAAACTGTGGATCCTGGATGATGATCATCATCATCACGATTTGCAAAAATGCAGGGTCTCCTGCATGCTAGGCAAATGCTCTACCACTGAGCTACACCCCCACCCTGGGATCCAGGATTCAAAGTCAGCTACATCTGACTCCATCCCAGGCTCTGGACCATCAAAACATGTGGCCTCTGCCATTGCTGATCCCAAAATATTCTGCCTGAGAATGCAGTTTCTGGAACCAGCCGTGCAAATTCTCAGCTGCACGGAAGATGTTCTTGCTTCTGGTGGAGCTGAAAGAGCTCCCAGGTGAGGGGCAGGGCTGTCATCCACCCACCCATCCTTTCTGTGGATTGCCTGCCTACACGATTACAATTTTCTGCTAAGCTTTTAGTTTTCCTCTGTGTTTCCTTATCATGGCTTCGTATTTTATGACTTCAATATAAATAATTCACTGGGAATTGTCATGTTCAGCGTGCTATAGAAATCAGATGGCTCAAGTCTACAGCTGAATTGAACAGAGGAAGGACAAGTACCCTTACCTCTAAGAATCCAGATTTGGGACAGAGGGGGCCCACCACATGGGCCACCTGTGTTGCTCATGCAGTGGCACATCTCAAGGGGGTTAAAAACAAACCCCAGTATGTGTGTCCTCTTCTCATAACCTCCAAGGGAGTCTACATACCCATTCCAACAATTCCACCTTGGAACCTTTTGGTGAACTTAAGCCTTATTTATTGAGCTGCCTCACTTTCCCCCCAAACAGCCAATATCTGGGAGGTATTGTGGTTTGGTATTATGGAATGGTTTGGAATTGTGCCCCCAAAACTCACCTGTTTGTTGAAAGCATGGTGCCTAATGCAGTAAGGTTCAGAGATGGGGCTTTTACACAATGATTGAATTATGAGGGCTCTGACCTCATCAGTGGATTAATCCAGTTAGTGGATTAATCTATTGGTAGGTGAATTGACTTCTGGGAGGTGGGACCTAGGTAGAGGAAGTAGGTCCCTGGGGACTTATCATTTCCCATGTCCCATTACTTTGTCCAATCGCTGTAAATACTTGTAAACACGTGGAATTTCAGTTCTTACCTTGTTGGAGACCAGTTTCAAAAGTTTCACAGGCCAGCACTGACAGACTGTGACTGAACAGCATTTTGCCAGGCTGTAGAGGGCACACCTGTAGCCTGTGTGCCACCAGTCCCCGGTCCTACAACCAAAGCCGGCATCGTCAATTTATTACAATGCTCCTTCTTCAATGCACTTAATGCCTCAGATTCCTTCTCAGCATATGCATCTACTCAGACTGGGTGTGCAAAAGGAAAGCCACTTCGGATCCCATCCCTCATTCCTTTTGTTCAGCCACACACTCTGATCCTGGCTCATCCGACAACACAGAACCAATGTCCTGAGCATCTTTTCCATCTCTCTCTTCCACTCTATCCAACCAAGATCCGCCTTCCAAGTGGCCTGTCTGTGCACTTCCCTTCCCCACCCCTAGGTGGCACTGGAGGGCAGATCCAGCACTGAAGCGAGAGACACATAATCCTCAAGTTTGGAGAAAAGAGTAGGCTGAGAGAGTTTTCCCTCACCCACTTCTCTTTTTTATCTTTTTCTTTCTTTCTCTTTGTACCAGGGATTGAATCCTGGGGCATTTAACCACTGAGGTACATCCCCAGCCCTTTTTATTTTATTTGGATTTTTATTTTTTATTTTGGGACAGAGTTTTGCTAAGTTGCTCAGGGCCTCGTTAAGTTGCTGAAGTTGGCTTTGAACTTGCAATCCTCCTGCCTTAGCCTCCCCAGTAACTGGGATTACAGGCATGTACCGCCACACCCATCTATTTTTAAAATCTCTTTATACTCTCCTAGCATATGGCCCAACCATGTGCCTCGAGTCTTTTAGTTGGAGGTACCATCTGGGGAGCACCTGCAATATACCAGGCTTTATTTTAGATGATTAATTTTTGTGATCTCAATTTATCATACGACATTCCTATGAAATAGCCATTCTGAGTGCCCCATTTTATTAGAGGGATGAAGCTCAGAGAAAAGAACTGCTCAGGACCATGCAGACAGCCGGGCGTGGTGGTGCACACCTGTAACCCCAGTGGCTCAGGAGGTTGAATCAGGAGGGTTTCAAGTTCAAAGCCAGCCTCTGCAATTTAGAGAGACCATGTTTTAAAATAAAAAGGGCTGGGGATGTGGCTTAGTGGTTAAGCCCCCATGGGTTCCATCCTCAATGCCAAAAAAAAAAAAAAAGTTCATGCAAATATTAGTGATAGAGCTTAGATAGCAACAGGGGTCTGCTGTGTTCCAAGGCTGATTTATCATTTGCTTTTTTTTTTTTTTTCCTGGTGATGGGAATTGAACCCAGGGCCTCAAGAATGCTAGGCAAGAGCTTTACCACTGAACCACACTACCAGCCCTGGCCCAGCCATTCACAGACTTCTCATCTCCTTGCAGACTCAGCCTTGGAATGGGAAAATCGGGCTCAAGCTCCCCCTACAGGTGATATTACGCAATGCACAATCTTCTCCAAATGGCAGGAGAGGCAGCACTTCCCTGCCCCACCCCTAGGTGGCACTGGAGGGCAGACAGGGGCTCAGCCCCCAACCCCAATCTTTTACCTTAAAAATCATAAAATTGATGTGCATCGAGAAGTCACAATGTGTCCACACCCACAGTTCATGGGCGTTGCCAAGACATTTCACCCAAAGCGTTCCTTTGCCTCTCAGACTCCCAGAATGTTGACATTTTAAGGTGGGAGGGTAGATAATGTCCACCCTGAATAAGTGATGGAAGGAGTTAATGTTTTATTAGAAGCATTGGCTGGAGAATCCACCCATCTGGCCTCAACAATCTGGCCTCCCAGACAACTGCAGAAATAAATAAAACAAAATAAGAAAATGAGAATAACAACTGCTACTATTTATTGAGCTCCATATGCTGAGAACCGTGATAAGCAAAGAGATGTATACCTAAAATCCAAACCACATTCCTTTGCATTTCTTCAGTGAAGGGGGAGATTTTTATTCTTTGAAAAAAGAATGATTTTTCTCAAGACCCTGAAGTCGCTTTGAAATAGTGGCAGATGAATAACGTGGGCAACAGACCTGAATATTGGCTGTATTATATAAAATGAAGCAATGATACAGATAATGAGACCAATTTCCTATGCGCCTCAGACACTAGCTCTTATGACCACTAAAAAGAGGGTCCTGGAAGGTTTTAATCAGTGACTGCCCTCCCAAAGAATATTTGTACTTAATTTTTTTTCCCTTTACAAAAAAAATCAGCTTTTGTTTTGTTTTTCTGAACAGAGGCTTTTTATCTTTATTGTAGAAAATAGAAAATAAAAAAGATCAAAAACAAAACCATCAATTCCTTCTCATCTTGCGTTATAGCTTTTGTTGTTTCCAATTTTGCTACTATTATGCTGCAATGAATATTTTGTATGCATATGCTTCTTGCAATCCATGGCTTTATTTCCTTAATACAAACTGCTAGAAACAGAATTTCCAGGCCAATGAGTATATATATTTTTAAAACTTTCAGAATTCACTACCAAGTTGGAAAATGAAAAAAAAAATGCTACCTTGTTTTAAGATGAATATTTTGATTATTAAACCAGAACTTTTTTGTTGGTTTGTTGTCCTAGGGATTGAAACCAGGAATATAGGCATATCTTATAACTGAGCTACATCCCCAGCCCTTTTTTTATTTTTTACTTTGAAACGAGTTCTCACTAAGTTGCTGAGGGCCTTGCTAGTTTGCTGAGGCTGGCCTCGAACTTGTGATCCTCCTGCCTTGGCCTCCTGGTTCACTGGAATTACATGTGTTCACCATCTCGCCTGGCTCAGAACTTTTTTGTTTTGTTTTGGGGGGGTATCAGGGATTGAAATCAGGGGCACTTTACCACTGAAACACATCCCCAGCTCTGTTTTATATTTTATTTAGAGTCAGGGTCTCACTGAGTTGCTTAACACCTCACTTGTGCTGAGGCTGGCTTTGAACTCCTGATCCTCCTGCCTCAGCCTCCTGAGCCACTAGGTTACAGGTGTGCACCACTATGCCAGCTCAGAACTTTTTTTATATGCTGTTTTTTTTTTTTTTGTGTGTGTGTGTATTTGTTCTTGTATGTATTGCCAGTTCAAGACTTATGCTTTATTTTCATGTTGAAGTAGTCATCTTTTTAATTGGTGGGTTTGGGGTTTTAAGATTGCTTACATATGAAAGAAACTAACCCCTTGTTATAGGTTTCACTAGGCAAGCTCTCTACCACTGAGTTATATTCCCAGTCCCTTGTCATATCCACTGCTTTCCTTAGTTTGTCTTTTGCTTTTCTATCTTTAATGATTTTTTAAGTCACATTTTTTTTTTTTTACTTTCATGTGGTTGGGTCTTTAGGTCTTTTTCTACATGGAATCTGTCCTTGATTGTATATTAAAAGCCTTTTTCTGCATGGAGATTAATAGTCACTCCGGCGACTGCTTTGTAGGGAACAAGATGTTTGGAGATGGATTCTATAAACATGGATAGATTGCTTTCAAAATCCTTGGTGCTTTATCATCACACTCTTAAATTTATTCATTTAATCTTTTTCTTTTATTCTCCCAACCAACATCTAATGGGTTCTTTTATTTCCTAGGCTTTGTGCCAACAGCTGCAAGTGTAGAGAGGAATATTTGAAGAGCTCATAGGTCATTGTGACCCTGTTCCACTTCGGCCAAAGCCTAACTTGGTGACCACGGAGGCCACAGGAAGAGGAAGGCTGTGTTATCATCTCTTTCTTGGCCTCCGGTCCTCGATCTGAGCCTGCCCCTTAAAGTGGTGGTGGACCAATCACCAACACTTGGCAGTTCCACCCCCTAATATCTTTCATCTCCAACTCCTTCTTCCCAAACCCATTACCACCAATTACTCTGGGCCACTCTCATCTTGTCACCTGGAATACACCGCCTTTGCCTCTTAACTAACCTCCTGCTTTCCATCTGGTGCCCTTGCAAATTATCATCTCTGCACAATAGCTGGAGTGATTTCTACAAAGCTGCTCCAGCCATGTCCCATCCTGCCTTTGAAGTCTCTTTGATTGGTCCTCCTTGGCCTCAGGATGAAGTATAAGCTTCTTAGCCTGCAGATCTTTTATGATGTGACCTCTCAAGACATTTCTGGGATTCATCTTTGCTTGCTTCTTCCTCCTCATTCCAACCACATAAACTGTTCACAGATTCCTGGATACACTCAGCTTTCTCTCCTCTCCAGTGTGTTTGGTTGAGGTACTGGGGATTGAACCCAGAGGCACATTACCACTGAGCCACATTTTATTTTGAGACAGGGCCTCGCTAAGTTGCCAGAGGCTGGCCTCAAATTTGCAAGCCAAGCCTCCTGTCTCCGCCTCCCACTTCTCTGGGATTACAGACAGGTGCCACCATACTTGGTACCTCCAGGGCTTTTATAAGGCTGATTCCTCTGCTTAGAACTTTTTTTTACCCACACCCTCACCTGGCTAACTTATCCACAGAGCTCAGCTTAGATATCACTTTCTCAGGAAGCCTCATCCATCTTCATGTCCAATGACTTCATTAAATATCCCTCCTCTCTGCTCCCACAGTCTCTCTTTCTTCTTAACTTAAATACGGTACCTTGTTGTCTGTTTAATGGTCTCCCTCTCTCAGCTGTAGCATAGATGCACAGGTTATCTATTGCTCCCCTCACAAGAGACAATGCCATAGAGTGGACCCTAGAGTTGTGCAGTGTACACCCTACACCATCGTCTATGTGAGCCCTAGCTGTGACCACCTTGAAGAGCAAGAGCTATACGACTTGTTCATTCTTGTAAAACGGAAAATATTCCTTAAATTTTAGAATGTATGTTTTGAATATATGGATGGATAAATGACTGGTGAATGGGTAGATGAACAGATGGATGGATACAGAACTTGATCCTTGCTCTCCGTCCATCCATCCACCCACCCATCTACCCATCCACTCATCCATCCATCTATTTAGCCATCCATCTTATCCTGATCACTTAGGGATTTTTTTTTAAAAAAGGACCAGGTTACTTTCTTTTTTAAGCATCTGCTTTGTTAAACTCTGGCCAAACTTCCATATTTTAAGTTTCTCGTTTAACCCAGAGACAATGATGCACACCTATAATCCCAGAAACTCTAGAGGCTGAGGCAGGAGGATCCCAAGGTCAAGGTCAATCTTGGAAATTAGCAAGATGTTGAGAGCCACAGCCCAAGGGGCTCGAGCAAACTTCCAGCTGATTGGCTCACAGTGGCCCCAGCAAACTTCCAGCTGATTGGCTCACCATGGCCCCAGCAAACTTCCAGCTGATTGGCTCACAGTGGCCCCAGCAAACTTCCAGCTGATTGGCTCACCATGGCCCCAGCAAACTTCCAGCTGCCAGCTGATTGGCTCCTCTGCAGTCATGCTCATTGGGCTGTTTCCCCACCCTTTCAGATTATGGAGCTGCTCATTGGGGGTCTCTTTTGGCTCTGCCCACATGACCCAGCCAATCGGCCTCAAGAGCAGGAGGAGTGGGGGTTGAGAGGCTGGTGGAAGCCAGTAGTGGCAGTTGGGCTCTGAGGGAATTCCTGAAGAGCTGGTGTGGTGCAGAGTGTGTTCTAAAAATAAAGTTCGTTCCTGCTTGATAAGTGGCTCATGAATTGTGCCCAGCCAGACTGCAGCAGCAAGATCCTGTGTCAAATTTTTTAAAAAAGGAGTGGGGGCATAGCTTAGCTATAAAAGTGCCCCTGGATTCCATCCCCAGTAGTGCTACAGCGCCAGCCCATGAATCCATTTTAACCAACACTCCAGGAGATTCTGACACAAGACACAGTTTGAAAACTATTGCTTAGCTGATGAATTACTGGTGACCTAAGATGCACTGGGAAAGGGCCAAAGAGGAACTGAATATACTAAGGAAAGAAAAGCAGTTATTATTTTTAATATATTTTCTCATTTTGACAATGACTAATGACATATTTCATTGGTGGATGTATTTGAGACTGCTTACTATGTATCATGCACTAAATCCAGCAGTTTTTCCAGTAGAGGTCAAAGTACTACCATCATTTCCATGGTTCCATGGGAGGAAATTGAGGCTTGGGAGAGGATTAGGAATCTGCCTGTCATCACACAAGAAAGGGTGAAGTCAAATTCAGGAGTTTGGGCACTGGGGATGTGGTTCGGTGTTAGAGCTCTTGCCTTAACATGCACAAGGCCTGGGTTTGACCCCTAGGACCGCCAAAAGAAAGTTGGAATCTCATAACTTAGGTTCAAGGCTCTACTTTAGCACTAACATTTTTAAAATTAGGTTATAAGCCAGGCGTGGTGGCCTATGCCTGTAATCCCAGCAATTTAGGAGGCTGAGGCAGGAGGATCACCAAGTTCAAGGCCAGCCTCAGCAACTGAGCAAGGCTGTCTCAAAATAAAAACTAAAAAGGGCTGGGGATGCAGTTCAATGGCTAAGTGCCCCTGTGTTCAATCCCTAATACCCCTCCCCCCAAAAAAATTATGTTATGAAACAATCAATATTATGGAAAGGTGCATTGAGCTGATATTATCTTTTCTGCTTTTCTACATTTTCCACATTGCTCCATGAGCATGTATTGTTTTTTAATCAAAAAAGAAAAAATCATTTTTTAAAAGGCTACCTGTACATTATGGTTATGGTACAGATTTTCCCATATTGGAAAAATAAAATTCCATATAGTGGGCTAAGAGCTGTAGCTTAGTGGTACAGCACTTGCCTAGTGTGTGTGAGGCCCTGGGTTTCATTCCCAGTGCGTACACACACACACATACACACACACATACGCATAAAGCATATAATTATATATAAATGCATATATATTTTATATAAACACATTAGACAAATCAACAACTATTTATTTACAAGAAAGAGACCAGAAGTCTCAACATCAAAATGTTAGCAAGGATTATCTCTGGGTGGTAGGATTCAAAATGATTGTAATTTTATTCTGTTTTCTGTTCAATGTTTTTTTTAATAGAAAACATGTCACTTTTGCAATCAGAAAAATATATGATTTTGATAACCTGAAGCTTTCTGACTCCAACACCAGAATTTTCTTACAGCAAACTGTCTGTATATTTTAAAGACTCCTTTTCTAGTTTTTCCCAATAAACCAGGTTTGTTTTTCTGTTGAATGTTGTGACCTATCATTTATCCCATTCAGTGTCACCCCAAAAGGAATCAAACCTTCTAACAAGTGGCTTCCTGCACAGATACCAGATAATAGCTCTGTTTCAGATTTTGCCTGCTGTAATGTTGTTCTAAATAAAGACTAGAGACACATTCTGTCTTTCATTAGATCGTAATTGAGCTCTCACTAATTTATGGTACTCTGCTCTCTGCATTATTGACAACATGTACATGAAAGGCTGTATCCTCTTCCTGGCTTTTACAGAGATTATGGGATCCCATGGGGCATCAATCATGGTGCACACCTGTCATCCCAGTGACTCAGGAGGCTGAGGAAGGAGGATCTCAAGTTCATCCTTAGCAATTTAGTGGTAAAGACCCCCTGGATTTAATCCCCAGCATCCATTTCCCAGCTATTACAGCTGGGGATTAGCTCAGTGGTAGAGCACTTGCCTAGACCAGGCCCTGGGCTGAATCCCTAGCACACACACACACAAAAGGTGGGGATGTACCACTAACTCTTGACACTGGGCAAAATATTTGCCTCTGATGAGTTCTCCTTTCTTTCTTTGTAAAATTACAGAGGGACTGGGGGTACAGCTGAGGGCTAGAATTATTTTCTAGCATGTGCAAGGTCCTGGGTTCTATCTCCAGCAACACACACACACACACACACACACACATACACACACACACACGAGAGAGAGAGAGAGAGAGAGAGAGAGAGAGAGAGAGAGAGAAAGAGAGAGAGAGAGAGAAATGAATGTGAATGCATTTCAGGTTTTTTTTTTTTTTTGAGGATCCAGTGAAAACATACATAGGAAATTTCCTAAAGTGCCTGGCACTCAGTCACTCTCAATATTAGTTTCTTTCTTCCTCAAAGATTCATGTTTTGATTCTGCTAGATACCAATAGTGCACAACGTCTTCAGCCTGTTTCCTCATGGGTTGAGTGAGGGATGGGGGTGCTCCCATTCACCTTCATGATGATTTAGTGAGCACGGAGATGAACTGCCCAGATGCCCTTTCAAGAAAGGACTTGTCCCCACGGTCAGCTCCTGCAGCGTGTCCTTCAGGGACAGCCCATTTAAGACCACTGCTGTGTCAGTCATAGGGCTGGCCAAGGCTTTCTTGTGTTGGGCTTCTCCTTCTGCCCAATCCAGCTTCTTCCCACCCCTTCTCCCAGCGACTGATCTCTGATCAGTCTCTTGCATTGCCAAACTGCATCTCAGTGACTGCTCCCAGAGAACACAACCTGTGACAGCATCAGGTTTCTGAGGAAACAGGCAACAGATGAGGGTTGGAACGAGATCATTCACTAGCAAAGATGCTTCACTAATTGTAGATGGAGCATTGACAGCTCTGGCCCAGGGCCTCAGGGCTCAGTTGTTAACAGGTTCAGCTGTGGTGAGCTGGGCTGGCATATATATTGGTGAAAGGGAGGCATTTTGAGAAGTGTGGGCAACTGGTTGCTATAGAGACAGTGGGATTGAATGGAGGATTACTTTCCTAGCGCTACCATAACAATGGGCCAGAAACTTGGGCGTTTTAAAGAAAAGAAAAAAAAATGTGTTTTGGAGGCTAGAAGTCCAAAATCAAGATGACATCTGGTTGTGTTTCTGGTGGAGACCGTGAGGGAGAGAGAATCTGTTCTGTGTCTCCTCTGCTGCTGTTAATGTCTGGGTCTTCAAACTCCAATCTCTGCCTTCATCTTTATGTGGTTTTCTTCCTTCTCTGTCTCTGGGTCTCAAATCCCAATCCCCTTCTCTTGTAAGGGCATCCGTAACTGGATGTAGGGCATATTCTAAATCTCGCATAAATCTCATCTCAAGACCCTTGATTACATCTGCAAAGACCCTATTTCAGGTTATGATCACACTCTGAAGTTGGGATAGCCATATCTTTTGGGAACCACAATTTCACCTCTATAGATGATTATTGAATATCACGGTTAATGCCTTAGAGAGAGATCAGGAAAAGCCTCTGGATCAATAAGCAATTGAAAGCCACATGTGAAAGCCAAAGGGACCCCTGAGAGTGTCCAAAGAGGTTCTTATCCCCCCCCCCCCGCAGCGAGAGGGCAGGGAGCCGAGGACTAGCAAGCTCCAGGTCCTTTTTGGTCAGAGTGGCCAAGATCCAGTGCTCAATCAAGGCAGATCTGTATGCCAGGGGCCAGCCCTGACTGTGAAGAAAAACTGGACTTGACACAAATTGGGAACATCTGATCCAGATGTAGACGCTCTGAGCCTGCATAAGCAGCCCGGCCCACCTTAAGAATGAACTCCTCTCCTTGTTTGAAAACAATGCAGAGTCTTCTCCCCAATAACATAACGTGCACCTCCCTCCCCTTAGGGTTTGTCCCCACTAGAAGGACTCTACAGGGTAGCTATGATGGGCTAGCCACTCTGCCTAAATGTAGGTGACATGCTGTGCCTGGTAAGGAAGGAAAGAGACTATATCCCCCAAAGACTGAAAGACCCAGAAAGTGAACCAGATAATATTGGAGCCTCCTCGTCCCTGCCAAGAAGCCATAGCGGAGCGATGAGCAGCGAAATGCCTGCAGACGAGTTGGTTGGAGCGTGGTTGACAAGCACAGCCCACTAGGGGGCAATGCTGAGGTGAGGGAGGGCGTGGAAGCTGTCAGTCAACCCGTGCACCCTACTGAGCATGCGCAGTGAACCTACTGAGTCGTGCTTCTGGAGAGAGCATGGAAATAAGGCAAACATGAATGGGCTTAAGAGTGGACCAATAGGGCTAGTACTTTTTCCAAACCCTAATTAGCATCACTTTGGAGCAATGGCATTGGTTCTTTTTTCAAACCCTAATTAGCATAAGTTTGGACCCATAGCAGTGACTCAAGTTCTATATAAACCACCGAGTGCCACACAGTTAGCTCCGCAAGTTGTGATGTTTCCTTTTTTTCTTTTTGTGTACTCTTGTTTATGTTTTCAAGAAATTGGCTGCTTATGCTTGTCCTAGTTTATGGCGTTTGTTTGGGTTCTTGGGCTAAGACCCATAATGAAAGATTGACAGTAAGCTGTTTGACAGTAAGCTGTTTTACTTCCCTGCAACACTAGAAGATGTTATTTGCAATTTGGAGCTGTTATTCTTCTCTGTGGAGGTCTGTAACTTATGCATAGCCTACCTGCCAGCACAGGCAGTGGATTGAATTTCATCTCCAAGCCAGTTTTGCTTGTGAAAGTGTTAAAACAAACCTTCTTGAAATGTGAACCTCAAGGTTCTGTTACTCAAAAAACATTTGCCTGACCACTTAGAAAAGTGTACGCAAAATCGTATGACTTTGACTTATAGTAATGCAGACAGAAAAATCCTCTCTGTAGACCTCATAAATACTGCTTTTATGTCTTGTATCTTAGGTAAAACTGGGTATTGACCATTTACCACAGATATATAGGCATGGTTAATGACTCCCGCCAGTTACAGGATAAGCCACTCCTAACACAACAATAATAACATCAAAAACGCACAAAAGCAGACTTTTCTTTTTTTCCCACCCTCTGGGAATCAAACCCAGGGCCTTGTGCATGCAAGGCAAGCACTTTACCAACTGAGCTACATCCCCAGCCTGCAAACCATTCTAAGTAGATAAGCTCAGATCCCCTCTGAGGTACTAGGCAGATGTCTTAACTGCTTTTCTTTGGGGAAATTCTTCCATGTGGCAGTCTGAGTGAGTTGGAGTACAAACCACAAGTAGCCTGCAGCCAAGTGGACACCCCCACCCCATGTAGGCATGGCGGTCCTGAGGTAATTTGGGCCAAGGCATCGCCAACCTGTCACCCTCAGGCAGCCACTCTTGGGCATAGCATGGGTGCCTGCTACAGAAGCCCGCTCCATGCAGCCCAGCAACCCTATTGACAATCTCAACCTCCCCTTCGTGACCTACCACTGGGGGAAAAAAAAAAAAAAACAACGGGAAAGGTTGTTGACCAATAGAGTTAGTGCAGGAATTGGACCAATAGCATTGGTTCTTTTTTCAAATCCTCATTAGCATAAGTTTGGACCAATAACAACTGCTATATAAGCCTCAAGAGGAAAGCCAGTTGGAGAAAATTTGTCCTTGGGTTCTATGTTGTGTTATAAGAGTTCTGTTTTGTTTCCGCTTATCTCTAGATGTTCCTCTACATGCTTGTTTATCTTGGTTTATAAATAAGAAAGGCGGAAGGAGAAGTTATGCTGCAATCTGCTTAACACTCGAGAACACAGCAGTCCATTGAAATCTGTAGTAGTTTTTATTTAGAGGCTTGTGGAGACACATCCCACCTGCTAGTAGAAGGAGTGAATTGAGTTTCCTCTCAAAACTCCTGGTTTTAATGTGACAGGTGCATTTTTTTTATGCTCTCTTGGGCACCGACAATTCCCAAGACCTGCAGTCAGAAAGCTCAGGACTCAAGGAAAAGCTGATGTTTCAATCTGGGTCTGAAAGCAGGAAATCTAAAGTTAAAAGTCCTGGGGGTGAGTTCCTGTAATCTCAGTGAAGCAGAACTATCCCAAGTTTGAGGCCAGGCCCTGTCTCCAAAGGGTTGAGATCCAGCTCAGTGGTAGAGCACCTGCCTAGCATGCTTGAAGCCCTGGGTTCAATCTGAAATGAGGCAAGCAAAGAATTACAAGTCATAGACACTGAAAATTGTCCCATTCACAAATGCCAAAGTTCTAGAAAACCTTGCGATGAATTTGCACAAATTCCAGGAAATAAAAAGAAGTAAAACTAGCAAGTTATAGCATATGACCTCAAACTAAAAAAAAAAAAAAAAAATCAAAAATTTTTACATACTAGCAGTGAATAACTGGAAAATGAAAATTGAAAACCAATACCAGGGCTGGGATTGTGTCTCAGGGGTAGAGCGCTCGCCTAGCACAGGTGGGACCCGGGTTCGATCCTCAGCACCACATAAAAATAAATAAGTGAAATAGAGGTATTGTGTTCCACTACAACTAAAAAATAAATATTAAAAGAAAAAAAATCTAGGTTTAATCTAACAAAATATATATATGATCTGTAAGAGAAATCTAGCTCCAGCATGTTAGACTCATTGGAGCACTATTTTATGGGACAAAGTGTTGTCTGGCTCTTCAATAAAAATAAAAAAATAAATAAAACCAATTAAGACCTTTAAAATAAACTGTTGTGCTCTTGTCCTTTGACAACAGTAATTTGTGCGTCAGGAAGCTGCACAGTTTCTTTCCTGGACTTTAGGATGCCCTGGTGCCTTCAGGCAAAAGAAATGTGTGGAAATTAGCCTTGATTATTTTGGGACATGGAGACAATTCTGTGACAAGAGAGTGACTGGCACCAACATTTCCCAAATAGATGCCACAGTGTATCAGTCCCAGAACATGTTAAGAGAGAAGGGGATAAGGGAGCAAGTTAAGAGAGAAATCTACTCCGGGAAATTGGAAAATGCTACATGTTTTATTTTTTCTTAAGAAGGTTCACATATTGACATATTACTGCTCGGAGAAATCCCAGAGCAAAGAAATCACTTGTTTCTATTTAACCCAAAATTTGCCAAACTCGGTTAACTATGGATTTTTTTTTTCAAATAATAGTTCAATGAAACCCACTTTTGGATATGCTACAAATTTGGGACACACTGCAGACTGAGGTGGTTAGAGAGGCTTGGCATATGGTGATTAATTCTTTCTCCTGTCACTGGGGGTTTTTTTTGCCAATTTAATTTCAAAATTCAGGGCCAATTTTTCAAGATGAAGTAGGCAGCTGCTACCTTGCTTGAATATAAGGAAGAGTAAATATATATATCAATCCCAGAACATGGGAAAATAATGATAATTGGAAGCACAGAGTAATAATATCAATATTAGCCAACTCATTCATAGTACCCACTGCATGTCATTATTATTCCAAGTACTTTATGTACGTTAACCACTTTAGTTGTCATGGCAACTCTGGGCAGTACATATTTAATTGTCCCCCTTGATACATGTGGAAACTGAGGCACAGAGTCGCTTGTCCAAAATCATAACAGCTAATAACTTGACTAAGCCAGGATTCGAACCCATAGAGGCAAACTTTCTATTTGCTCTTTCCCTCTGAAGTTTTGATCATTTTAGTCTATGAAATAAATCAACCAAACATTACAGGAAAAACAACAGAGTTTCTTCTTTGTCTAAGCATAGAAGACCCATGTCCAGTATTAAGACTCAGCAATGGGAAAAATAACTGAATCTTAAAAGAGTTTTAACAATGGGAGAAAGGTTTAGTCCTCTCTAGGCAAAAGGGAGTCCACACCTGTGGATTTCATTTCTTGATTTCACAAGACTCAGAGGAAGATGATGGTGCCACTCCACCTGTTTCTTTGCTGTTTCTGATAGTTTGGGCACCTGGGGAGCCATGTCACCAACATGGTGGGGCAGGGAGAATAAGATAAAAAGCATTTATTGGCAGCTTAATCTCTGTTAGCTGCCATTCTGTGTACTTTTTAGACACTATTTTGTTTACTCAGTGCCATGAGCCAGGTATATGTAACTGTCTCCACTTTACAAATAGCAGGTAAGGAGGATGAGGAAAAGAAGGCACAGAGATTGTCTTGTTCAAGGTTATATAGCTATTAAGTACTGGGGTTTGGATTCAAATCCAGGTGATACCTCAGAGCCCATCATCCAACACTAAAGATAGAGTAAGATGCTCTCAATCTGGCCTCACTGTGCATGTCAATCATCTACAATGGACAAATGTGACAGAGGTGACTCTTCTGACAAGATAGTTATCAAGACACCTCCCCTTCTCCAACAGCAGATACAGTGAACAAGGGCTTCAATTGTAAGAATTACAGATCCAGGATTTTTTCTTCCATTTTTTTTCTGCTGTTGTTCCTTTAAAACACTGATTAGAAGAAAAACCAAGGCGCACACACACACACACACACACACACACACACACACACACACACAAAATACATTTTATAGTGCTTCTTTAAAAAAAAAAACATTTTAGATGAGGTGAACCTTCTAGTTGAAACGCAGCCTGTCAAGGTCATTGTTAAAAAATACAGACAACTGTTAGATACATCAGAAGAATGAAGCCCAGCAATCACTCAAATCAAGTGGCATTTATCTTGTGCAATAGCTCTCTAACATTTTTATTTCATTGGCTTGAGCTTTCCAACAGAACCCTAAAGTGATTATATAGAACACTAGGGCTTTTTAATAGCTTCTAACTTAGCAAGCCACGGTAATTTAAAAGAGAGTGGATGAACTGTAAGGAGCAGGGAGATTTCTGTTGAAGAATACAAATGGGTTCTCTGCTACATCGCTTCTGCCTGTTTCTGGGCAAAAGCAAAAAAAAAAAAAATGCACACAGAAATGGGATGGAACTTTCCAGCTGGTGTTTTTAGCATTGTCAGAAGGGGATGTGTTTGTGAAAATGACTGATAATTAGGTGTGAAAGCCGATAAGGGAGAAAAATGGAGAAAAAATGCAGAATCTTTTATATCAAAGGCTGAAATGAACCCTATTGGTGGGTTTGTGAATTGATACTGTTTTGGAGGGGAGTTTAGCAACATGCTGATACTTTGACTCACCAATTCCATCTCTAGGGATCTATCTTATGGTAATATTTACACAAGAACAAATAAGAACATATAAACAGGTGTTCATTGTAGCGTTGTTTGCATGTGCAAAAATCAGAAATAGGACTCAATGGTAGAGCACTTTGTCTAGCATGCATGGAGCTCTTGGTTCAATCCTTAGCCCCATCAGAAGGAGGAGAACTAGAAATAATCTATATCCATCAACACGAAAACATTTAAACAATATGCATATTTTAGAATGGCTTCCTGCTAACAAATGGAGTGAGATAGATCTACATGACTGACCCAGAGAAATGCCCCGGAGATATTGTATTGGGTGGGAAAATTTTTCAAAATAGTGAAAGCACAGTTTTGAGATGAAGCTGGATTCCACATACCAGGACCGAGGGAGGGTAATGGTAGGAGTTAATGAAGAACAGGGACAGTTTTTTTTTCTTTTTTTTTTAAACTAGTGATTAAACTCAGCAACATTTATCCTGTGAGCCAAGTCTCCATCCCTTTATGAATTTTGTTTTGACACAGGGTCTCAGTAAGTTACTTAGGGCCTTGTTAAATTGTCAAAACTGACTTTGAACTCACAATCCTCCTGCTTCAGCCTCCTAAGTCATTAGAATTATAGGTATGTACCCCTGAGCCCAACAGGTATAGAACCCTTACACCCAAAACAGGACCCAACAGCAGGTTTTCTCTTCCTGAATATGCTGGTTCACTGCTATTGGTTCAAAGTTATGCTAATTAGGGCTTGGAAATGTGCTAATGCTATTGGTCTATTCTTTCTTTATTTGTTGTAGTTGGACACAATACCTTTATTTTATTTATTTTTGTGTGGTGCTGAGAATCGAACCCAGCGCCTCCCACATGCAAGACAAGGGCTCTACCACTGAGCCACAACCCCAGCCCCTATTGTTCAATTCTTGAGTCCCAACTTTCAAGTCTGCCCTACTTTAATTTCTTTGTGGCAAGAAGCTAGAGATTGAAGTTGCAGGCGAGGAACACACCTCTGTAACTGCTGCAGGATGACGGGTCAGCATGCCTTGGCTTGCCATCAGGGCTGGTTTGCAGCACCTTAGATCCAGGGCACCTCTATGGCAGGACCCACCCCAGCCCCAGGCCACTATTCCACTGCTCCAACACTAGATTTACAACCTTTGAACAGACACCAACACACTGTCTACATAACACCTGGTGTGCTGGTCTAGGGTTTTATAAACCCTTTGGTTCACTGCTATTGGTCCAAACTTATGCTAATTGGGGCTTGGAGATGTACTAACACTATTGGTCAGTTCTTGAGTTCCAACTTTCATTTTCTTGTGGCAGGAGGGAGGAGAGCGCTTCTGCAGCAGCAGGCATCTCCCATGGGCAGGCTGGGATTCTGCAGGGTGACCGGTCAGTGTGCCTTGGCTCGCTGCACCAGTATGGCAGGCTCCACAAGGCCCTGGGCTTCAACCCACTGGTGCCATTACCCCACGTTCCTTCCCTTTTGGGTTCCAGGACCACTTCTCAGCAGAGACCAGTAGACCCGCCATCCAAGCCTGGCAGTCAGGGAGACCTGTCAATAGTATTGAAGTGGCACCTCCTTTCTGCACAGAAAGTCTTAACTGGGCCTCTCCAGAAATCTTCACCATGGCTGATTTTTAGGACTGTCAGCAAAAGAGTCTCTGCAAAAGAGTTCAATGTAGATTAGCTTCCTATTTTCGTATCACCCTGTTTTACTTGGCCACTGGCCGGGAAGATTCCAGCACTCCAGATGCTGGACACCCTCTTACTAGTTTTTCACAAACATATCCAGTATAATAGTTTGTAGAAATGTACAAACTAGGCTTCTGGCCTTGAGCTAAGCTTCACAGAGATGTCTACGTTTTTTAAAGATAAGTTACCAACTGGGCTCCATGGTAACAGCTGGCAGGGGAGGAAAGAGAGGGGAGAAGAAGCTCTCCCCTTCCCAGGTGTTGTCCTTGAAGGGTTAACCTGCCCAGAACAGTGAAAGAAAAAGTTGCTTTTATGTGAACTTCTGCAGACTATGAACTTCTGAACCACTCCCCTTATATGCTGCATATAAAACTCTGAAACTACCTGAACTCGGGGTTCAGGGAATTGATTACACCAAAAGCTGCGCCCTCTGAACTGTTTCCTGCTATCTTTGGTGCCTTGCCTCATTTGTCCCTACAACAGTATCTTATCATGATTCCATTTAAACATCTTTTTAATGTTAATATATTCATATAAAAATGTCTGAAAAAAATACATACCAAACATGACTAGTGCCTACCTCTGAGGAATAATGCACACATTTTGTAAAGTTTACATTTTCATGAGCATGGATTCACTTCTGCAAACAGGAAAGAGCTGAACTATTTTCTCAAGGGAAGAAGGAAGACTTAAAAAAGAAATGCCTGGTCCTGTGGTTAATGCAGTGTTCCGATGAAGGGGTTCAGTGCAATCCCACTGTGAGTGTAACCATCTGGGCAAGTGTGATATCTAGTAGGAACCAACCAAAATCTCTGTGCTCGCATAGCGAGATGGAAACGCACCACGTCTCCCTTCTGCCTCCCTTATTAATCTCTAGGCTATGCCTTTGGCCACCGCTCCTGCTTCTGAAATATGTTTATTTTCTTCTCTTGCACCACAAACATTTCAGAAGGGATTTAAACCCAGTGGGAAAGACCTGGACGTGGATAAGGCAGTCCTGGGTTCAAACCCAGATTTCTCATTCTACTCACTCTGACTGCATAATCTGCTCTTCCCTTCAGGGTCTTGATTTCCAAAGGTAAAAAATGATGCACATTCTTAGGGAACTTGCCTCAGAGTCTTTGGAATGGGGGAAAAAAAAGGCGGGGGGTAAAGTATAGACAGTGCTTAGGCACAGTAAGTTTTTAATGATGCCTATTATTTCTTACTTTGGGTGCTTGGGATTGAATAGAGGCCCCCCCCACACACGCACACCCACACTAAGTATGTGCCCTATCACTAAGCCACACACCTGGGCCATTATTATTAGTCCTATTAAAACCAGAGCTTTGAGGTAAAGCTGATTCCCTGCTTCCGCTAATAAGTAAGGCAGAAGGTTTTCTGCTTCTGCTGACCAATAACATCTGCATGACATGCTGGTGTCTGCAGCCTGGGAATTTCACAGTTCTTCCTCAGGATGAGTAGACATCACAGTAGGTTTTGCCCCAAAACCAGGAATGAACACCTTACAGTGGCAGTGAAGGAGATGACTCTACAGCACATATTCTGGTCTAGGGGTTCGTATGCCACTTGGTTCACCATGACTGGTCCAAATTTATGCCAGATAGAGACGGGAATGTGGTAGCACTGACGGTCAATTCTTGAGTCTCAACTTTCATTCAAATCTACCCCACTTTCAATTTCTCATGGTAGGAAGCAAGAAATTGAGATTGTAGGTGAAGAAGGCACTAGAAGGAATACACTTCTACGGCAGGTATCCCCAGTGAGCAGACCAGGCTGCTATAGGGTAACAGATCAGGACATTTTGGCTTGCTTCAGTACAAATTAGCTACACCCCAGACACTGTGGAGGGCTCCACACAGCCTGGGGCTTCAATCCTCTAGGACTGCTGCCCTGCATCTCTGGTATAGCTTCTCGGCAGAGACCAGCAGACCTGCACAGAATGGAGGATCCTGGTCTAGGGATCCATATAGCACTTGGTTCACTATTATTGGTCCAATCTTATGCTAATGAGGCAGAAATGTACTAATGCTATTGGTCAATGCTTGAGTCCTAGTTTTAGTTCAAGTCTACCCCACTTTCATTTCCTCCTGGCAGGAAGCAGTAGGTTGGAGTTGTAGATTAGGGCTGTATGGGCTCCAGTGAACTCTGGCTGGTGTCAGTGCCGGTTCCCTGCACCTCTGACCCACTGCAGCTGTATGGTGGGCTCCACGGGACCCTGGGCATCAACCCACTGATGTAACAAACATCACTGGTGCCTACCTCTGAGGGAATAATACACGCATTTTATAATGTTTACTCTTTTTTTGAGCATGGATTCACTTCTGCACACAGGAAAGAGTTGAGCTATTTTCTCAAGGAAAGAAAGAAGATTAAAAAGAAATGCCTGGTCCTGTGGTTAATGCAGTGTTTCAATGAAGGGGTTCAGTGCAATCCCACTGTGAGTGTGGCAATCTGGGGCTAGGGTGATATCTAGTAGGAACCAACCAAAATCTCTGTGCTTGCACAGAGAGAATGAAATGCACCACGTCTCCCTTCTGCCTCCCTTATTATCATCTCTAGGCTGTGCCTTTGGCCACCGCTCCTGCTTCTGAAATATATCCATTTTCTTCTCTTGCTCCACGAGCATTTCAGAAGGGATTTAAACCCAGTGGGAAAGACCTGGACGTGGATAAGGCAGTCCTGGGTTCAACCCCAGATTTCTCATTCAGCTCCCTCTGACTGGATAATCTGCTCTTCCCTTCAGGGTCTTGATTTCCAGAGGTAAAAAATGATGATCATCTTACAGAACTTGCCTCAGAGTCTTTGGAATGGGGAAAAAAAGGGGGGTAGAGGATAGAGAGTGCTTAGGCACAGTAAGTTTTTAGTGATGCCTATTATTTGTTACTTTGGGTGCTGGGTATTGAATGGAGGGTCCCACACATGCTAAGCAGGCCACACACCCCACCCCAGAGCCTATTTTTAAGCCAGTTAAAACAAGAGTTTCCAGGAAAAGCTCAACTCCCTGCTGTCCCTGCTCCTACTAGCAGGCAGTTTTTGTGTCTCTGGTGACAGATACAGATTGCATGAGGTGCAGACCTCTGAAGCCAAGAACTTTGGCACTTCTAACTGAGGGTGAATAAGTGTAATATCAGAATTTGTTAAAACTCAGATACAGACACCTTACTAAACCCCAAATAGGAGAACTCTATAGCAAGTCTTCCAAAACGGAGGGGTTTGGTCTAGGAGTTTACAAACCAATCGGTTCACCGCTATTGGTCCAAACTTATGCTAATTAGGGCTTGGAGATGTGCTAATGCTATTGGTCAGTTCTTGAGTCCCAAGCCTGTCCCACTTTCATTTTCTGGTGGCACCTCAGGAAGCAGGAGGCTGAGGTCTTGGGATGGGACTGCAGCACTGTGTGAAACAGGCTTCTGTATCCATACTGTGCCCAGACCTGGTGGCAGAGAAGGGCAGGTCGGTGGCTTTGTCCTGCCTGTGCTTTGGGCTCCCTGTGGCAGCAGGCCGGCTTGGCACTTGCCATTTATGAGGCCACTCCACTGCTCCGTGGCTCCTTTTCAGCAAGGACCAGTAGGTTAGCTGTCCCGCTGAAGCTGAGAAGCCATGTCACAATCGATTTTTTTTCCTTTTTTTTTGGCGGTCTTGGGAATTGAACTTCCACTGAGTTACATAACCCAGCCCTTTTCATATTTTGTCTTGAGGCAGAACCTCACTAAATTGGCCAGGTTGACCTCAAACTTGTGATCCTCCTGCTTCAGCCTCCCACACTGCTGGGATGACAAGCATGAGCCACCGTGCCTTTCTTTGTGGAACCTCTCCTGTTTTCTGTGTGATAAACTGCTACCCATCCTTCAAGACCTGGCAACAGTGCTTCTTCCTGTGGTCTCTCCCCTGCACACCCAGAACTGATTAATGTTCCCTTTTTCGAAGGATATTACTAGAAGGCTGGGTGCCCAGGTTCATGACTACACGTTATATTCTGATTTCCTTGTATCTCCTCCATACACCTCTAGTTCCTGCATGGCTATAACCCTGATCTATTCACCTCAAATTTCTCAGCACTTAACCACAATTAATTTTTCCTATTGAATTATCTCACTTTTCTCTGCTTCTACCACCCAGGAGTCACCATTTCATTCATGGTGGCCTTAGGGTAACAGTTTTTTCTGGGCCTCTTTTCTGCCTACACCAATCTAAGCTAAAGGCTCACTCCAACAGGTTGGTATTCAAAACCCCTGAAGGAAAGGAGAGAGAATTGTGAAAAGAACCACTAGGTGGAGCCAGACCTGAGTTTTAGCTCTGGTTTTGCTACAGAATGATGTGACATGGCATGTACCTTTAACATTATCTGTTAAATAGAAGCAATTACCTCCTTCCACAGGGTAGTAGAGGGGGGGATAAATGAGAAATTCATGTGAAAATATGCCCACGTTACCTAAATGTTAGATATTACAACTTTCTTTTTTCCTTCTTTCCTCTTTTTGAAATGGGGTCCTTATTGCCTAGGCTGGCCTCAAAATCTCTGGGCTCAATCAATCCTCCTGCTTCAGCCCTCTAAGTAGCTGGGTCTACAGGTGTGCACCACCATGCTTGACCCATTGTTGAGATGCAGAATATATAGGAGCAGAATGAGTAGCTATAAAGTGTCTGTCCTGGGTATCAAGCTGCATCCTGAAACTCCAGGTGATCTTGAGCAAATGTCTGTGGTTGTAAATGAAGAAGAGACCTCTAAGATCTTTTCTACCCTCAGGTTCTGTTTGATCCAGAAACCACATCTCGCCTGATGTGAGACCAATCCCCAAGGCAAAGGGGCAGAGAGTCTTCTCTGCCCTTAAAATTAAACTCAAATATCAGAGGACATGTGTGCAGTCCTTTTCTATTTGTGGAGCACTTTCGTATCCTTCATTGGATTTGAAAAGGGTTTTATTAGGAAGAAACCATAGCCAAATATTAACAGCTTTTAATCTCCAGATGGTGGAATTTGGCCTAATTTAAAATTTACTTGTGTTTTAAACCTTCAAAATCTCCTTCAAGCTGGGCGCAGTGGCACACGCTTGTAATCCTAGCTACTCAAGAGGCTTGGGTATAAGGATCACAAATTCAAGGATAGCCTTAGCAACCTAGTGAGACCCTGTCTCAAAAATAAATATATATATATATATATATATATATATATATATATATATATATATATATATTTTAATTAAAAAGAGCTGGGGATGTAACTCAGTGACAAAATGCCCCTGGGTTCAATCCCTAATGCCCACCTCCCCCCCAAAAAAATCCTTCAATTTAAAATCATAAAGAAATGATGGTTGCACAACATTGTTAAAGAACAAATAGCACTGAACTGTGTGTGTACTTTAGAATAGTTAATTCTATATATGAGGCTTTGCTTCATTAGGAAAAAAACCTTCAACACACATGATTTTATAGTCATTTCTTAAAACTGTGGCTTTGAGGAGAGAGTTACAGAAGATTCCTTAGACACAAGAGCAGTTTAGGTAAGCTGACATGAACCTGCACCTCCCACCCATCCCCCAGACCCGCTTAAAGTTGCAGCCTCAAGCCAGGCCTGCAGAGCGCTCCTCCGACCACCAGGGGACTCTGCAGAGCTCCCGCGTCCTCACACACCGGCGCGCGCGGTCTCTTGCGCCTTTGAAGCGCGTGTGCGTGAGGGGCGGGGCCGGGAGAGGAAGCTGCGCCTGCTAAACCGCCGCCCACCTGAGCCTCACACGGCGCTCCTCTCACCTTCGGTTCTGACAGACCGACCGCTCCAACTGCGTGCGAGTGTTTGAAGTCCCACCTCTCCACTCAGTCGTCATACGTTTGAGCGGGTGTCCCCATTTCCATTTCCTCACCCTTAACCACTTGTCCCTGCTACTGTGTTCCTTCGCCCTGCTCCGCCAAGGGTCCTCGGTTTTCTGTCAGCCTCTGATCCATGGCGCTGCAGGCGCTGCACAGCTCGGGGGTGGCCTTCCGCAAGATCCTGTCTCACTTCCCCGAGGAGCTGAGCCTGGCTTTCGCCTATGGCTCCGGGGTGTACCGCCAGGCGGGTCCCAATTCAGACCAGAAGGTGAGCCCGGCACCAGAGACCGGACCTTCCCCATGTGGCTTCCCCGCGGTCCACCCCATTGCCAGGATTCTGCTTGTTCTCCCTTCGGACCCCTAGGGTGGCCTGCTGCGTACTCCAGGCGTCAATTAGGAGGATGCAAATCGTTCAGAAGTGGTCTTAGTATAACGAGAACGTGAGCTGAGTTTTGAAGGATAATTTAGGAATCCACTTGGGAGCTGCAGTTAGGTGAAGGGAAAAACTGTTGCCTGGGCACGGTGAAAGAAAGAAAAACAGTTGCTAAATTCGAATTCAGTTTTCAACCTGGATACTACGTTGGAATTTTCTAGGGAGCTTAAAAAAAAAAAAGAATTGCTGGGTTCTACCTGAGATTCCTGATTTAACTCGTCTAGTATGGGGCTGGGCTTCAGGAATTTGAAAAACGTCGCTCGATTCTCATGCGCAGCCACGTTTGAGCTCCTCCTATCTGCTGCTGTGGGAGAAAATACAAAATAATCCTCTGATTTCAAGGAAATTGATGAATTGTCTGTAGGGCCAGGGCAGGTACCGTGAAGGTAACTAAGGACAACAGTTAGTGGCTAGCCGGTGTATGCACTTCATGCTCAGCATATTTAACAAGTGTCTAGTGGGGATTAAACATTGTTACTCTTCAGAGTTGGCTGAGCACAACAGCAATATAATTTTCATTGTGATTTACAGAATTCAGTGTGAAAATTGCAATAGGGACTTAGATACTTGGCTGTAATTTGCCTTTTGGTTAAAGTTTGCCTATTCACTTCCTGGTGAGGCTATCTACAGCCTGGATATCCTATCTATGCTGTTACAATGTTGTTCTTTAAATTGGCAGCATATGAAGTTGTGTGAGAAATTATAGTATGATCTAATTACTTTTCTAATATACATTTACATAATTATAGATATTTAAGAATGTTTACCCATGTCTTCTCACATCTTAAGTATCACCAGTGGTTTGTGGATCACAGTGAGGGAAACCCAGAGCATCCTTTAGTCTCCGGTAGACTCTTCATCATTTTTCAGTGAAGGTTTTCCTTTGAGTAGAACTGGATTTCCCTCCAAAAAAAAAAAAAAAAAGATTCTTTCCTTACCCTCACTCTCATCCCCTACATTCAAGTTAACAAACCTTGTATATTCTAATACTAAATCTCCTCCAAACCAGTCTCTACCCCAAGTGCCTCGCCTCAAACCTTTTTGTTTCTCCCCTGGAATTTTTTAGTGGTTACCTATCAGATTTCCCTCATCCTTTATCTCCACTCTCAAGTTAGTTAGTTCTTCTGCAGGAAAGTTTTCTAGCATGGCAAACAGCCTCTCTGGTCCTATCTCCCACAACATAAGTATGTTTTGTTCCACTAGCACCAAACTGCAGGTCCAGAACATGCCTGACTGTCTCCTACCCATAGAAGTAGTTTCCTGTACATGGCTCTGTGCCTTCCTCATGTTTCCCCAAGTACTTTTACCAGCCCTGTTTCCCTTGAATGCCTTTTTCAAGACTCCTACTTAAGTTCCCTAGAAGCATTCCTACTTCTTGTTCTCTTGGATCTTTTTTTTTTTTTTTTTTTTTGTACCATGGATTGAACCCAAGGATACTTAACCATCAAGCCACATCCTCAGCCCTTTTTATTTTTTATCTTGAGACAGGGTCTCAGTAGGTTGCTTATAACCTCATTAAGTTCCTGAAACTGGCTTTGAACCTGCAATCCTCCTGCCTCAGCCTCCTAAGCCATTGGGGATCTGCCCCCACTCTTAAGTGATATTAGTACATTGTGCATTCCTCTATCAAGTCAAGTTGTATACTCCCTCCAGTAGACTGAGCTCTTCTACCCTAGGACCCATCAGAACTCATAGGTACATTATTAGTAGTTGTGAATGACTTATTTCCTTTTACATACTACTTAGTAGAGTTTGTCCAAGTGATCTTTGATCTGGAAGAAAAGTGGAACACATTTAACTGCAGTTAGGTAATGAGCACAATTATTCAGCACACAGAATTTATTACCATGCTACTTAGGTCTGTGGCTAATTAGCCTTGTGTACCAAGGCACAGTGCTTATCCTGGACATTGGTTTCCTTTCCTATAAAATTGGAATAATTGCATACCTACTTTGTAGAATTATTGTGAAGATAAAGTAAGTTGCTGTATGTATTATATATAAAGTGCTGACATAGTACACATTAAATTAGTATTTGTATTAAAACAAAGCTCACATTGCTTTCAGAGATTGGAGACCCTAGATCTTCTGCTAATCATAATAGCACAATATTTGGGAGGGTTCCACTCTATCTAGCCACTTTTCCAGGAATTAATGAACTCATTCTCTTTTCTTTACAGAATGCAATGCTGGATTTTGTGTTCACAGTAGATGACCCTATTGCATGGCATTCAGAAAACCTGAAAAAGAATTGGAGCCACTACTCATTTCTAAAAGTTTTAGGGCCCAAGATGATCACATCTGTCCAGGATAACTATGGCGCTGGAGTTTACTACAATCCATTGATTATGTGTGATGGTAGGGTAAGTGACGTTCGTTGGGCCTTTGTCTTAACTTGGCTAATTATTAACCTTTGTTAAAAGAGCACCAGTGAAATATGTATGTTTGTGCAGGTGGGAAAGGGTCACACTCCTGCTGGATGTTCTGAACCCAGGGACAGAGCAGGCACTGGAGTCCTCAACTCCCCTTCATTGTGATTGCAATGTGAGAAGGTGATTGAATGTTACTTGTTTTTTTTTTTTTTTTTGCCAAGTGGTTCCCAAGTTTTAATCTGTTGTACACACAGATTGCAGGGATACACCCCCAGAGTTTCTGATTCAGTAGGTCTAGCTGGAGCTGGAGAATTTGCTTTTCTAACAAGCTTCCAAATGACACTGAAACCAAAGGTCTAGGAACCATACTTTGAGAACCCTGGTTTGGTCAGTGTGAGGAATAGGCAGCCCTATTCAAGATCAGGGTGGAGATCAGTCTTATCTCTTCTAGATAACAGACACCCCCAGGAAGAAATTGGAAGTGAAGCGGGCATTAAGGGAGGCTGGTAGTCTGTGAGGCCAAGTAATAGACAGGAACCTCTTGGTGTTAACACCTGAATGGGATTCAAGAGTGGGGTGTTAGAGAGCAAAGGTCCCCAAAGAGGGATTGTCTGACATCAGAGACTCTTGCCTATCTTTTAGACGAGAAACAGCCCAGAGGTTTGGGTTGTAGCTTAGTGGTAGAGTGCTTGCCTAGCATGTATGAGTTCCTGAGTTTGATCTATAGCACTAGCACTACCAAAAAAAAAAAAGCAAACGAGATGAAAAGCAAACCAGATGAAGCATGTCAGTATCTTAAGAGGACTGTCAAGAGCTAAGTGGATCCCCAAAATGTGAAGACCAGTGGGGATCTAACTCAGTTGCCTCCTGGAGATTAGTTGGGTTAAGAATGAGGTATGGGCTTCAGTTGCTAGATTGACACTCCTGCTGATTTTTGGAGCATACTTATAGGCATATGAATAATGTGGGGATCTTTTAAAGTACAGATTCTGATTGAGTAGTCTGGTATGGAACCTGAGATGCTGCATATTTTACAAGCTGTCTGGTAATGCTCATGTAACTGCTCAAAGGAGCATGCGTTAAAGGGCAGGAGACTGGAATACTGACTTGAGAAGAATCTGAACTTGGCTGAGGAATGTGCTGTGATTGACTGGTGATGTCTGTAAATCCTTAAGGCCGTCTATTTGCTTTTCTGGTTGAGGTCCTATCCTGCTTCCCTTGCATTTTTTTTCCTTTTATATGGTACTAAGGTATGAACCCAGGGGCACTCTACCACTGAGCAACTTCCTCACCCCTTTTTAAATTATATTTTGAAACAGCTTCTTGCTGAGTTGCTCAAACTGGCCTCATCCTTATAATCCTCCTGCCTGAGCCTCTGAGTAGCTGGGGTTCCAGCTATGCACCACTACACCTAGTTGCACCTGCATTTTGCAGATGAGGAAATGAATGTTTAGAGAGAACACCTTCTGTAAGGTCAGGCCCCTAGTTAGTGACAGGCTCCTTGATTTCTAGGCTTGTGCTGTTTCTACTGCCCCCCCTCCTGCCCCCCAGCTATTACTTGCCTGTAGCAAGAATGGTTTCTGCAGTCCTGTGGCCTAGTGGAGGGAAAAGCCCAACCTGCCACTTCCACTTATTCATGCAAAACACATAACTGTGTTCTTTATCCATAATTAATGTTATGCTGAGCCTATCTCTAATTAGTAACTTTCAAACAGTATTACATGCTCCAGTAACTAAAGGTTTAGGCAAAATTGTATACCAAGGGGACTGTACATTTTAATTGAAATTCTTTAGATACTTTTTACATATGTGCAGCCTGAGAAGGCTATTTGGATACCAAAGTTGAGTAAAGTGGATCTGAAGGTATTTATTAACACAAATAGGACTTTGTAACCTGGGAAATCTACATTCAGGGTTTATACAAATTATTATGGAAATTGACTTGACCATAATTCCATGTGTTTAGCACTGATAAAGAGGTTTTATTTGGGGATGTTGCTTTGTAACTATAAGCCTTTCAAAGTCAACAGCAATAGAGGAATTGACTATGTAAAGGATATCAGTTAAAACTTTTAATTAAAGAAACTTTCTGTTACTTTGCAATGAAAAGAACATTGGGAACTAAAATTCTAGGATCTAGTTTGTTTATTTGTTTGTTTTTGTGGTACTAGAGATGAAACCTAGGGCCACATACATGCTAGTTAAGCACTGCTGAGTATATTCCCAGCCTTGTTTTGTTTTGGAAAGTGACAGGGTCTCTCGGAATTGTTTGGGCTGGTCCCATACTACAGGCTCAAGCCATCCTCCTGCCTCAGCCTCCCAAATATCTGGGTCTATAGGTGCATACTATGCCTGGCTCTAGGACCTAGTTTTAACTCTATTAGTACTGTTGCCATTTGGAGTATTTAATTTATTCTTTCTGGGCCTCAGCTTTTTATTTCTCAGATGGAGAACATGAACTAAAACAATATTTCTCAAACATTTGGAAAGGTCTAGTTTTTTTTTTATTTGTTTTGGTTTTTTTGCAGAATGGTGTCTAAGAGCCATTCTGCCTTTAACATCACATGGACCTAAGTTTGTGATCACCTCACCTCCTGTACTTTGAACTGTATCTTGAACCATATCTGAGTTCCAAATCTGTTTTAGACATTAAACCTCTCAAAGAGTTTTGGTGGAGATGTGGGTATTTCCATGGAAGGCATTTTGAGTGACTTTGGAAATCAAGGTCCTACTCTGGTCCAGAATTTGATGTGTTTCCTTATGTTTTGTACTTGCATAAGAAACAACCTGATATTTGGCTTTTTTTTCACCCATTTCTTTCCTTTTTCAGCTTATCAAATATGGGGTTATTAGCACCAGTATTCTAATTGAAGATCTCCTCAACTGGAATAACTTATACATTGCTGGACGCCTCCAAAAACCGGTGAGTGTGTGTTTTTTTAGGCTGCCATAATTAGGGTGTCTCTGAACCTAACTTGACTTTTAATCCTTGTGATTGCAATGAGATGGAACTCTAGGAAATGGAAATGCCTATTAGATTCCTCCTCTTTCTACCTTTAATGAATTACCTTTATAATTCATTACCAATGTCCAGATATTATGTTGTGATATTGTGACATAATAAGAAATATATGGTTGTTTTTTGTCTTTGGCTTGTGGCACAGAGCTCCTAAAAGCCTTAGAATTCCTAAGTGTTAGGAATAACAAGTCCCTTTCAACCATACCTGAGTTCATCTAATGAGGGGACTCTTTTTTTTTTTTCTTTTCCTTCTGGCTTGAACCCAGGGCCTCATGCATGTGCATGCTAGGTAAGCACTAAACCACTAAGCCTCATCTCCAGCCTTCCCAGGTGACCCTTGATGGGCCCTAGATAGCTTCAGGATAGGGGCTGGTTACCAGAGAAACCACCAATGTGCTTAATGGGCTGGAACTTTCATCCCTACCTCAAATTTTCCACCCACCTCTGGAAGGGGTGAGCGGCTGGAGATTGAGTTACTCTCAATGGCAGTGAATTAATCAATCATGCCTAGGTAGTGGGACCCCCATAAAACCCTCAGTAACAGAGTTCTGAGAGTTTCCATGTTGATGAACAAACACATTGAGGTGCTGGGAGGATGGGGTCTTTAGAGTGGGCGCAGAGCTCAGTTCCCAGTCCCACCCAACGATACCTTGTCCTCCTCCTCCTACTACTACTATTCCTCCTCCTCTTCCTCTTTCTTCTCCTTCTCCTCCTTCCTTCCTTCTCCTCCTCTTCTTCTTCTTCCCCCTCCTCCTTTTCTTCTTCATACTCCTTCCCCCTACTTATTCCTTCCTCATCTCTCCTCCCTCCTCCTCCTCCTCTTCCTCCTTCTCCTCCTTCATATGCTTGGTATCAAACCTAGGGTCTTGCACATGTTAAGTATTTTACCACTGAGCTACATCCCCAACCCCTGCATCACTCTATTTAGCTGATCCTGAGTTGGATACTTTAGAATAAGCTGGTAATAGTAAGTAAGCCTTCCTGAGTTCTGTGAGCCCTTCTAACAAATTATCAACCCAGAGGAAGGGATTGTGGAAATTTACAGCTACTTAGTTGTGTGGGATTGAGCCCCTAACTTAAGGATTCTCTATATAGCTCGAGATAGATAATATCAAAATTAAATTCTATTGTAGGACACACAACTGGTGTCCAAAAAGTTGGAGAATTGGTTGGTGTGACAGAAAAAGCCCCACACATTTGGTGTCAGATGCTGGGAGTAAAAGACAGATTGTCCCCCTCAGGTACAGGGTCAGTCCATTTGGGGAGTTGGCAGAGAAGGTGTCCAGTGCCTTAGTGGCACCTCTGTCTGTACTATGTACATCCTCATCTTCTTTTCTAGAAGCTCAGGGCACTACGTGTCCACTGTTGTCTCCTCGAAAAAGACAGGGCAATGTCTGTCACACAGAAAGCAGTCAGTAACTGTTGAGTGAATGAATGAGTCAGGCCGTCATTCCAGGGGAGAATGGTATTCTGGACCCTGTTTTATCCTCCTGAGGCCAGTGGTGATGTCCTGTCAGTATATTCTTACCTCATTGGGGATGCTCCTGAAAGAGACTGTGGGGTTTTGGCTTCTCCATGGCTTTGATAGAAAGGAACAGGGACAAAGAAGTGGGAAGGAACTTGAACTTTTAACAAGTGTTTGCAACTATCATCTTTTTTCTTTTTTTCAAAAGTATGGCCTATTTTCTGAGAAAGCTTCTTTTTTAAGAACTACTTGAGCCAGGTACAATGGCATACATCTAGAATTCCAGTAACTCAGGAGGTTGAGGCAGGAGGATCACAAGTTTAAGACCAGCTGCAGCACCTTAGCAAGAACCAATCTCAAAATAAAAAATAAAAAGGGCTGGGGATGTAGCTCAGTGTTAAAGTGCCCCTGGGTTCAATCCCCAGTACAGCAAAAGAAAGAACTGTGCTAACTAGTCACAGTTGTCAATCTCATACACCTCCCAAGGAAAATTTTCATTATACTGACCAGGGTCTTAGGCTCCAAAAATAGCAGATGGGTTGTTCTCAGGTATCTCCCATAACAGCAACCCCTACCTCCTTTAATAGTGAGCTATGGGGAAAAATAAGAGATTTCTACTGTCATAGTTCATTTGGTCTGTGTCAGAAAAATTTCTTTATTTGTGTATATGGGCTGACAAGATGCTCTTGCTTTGAACCTGGGCTTAAAATTTAGTAGTGTAAATGGAATTTTATTCAGAAAGAATAAAACTCTTCCCAACAAAGAACAAATTCTGTCATTTGCAGGAAATTGGATGGAACCAGAGATCATAATTTTGAGTGAAATAAGTCAGACTCACAGTATCATATGTGAAAACTAGAGATATGTTTTCTTTCATATCTGAAAGATGGAGGGATGAAACTGGGAGGAAAAAAGAATTCAGTGAAAATAGAAGGGAGACCAACCAGTAAGGTAGAGGAAGTAGAGAAGCGGAGGGGAATTGGAGGATGCTAGAAAGTGAAACTGACCAAATTACACTTTATTTATATATGTATATACCACAATGAAACCCCCACCCTTCTATATAAATAATATGGACCAATAAAAAACAGAAATAATTGTATAATTCATTAAAATATGCAGAAATACTTGAGCATATTATACATGTATACACATGTATAAAAATTTATCAAGCCAAATCTTTCAAATATGTACACTTATAAATTTTCCTTCAGTAAAATCATTTTATAATTATGGTTATTATTATTATTATTTGGCAGTGCTGAGGATCAAGCCTAGGGTCTTGCACATACTAGGCAAGTGCCCTACCATTGAGCTATATTTCCCCACCCAAGTAAAACAGATTCTTTAAAAAAAAATTTTTTTTTTTAGTTGTAGATGGACAGAATGCCTTTATTTTACTCTTTTTTTTTTTACCTTTTTTAAATTTTTATGTGGTGCTGAGGATCAAACCCAGTGCCTTACACATGCTAGGCAAGTGCTCTGCCACTGAGCTACAGCCCCAGCCCAAGAAACAGATTCTTATTAAACCTAAGGAAATAACTATATTACCGTAAAATAAGAATATTCACCATAAATTTTAAAATTTTTCAGGGATGATTAAGTAGGGAGAAAGGAAAGGTTGTAATTTCCTTTTGGAGTATACTTTACCAAATCTCTATAATCCATAAATAGCCCCAAATAGAAAAAGAAAAAATTTCTGTGTCTGACAAACAAAAGAATTTGCCAGGTGCTTTTTGTTTTGTTTTGTATGTGTGGTGCTAGAAATGGAACCCAAGGCCTCACACATGCTAGGCAGGTGCTCTACCACTGAGCCACACCCCCAGCCCATACATACATTTTTTAAACATCCAGAAACAATAAGCTTACTGAAATAATTTCAAATATCTATAGATGAATTTCTCATTCTTAGACTGGATAACAGGTAAAGCTCATAATTAAGCAAATAAATGCAATTGAAAATATATAAATATTCATTTTACTTCTAAGGGTTTTATAATTTTAAAAATGTTATTGATAGGGGCTGGGGATGTGGCTCAAGCGGTAGCGCGCTCACCTGGCATGCGTGCGGCCCGGGTTCGATCCTCCAGCCCCACATACAAAGATGTTGTGTCCGCCAATAACTAAAAAATAAATAAATATTTTAAAAAATGTTATTGATAGGAAGATAAATGAATGTGGAATTAGAAGTGTTTGGTCATATTAATTCCTACTGCTTATTAGGAGTTTATACGAACTCAGGCACCTGGTTTTATCTTTTTGAATGTCAGTCAATTCATGTGTAAAATAGGGATAATAGTACTTACCCTGCCAACGCCCCAAAAGCGTTGAAAATTGGAAACAGAGTATTAATGTTGGGAAGAACATGGGCATTTTAGTTAGAGTCTAAGAGAGCTAAGGTTAGGATCTCAGTTGTGACCCTTACTAATCTTGTGACCTTGTGCCACCGATAGAGTCCCTCACACCTTGGGATATTTTCATCTGTGGACAAGGGTTCTGAAATTCCTGATACTTCAGAACCATTCAGAAAAATGATATTTCCCTTCTCTTCATCCCTAGCTATCTCAGTTATGTTGAGATCAAATAAGATCAAATACAAAAATATTGCATTATTCTCTGTACTATACTTTATGCCTGGAATTTTTTAAATTAAAAAAAAAATGGTGTTAGAAACCTGAGATGCCCTGAAATCTAAGAATGTAAGTACTGGAAATTATCTTTTTGTTTTGTTTTGTTGTTTTGATTTTGTTCTGGGGATCGAACCCAGGGCCTTGCACATGCTAAGTATGTGATCTGCTGAGCTACACCCTATGGCCTGATCTCAGAATTTATCTAAATGTCATATGTTCTTGTAAAATAAAAGCAGTCCAAGACAAGGAGTAGCAGCTACATTTACCTTAAACAAAACTATGCATTTCTTGCCTAATTTAGAGAATAAAATAAAAGCTTGCCATGGTAGCTCACACCTGAATCCCAGGGACCTGGGAGGCTGAGGCAGGAGGATCACAAGTTTGAGGCCTGCCTCAGCAATTTAGTAAGACCCTGTCTCAAAAGAAAAAATAAAAAGGGCTGGAGGTGTATCTCAGTGGTAGAGCACCCCTGGATTTTATCACTAGTACCAAAAAAAAAAAAAAGACTTATCTTTTTAAAAAGTGAAAATGATAAACAGGTGAAGTGACTCCCTCCTGCTCCTGCCCCCAGTTTTTTCCACTCCTGTGGAAATCACAGTTAAGCCGACTTCTCTGTGGTAAGTCTTTCAGCAATCATTTTTCCCTCTAGATGGCAGCAAGTATTAATCAAACTTGAGCAAATCTGTTGAAAGGATAGTAGCATTTTCAACAAGAAAAATGGGTGGTTATTTTAAGAATTATGAGAAAGAGTACGAATTCTTTGTTTTTATGTTTTGAAAGCAGTTACATTGTTATATTGTCTAAAACTCCAAAACTGTCTTGCACTTTGCAAATTGAAATAGAATTCCTCAATTACTTGCAAGTTAAATCTTTAAAAGGAATATACAGGAGTTAAAAAGATGGACATTTCTGGGAAAAATTGAATTTAAAATTAAATTTCTGTTATACTTTACTAGCAACTTACCTTATAATTGAGGAGATACCATGTTTTGATTTCTAGTACAGACTTACGTTTCTGTGTCATTTAGTCATTTGCTATATGTGTGTGTGTGTGTGTGTGTGTGTGTGTGTGTGTGGCTGAGCAAGTCACCACTGTACTACATCCCAAGCCCTGCAAATATTTTTTAAGTGAAGAACCATGGAATTTAAATTACTTAATAGAACATGTGAACAATCTTTTGTAAGTTAAAAAAAAAAAAAACAAAAACACTAAAGCAAGTTAAAGTTAGTTCCCTAATTACTTTGACATAATTTGGGATTTTTGTATTTCACTTGTTTTTCATGTATAGATGATTTTGTAACATTTAAAATTTTTTAAAAAAATATCTAGTTTCCAGTTTTAGTTGGACACAATTCCTTTATTTTATTCATTTATTTTTATGTGGTGCTGAGGATCAAACTCAGGGCCTTGCACGTGCTAAGTGAGCACTCTACCCCTGAGCCACAACAATAGCCCTAACATTTTTTTATACCTTTATTTTATTTATTCATTTTTATATGGTGCTGAGGATAGAACCCAGTGCCCTGCATGTGCTAGGCAAGTGCTCTACCACTGAGCCACAACCCTAGCCCTGTAGAGATAATTTTGTTTGAAGTTTCTTTTTATCTTTCAGGGCTCTAGAGATGGAACCCAGGGCCTCAGGCATGCTAGCCAAGGTGTCTACCACTGAGCTACACCCCAGCCAGTAATGCAGCATTGGTTTTTTTGTAATAGCTTTATTAAGGTATACTTCACATACCATAATTCAACCATTTAAAGTGTAAAGTTCAGTGGTTTTTAGTATATTTACAGTCCTGTAACTATCACCATATTAGAGTTGTATTTATTTATGTATTTCAAATGGGAAAAATCCCCCTGGTATAAAAGATCCCTGAACTGGGAATTGGAAAACCTGGTTTACTAGTTTTGGCTCTTCCCTGCTGTGAACCAGCCTTTGGTTTTCTAGCCTTTGAAATGCAAAGATTGAGCCATTCATTTAGTTATTCAAAAGACAACTAAGGTTCTTCTTTGTGCATGCCAAAAAAAAAAGACCCCCCACATTATTTGTCCTTGAAGATCCCCCAGTCCAGTAGATAGATAAGGTTTGATCCCATTCTTGTGTTCCGCCCTTCTTCATTTTCAAGCAGTGACTATTTAGAAGAGTCACCCCTCCTGACCATTTGGAATCAAAAAGTTCTGGCCAACGGTTGAGTAGTTCAGCACTAGGTAGGGTTGCCTTCTTTGTAACTGAAACTTCACTCTTCACAATTCAAGTAGTCTTTCCCAGTGACTGTTATAGAGATGGAGGGTGGCTTTCTTTTTTTCTCTGTCTTGAAAGGTACTCACAAATCTCTCCTTTTAAAGTCCCTCCGAGCTTTGTCCCTTCCTCTCTGCAGTCAAGATCTGCACCCTGGCATTAGAGCTAATGTTATCTATGCAGTTCAGGTCGGGGCATTCCCAGTAAGGTACAAACAGCTATTCACAACTCTGAGGACTTTCTTCTTTTCCCAGGCCTCTCTGGCAGTGCCCCAAGCGTTCACTGGCTTTTCACTCTGAACAACAAATTACAGTGCTGCCGAGACAAGTTCCTAGTTCACCTTTCGTTGAAGAACCAGATCAGCACAGTAGCAGAGCCTTCAGAATTCACGTTTTCCCTTTGAGTAAGGATGCTTTTATTTGCACTCTCTTCACCTTAAGTACTGGACTGCTTTCTTCCAACCTAAGTAGAACAGATTTCTTGGAGAACAATTGGTTATTCTGTTAACTAGGAGAAAATCTTCCAAACTTATTCTTTTGTTTGCCTCTTTGAGTATTTAGCGCCTTAAAATAGCCTCTGATTTCACTGGGTTTCTGTAATAGCCAGAGAGAGAGAGAGAGAGAGAGAGAGAGAGAGAGAGAGAGAGAGAGAGAGAGGGAATAATTATGATAAGGACTGGTGAATTAGGATGAAGACTGAAGGGTAGGAATATGGAAGCAGAATGGTATCACAGGGGACACATCAGGGGACTGGACCTCGCTTGGTCCATTGTGTCACTTCTTAGAGAAAGGTATTTGACTTCTCTAGCCCTCAGTTTTTCCACCAGTAAGTTAAGTAAGTTGCCTTCCTAGATCACTGATTCCATATGGAATACAAATTTTACTTCTAAGGTGTTGTAGGATTTTAAAAATTTCAGGAGCTGGAGATGCAACTCAGTGGTTGAGTACTTGCCTAGCATATTTATAGCCCCCAGTTCAATTTCCACATTGAAAAAAAATTGTTTTATTAAACTTCTGTCAAAATAAGTCAAGCAGAATACATCCCTAACTGAATGCATGATGATAACTCAAAATATTTAGAACTTGATTTGCATAGTGCAAGGGTGTGGCCCTGGTTTTGCCATTGGTTCATTGTTCAACCTTAGGCGAGTCTTGTTCCTGGGCTGTTCCTTGGTGTTATACTCTGCAGATGATGGCAAAGATACTAAACTCACCCAAGCCAAAAGGCTTACTTAAGGTCTATTAAGTTCTCATAATTATAAGGGTGGAGAAGGTGATATTGAACCAAGTGGCTTACCTATCATATATGAGGTATAGATGTTGGAAATATTCCCTTAGAAAAAAGGTGGATAACACAAGGCAAAAGTTAGAATTTAGGTTGTTAAGCTTGATTTATAGTTATCTTATGGTGCTACCACTTTTTTTTTTTAAACAACAAAAAACTAACATCATTCTCCTCTTTCCAGTAGAACTTTATTTTGGAGTTTCTTAGAGTGTGCCTTTTGTATGCCATCTTAATGCATTATTATTTGGCAAAAAACAATTTTATATGCCCTGTTTTCTATTAAAGGAGGAAAATTTATCAACAACACCAAGTTGTTTAGAGACAGTTGATACATTTCAGATATCTATGAGTCCTTATTAAGGACTTCTAGACTCTTTTCTTTGTATAGAAAATCAGTCAGTAGCAGATGTTTTAAAAAGATTATGGTGGGAATATAAATTGATATAACCATTCTGAAGAGCAATTTGGTAATTCTCCTTCTAAGCAGAATAGCTAAAAGTATTCTCAAAATTTGGTCTCTGGCTGGGCACTTTAGTGCATGCCTGTGATCCCAGTAATTCAGGAGGCTGAGGCAGAAGGATCACAAGTTCGAGGCCAGCATCAGCAACTTAGTGAGATCCTGTCTCAAAATAAAAGGGACTGGGGAGGTGGCTTATTGATTAGGCACCCAAGAGTTCAATCACCAAAAAAAAATATTAAAAGGCAGGGGGAAAGGTGTCCCTGAACCCAAAACAGCCTCAACATTTTCTAGGACCTTGTTAGAAATATACATTTTCAACCTTCCTGCAGGGCAACTGAATCAGAAGCTTTGGGGTTTGGACCCATTATTATGTGTTTTAATAAACTCTCCCATGATGTTAATGCTAGCAAAGATGAAAACCCCTGGCTTAGAGAAATTCATTGCCTGTGTACCAAGTAGCACACCAAAGGAAGATCACTTCAGCTAATGTATTATGTACCATATCTCATTTGGTCTGTTAACCCCATTTTATTGATAAGGAGCAATGCCCATCACCACAGCTAGGAGGAGATGGAGCTGAGACTTGAACATATTCTCTTAACTAGAGTGCATTTTGTGTGTGTGTGTGTGTGGTGTATGTGTCTGTGTGTATGTGTCTGTGTGTGTGTGTAAGTAATTGGGGATGGAACCCAGGGCCTTACACATGCAAAGCAAGCACTGTACCACTGAGCTACATCCCCAGCCCTACCTTACTGTTTTTAAAAACCGAGACTCTGAGAACAGACTGGAGCTCTAATGTATTTAATGGATTTGGAGACAGTCAAAGACAGCTGCTTCTGACATGGATTTTAGACAGTCAAAGACAACTGCTTCTGACATATATTTAGGAGAATAATGCTTTGTATTGAGCAAAGCACGAACTCAAACATTTACATTTATTGTTGTTTTCAATCTTTGACAATTCCTTGATACAAATCTGTTATCCCTATTTTATAGATGATGACTTAAGTTCTGAGAAGTTAGGTCATTTGCCCAAACTCACACAGTTTGTAAGTACATGGATTTGAGCCCAGATCTATATTTAAAACCCACGATCTTTCAATTGTAGCTAATTTTCTTTCCACTTTCCTTCACCGAGTTTCAAATCTGTGTATCTAAAAATCATAAAGCATGAACTGCCTAGGTTATTTGTGGGCAAGAAGAGAGGTGAGTTCTGAGTAAAGAAAATGCCTTCTCTCACTAGAAAATTTAAAAACTGAGATGAAAAAATAAAAATATTGATATTCCCAAAGGATGTTTATTCTTTTTCAAAGCCTGTGGTGAGTTTGCTCATTTAAAAAGAATATTAATTTTGTTTTCTTTGGCATTCTGATCCCTTCCTATGTGATAGATTTCTCTGATTTTGGCATAAGAGGAGATTCTGGGATTACTTATTATAATAGTAATCATTTCATGTCAACCAAACTAATATTCCAAGATCCTCAGTGGTCGGCATCTGGGATGGTTCCAGCTATATGTGTCAACCTGTTGCTTGAGCAATACTCCTCTTCTAAAATTTTTCTTCTGAATGTTTGCCTTTTCCAGGTGAAAATTATCGCAATGAATGAAAACGTCATTCTTAGGTCAGCACTTGATAAAAATCTGAAGAGCGCTGTGACTGCCGCTTTCCTCATGCTCCCCGAAAGCTTTTCTGAGGAAGACCTCTTCATAGAGATCGCTGGACTCTCCTACTCTGGTTAGTGTCCTGTGTGTCCAAACCTTTTTCAAGAAGGAGATTTGTCATTTGAACGCTATGCAAATAGCTTCCTCCTCACCCTGCCCTGGGACTGCAGTGGTCTTATTTCTAAATTCTATCACTTCCTGTGTCACTTACTGCAGTAGCTTTCTGATTTGCCTCCCTACATCCAGTGTCTCCCGTCTTCTCTCCACAACCCTCCAGATTTTATTTTAATATTTATTTTTTAGAAGTAGTTGGACACAATGCCTTTATTTATTTATTTTTATGTGGTGCTGAGGATCCAACCCAGGGCCTCGCATGTGCTAGACGAGTGCTCTACCACTGAGCCACAATCCCAGCCCCCCTCTAGATATTATCCAAGGGTGATTTTTGGTTGTTGCTATTGCTTATTTTAATTTTGAAATGATTGCAAATCTACAGAAAGGTTTTGAGAATAATAACAGAAAATTCCCATAAACCCATTTTCCTGATCCACCAATTTTAACATTTTACTATATGTTTTCTCATTCTTTCTGTACCAGTGGTTTTCAAAGTCAGTATGCCTCTGAGGGCTTCTTGAAACAACTGGAGGGCTGGAGTTGTGGCTCAGTGGTAGTGCATTTGCCTAACATGTGTCAGGCACTGCTTTTGATCCTCAGCACCATGTAAAAATGAATAAATAAAATAAAGGTATTGTGTCCATCTACAACTAAAAAGATTATTGGAAAAAAAAAAGAATGTGGTGGGGCATACCTTAATTCCAGTGATTTGGGAGACTGGGGCAGGAGATTGCAAGTTTGAGGCTAGCCTCAGCAACTTAGTTAGACCCTATTTTAAAATAAAAATAAAAAGGGTTGGGAGTGTAGCTCAGTGGTAAAACACCCCTAGATTCAATTCCTAGTACTGCCAAAATAAAAAATTAATTAAAAAACAGATTATTGACCTTAACCCAGACAGCTGATTTAGTAGGTTTGGGAAATGGCCTAAGACCTTATATTTCTAACAAAGTTCTGGGGTGATGCTGATGCTCCTCTCGGGACCCTGCTTTCTATTGCTCTTTCTGTGTATAAATGTACTGTGTTGTTGTTGTTGTTGATGTTGTTTTTCCCTGAAGTGTTTGAGGTCATACATATCATGTCCAATTTAGACCATAACCATAGTACAGTTACCAAATTCAGGAAATTTAATACTGATGCAGCAGGTCAAGGTGGCCCACATCTATAATCCCAGTGATTTCAGAGGCTGAGGCAGGAGAATCTCAAGTTCTAGGCATGTCTCAGCAATTTAGTGGCACCCTATCTCAAAATAAAATAAAAAGGGCTGGGAATGTAGCTTAGTGGTAAAGCACCCTTGAGTTTAGTCCCCATGATGATGATGGTGATGATGATAATTTTGATCAAACTGATAATCCATATTCCAAATATCAGGCATTCCAATAATGTCCATTATAACATGTTTTTTCTCAAGTACATGACCTAGTCAAAAATCATATACTGAATTTAGTTGTACCTCTCTTAGTTTTTATTGTATCGTCTGGTGGTGGGGACTGAGCCTCAGGCCTCATGCATGCTAACCTCACTTTTCCTTTTCTTACATGACATTCACATTTCTGAAGTCTACAGACCAGCAACATTTGCCTCTTTGTAACCAGTGTTTCCTCCCTTTTATGCAGTCTGTTTGTATGAAGGTCACAGAAATTTCCTGTTTCTTACCAAACTTTCCCTCCTGAATTAAGCGCCCATGGAAGAGTTTTGCTCAAACCAGTCTTTACTGCATTGGTCCAAAGTAGTGATTTTCCAAATCCTTTTACTCCACAGGAAGGAAAAGCTTTCCCTTCTTCCCCATTCATTTAATATATTTGTTTGTTAATTTGTCTAAATGTTGATTTCTTTCCCTTTCCGCCAGTTGTGTTCCTCAGAGATGGGAACAGGTCCTATAAAGGGTGAGGGGAGAGCTGAAAGGTTGGGGCCCCTGGTTCCTCACCCAAGCTGCAGCCAGAGGAGCATCACATTTGCCTGTTTCATACAGTGAGGTCCCGTGTAAGATCTCAGTTACAAACTGAGGATGTAGCTCAGTGGCAGAGGCCTTGCCCAGCATACACAAGGCCCTGGGTTCCATCCCCAGCACCATTAAACAAAAAAGATTTTTTTTTCTTTCATTGACAAGAAAAATTATCTGCTACTTAAAAAGTTTAAAAACCACTGTCTTAAATCAATTATGTCTTTCCCAGTTTCTTAAGTGTAAGTCAGAGAACTCGGTCCTCAAAACAGCTTATTTATTCTCCAAATCTCAACACAGATAATATTTCATGGAAATTTAATGCTGTAAGAGCCTTCAGAGGTCTTATTCTTCTTTCTTCTTCTTAAAATGCATCTAGCACAGCACAGCTGTATTTGCAACACTGGAAAGAACAGAAGTGAAGTAACCTTGACCTTTTTTTGCTTCCAGCTTCACCTGGCAGCATCCATGCCCTTCATCAAGAGACAAAGAGTAGGCCTGAGGCCGGGGCTCAGTGGTAGAGCACTTGCCTAGCATGTGCGGCACTGGGTTCACTCCTTAGCACCACATATAAACAAACAAAATAAAGGTGTGCTGTTCATCTACAAAAAAACAAAAAGACAGAAAAAAAAGAGGCAAAGAATAGCGTGACTACTTATCAGAATAAATGGGTCCACGTGCATGCAGTGAGTGGGAAAAGAGAGTCCATTTTTGGAGTTGTTCCCTCCCTAAACTCCCACGTGGAAAAAAGCATCACAGAAGCCTTTTGTGGTGCTGGGGATAGAGCTCAGTGGGTAGAGTGCTTGTCTTGCATGCACAAGGCCCTGGCTCAATCCCCAGCACCTCAAAAAGAGAAGAAGCCTCTTGTGATGGGTAGACTTTGAGAGAAGATGAGACTGCTCTCTGGGGCCCACAGTGTTACCTCTCTTATTTTTTTCTCCCATGTAATAACATCTGCATAGTGCAAGGTGGATTCTGGCTGGAAGCTCTCTTTAATAAATTCTGAATATTGACTAGAGAGTAATGGAACTACTTTTACCTGTCTGTTGACTCTTTTAGTCCTGGGAATTGAATCCAAACTTCATGCTTGCTGAACACATGCTCAGCCACTGAGCAATGTCCCCAGTCTTTGATTTTCTTAAGTGTCATTCAAATTGCTATAAATCTGTAGCTGAGTTTTGCTAGAACTAGACTGTAAGGGTAAGGGTAGAAAAGGATGTAGGTCCCGTGAGTAGGTCATTTTCACAGCTTTGAGACTTGCTTCAGGCATTGTGTCAAAAGGCCAATTTTCCTCCTGTCTTTCCTAGGCTTCTGAGAACCTAGTATCCTTGAATTGAAAGAATTCTGACCGTTTGTTAAATCCAAATCTCCCAGGACCTCAGAATATTCCAGTATTGAAAGTACCCACCCAGCCTCTCTTCGATTTACAACTTTGACATTTTCTATCTTTTCCCAGTTGAGAGATTATATGGGGTCCCTTGCCTGTGAAGTTCAACATTTCTCCTTCCAGGAGAAGAGAAGAGGAAGGGATAGAGAAAATAGTGCCTCTCTGCGATAATTGGACAAGTTCCTGCTAGTAGTTACTGGCAGAGTCAAGATCTGTCGGTATTACTATGAATAATAATAACCTGTACATTTTATTTAGTACTTAAAGGTCACTTTGACTGCTCTGGGACCCCTATTTATGGCAGCATTATTGTAAATGATGGGTGAGAAAGGAGTAGGTGGAGGAAGAAGGCCTGCAAAATTAGGGACGAGAAAGCTTTCTAGTCCTTCACTTATTCTTAGAAGTCAGCACTTCAGTAAACAGGAAAAGAATACCAAATGACTTTGAAATAGTCACCTGGAGCTTTCTTAAGTAAGTGCAAACTATAAAAATGACTAATTTTAGGTAACGATCCTGGCTTAACATTTATCAAATGAGTCAGCGACTCATACCCAAAGAGCTGAAGATAGAACTTCTGCTCTAAGGAACTTCACACTGGTAAACATGTGCAGGCACGGTGAGTCAGTGGTGAACTGAAAAAACAGCATATGTCAAGAAGACGAGGGGACGTCTAGGGGAAGGGTCCATGACCTTAAGTCTATGGCTGGAGAAAGCCACACTCACTGCATTTTAAGAAGAAGAAAGAAGAATAAGACCTCTGAAAAAAAAGCAGAAACAATAAAAGAAAAAAAATAAGACCACATAAAAATTAAAAACTTGTGCTGCAAGTAATATCATCAGGAAAGTAAAAAGCAACTAACAAAGTAGGAAAAAATGTTTATAAATATATATCTGACAAGGAACTATTATCAAAATATATAAAGAATTCTTTTTTTTAATATTTACTTTTCTAGTGTTTGATGGACACTTTATTTTTATGTGGTGCTGAGGATCGAACCCAGTGCCCCGCACATGCCAGGCGAGTGCGCTACCGCTTGAGCCACATCCCCAGCCCCTATATAAAGAATTCTAACAATTACAATAAAAATAACCCAAGTTAAAAACAGGCGAGGATTTTGTCAAACAGAATATATAAATAGACAATAAGCACATGAAAAGATGCTCAACGTTATTTGTATTAGGGAAGTGCCTGTCAAAGCCACATAGACACCACTTCAGAACAAGATAACTGTGGTATCAGGACAGACACACCAGGCGCACGCAGTGGTGCACACCTGTAATCTCATAGACTAGGCAGGTCGAGGCAGGAGGATCGCAAATTCTCAGTAACTTAATGATACCCTGCCTCAAAATAAAAAATTAAAAGAGCTGAGGATTTAGTTCCATGGTAGAATGCTTGTCTATCATGTTTAAGGCCGTGGGTTCAGTCCTTAGAACTGCAAAAAGAAACTATCTAGTTTGGGCTATAGTCCTTGAACTACCACATAAAATCCTGCACTGAACAAATTGTGTCATTTGCTGCCTGAGGTAGGGCCTAGATCATTGTTATCTCCAGTGTCTAACACAGCTCTTGGGGCTTAGTAGCCACCCAGATGTTCAGTGAACTGAAATAACAGCAATATTGTGACTAATTTTTAAAACAGCAATATTGTGACTAATTTTTAAAAAGGAAAAGTTAACCAATAATTGTTATCTTAGATGCAGGTCTTCCTCTCTCTTCTATCCTTTGCCTATCCTGTGTTTCTTTTTTGGTTTTGGTACCAGGGATTAAACCCCGGACCCAGAGGCTCTTTACCACTGAGCTAGCTACATCTCCAGCCCTTTTCGTTTTTTATTTGGGGATGGTGTCTCACATAGTTACCCAAGTTGGCCCCAAACTTGGAGTCCTCCTATCTCAGCCTCCTAAATTGCTGGGATTACAGGTGTGCATCACGGTGCCAGTTTGCCCATCCTATGTACAAATCTTACTATCAGCAGTATCTGCTTTACTACTTAACAAAATATTCTCTAATACATTAGCTCTGTAAATCTGAAAGCAACTGTGAGGTGATGGAATTAGTAGGATTGTAAAGCCATTTGACAGAGAAGGAAATTGACTCAGAAAAGCTAAATAACTTGACTCAAATCACCCTGGGACATTGCCAACCTTGGAAGAATCTTTCCCTGGTGCTGTGCACCCCTCTCCCACCCTCAAGTTCATAATTATGCCCCTGGCTGCTGGTTGCATGCCTGGATCACAGAGATATAGATGGTTTACAAATCTCTGAGCATCAAATCCAAAGAGAGATTATTCTTTTGTTTGCCTTATTGAATTATTCTGGCAATTCTCTGGGTAGAACATTCAAGAGTTAAAACCAGCAATAAAGATAAAATAAAAGCTAAGAGTCAGTTTTTCTCAATCTGTTGCAAACAGATCTCTAAAGATAAGAAAATTGATTCTTATGATCAGATGCTGGTTCACACTGTGCCCATGATTTTATTCACTTTGTTCTGAAGAAACAAGTAATCAGCCCGTTTACCTACCATCCCCTGTGGCTGGGCTCGGGGTTCTGCTGTGCGGCAGTTGGAGAAATTCAATTCAGCAGACATTTATCCATGTGCCTTCTCTGTGTCGGGCAGTGTAGGAGGGGCCAGGGTTGCAGAACTGAACGAGCCTAGTCCTTGTTCTCAGAGTCCAGGGTGTTCTCTAGGTCCTATAGTCATGGCATGCAGTTGTTCTTTAGGGAGAGGTTTGGAATTCATTTGCTTTTACATTTTAATCAATTGAGTACATGTTGTTTTATATGATGGTTATAATTTTTAATGGTGTTACACTGTTCCTCCATGATAGGATATGGATTTACCATCATAGCTTATCCATCTACTATCTAAACTCTAAGAACTTTGTGTGTGTGGAAAGTATAGAAAGAAAAGGATTAACATGGATATTTAGGACTCAGCAGTGGTGCAAAGTAATCTTTCATTTCAGGGGCAGCCCTGTGAAATTTAGAGTTTGATGACATTTCATCCCTTCAAAGATTAATAGGAGTTTTCAATAAAAGCATCAGGGTTTGCACATTTGGAAGTTAACCCAGCCACATCTCCATTCACATTTGTCATCACACCTGTATGTCTTGTGAATTTATTTTTAAATGTTAGAAGTAATACATCAGCATTATAGAAGTGAGGAAAAATGGCAGAGGAAATGGTTGCCTAAAATGTTAACTACTCTGATACTGAGAGACACTTGGACCTTGGGCACCTTATCTCTGAACCTTAATCTCCTCATCTGTAAAACTGGAATCATTTCAACTTTATGAAGCTTTGCTAAGGCTAAGAGATAGCACAGAACATATATCCAGAACCCAGAATAAGTGTATATTTTATTAGAGCAAAAATAACTTCTTTTGTGTGCATGGTGCTGAGGATGGACCCACATCTGTGCGTGCGAGGCAGGCCCCCTGCCACTGAGCTTCCCTGTAACCCCCCATCTTTATAAGATCCCTTTGTCTAGTTGTTCATGGTTTTTCTTTTTTGCAGTTTTTTTTTTTGTTGTTGTTGTACTTCTGAACCCTCATTATATACAACCCACATTATTATACGACCATTTTCCATGTTGCTATATATGATGGCTGTAATTTTTAATGGTGGTACACTGTTGCTCCGTGATAGGATATGGATTTACCATCATAGCTTATCCATTTACCCTATTGTGCATTTGGCTTGCTTCCAGTGCAAATAACACTTCAACGAACAGGGTTTCTGTTGTTCTTGTGGTGCTGGAGAGCAAACCCAGGGTCTTACCCATGTCAGACAAGCACTCTACCCCTGAGCTATGTCCTCAGCCCATTTTTTTCAGGGGGAGGGGCTACCAGGGATTTAATTCAGGGTCACTTGACCACTGAGCCACATCCCCAGCCCTATTTTGAATTTTATTTAGAGACAGGGTCTCACTGAGTTGCTTAGCACCTCATGATTGCTGAGGCTGGCTTTGAACACCTGCCTCAGCCTCCCAAGCCACTGGGACTACAGGTGTGTGCCCCTGCGCCCAGCCTCAGCCGATTGTTGATATGTTCATACTTCCTGGGAAGTCTTAGGCAAGTACTTAATCTCTGTGGCGGTTGCCTTGTCTACTAACTGGAGAAGGAATGGTCTGTCAGAGAGGAGAGCTACATGGGTGAAATGGGGCAGCACAACAGCCCAGGGAGCAGTGCCTGATGTGTACCAGATGTTTAGTAAACATTACCTCTTATTTCTCTAGGCTTGCTCACCAGCCTTGGGGTTTCTTGATTCATTGCCCTCCAAGGATTTTGGCAGTTTCTGATGTCAACAGCAGTATGTAAAAGGACCAGTTTCTCAACACCCTCATTAGCAGTGATCCTTGGTTTTAACTATGTACTCTCTGTCCCTTTAAAATAGGGTAGAAGCAGGTATACAGCACTTGCCTAGCAGAAGTGAGGCCCTGCTTTTTATCCCTCACTATAATCAATCAGTCAGTCAAATTGGAACAAAATAACAAATTCATTCAAAATTGGGCAGTGTCTTATGGTGGGATCTCTTCTGCACCTTCACCTGAAGAGTCAATGCCTATGCCAAGGTCAAGTTCTTCAGGGTGTTTAGAATTCTGGTTTTCTGAAACCTATAACCCCAGCTGCATTCTACCAAATTATTGTGTAAGTTGGACCTTTGAAACTTAAAAAACCAGCGTATTTTATTTCTTACTGAAATGCAGCCTCTCTGGATAAATTATAAAGAAGAGAGATTTATTTGAGGTCATGCTTCTGGTTCAAGGCCAAGAGACCACATCTGGTGATGACCCTGCTGGCAGAGTCCCACATGGTGCAGGGCATCACATAGTGATAGGGAACTTACATATGTCTGTCTTCTGGGAGGCTGCCGGTGTTCAGTCACCTGGCCTCCACCCTGACCAACCTATCTAATCCTCATTAATCTCTAAAAGGCCCCACCTCTAAGCCCCAGAGTCAAGTTTCTTCCCTTTTAATACCTCCCCAAAGACATTAAACTCCAACATGAGTTTCAGAGAGGACAAATCCTATTCAGACCATTGGCAGACCTCTTTATATTTTTATTTTTCCTTAAATAAGACACCAGTTAGCTCTAGAAAAATCCATGTGGCAGGCAGAGGTCTCTGAATTCTTCTCCCATCTAGAGACAGTAAATTGGCAAGGATAACCAGTGTGCCCTGGTTTGACAGTTAATACTTGTTCTGGTGTAATTGTCTGTAGTGCTCTCTTCATCCTCTAAAATGACCTAGTTTGGATAACAAATTATACCATCCTCCTAGTCCCAGGGGCTTCTCAGAAGCTGGGGCATCTGCCCTTACTTGCCACCTCCCTGGCACTTAGCTCTCTGTCCAAGAAAGGTTTCAGCCATATTTTTTCTCACTGTGCTTAACCTGGGAGAGTCCAGTTTCCTTTTTTTTCTTTCTCTCTCTCTCTCTCTCTTTTTTGTTCTGGGAATTGAACCCCAGGGCCTCACAATTGCTAAGCACACACTACCGCTGAGCTGCACCCCAACTCCTACCAGCCTCTTTTGAATTCACTTCGCCCACTGGGTATTCACTCAAACATTCTGTTTTCCTCTGAGTCTCACTGATGATTGTCAGTAGCAGAGGCAGGCACTTCGCATTTTGTTTCAAAAGTTGCTCTTTGTGCTTGTTATTGATGTTTCAGCTCATTTCATGTCACAGGCAAACATAACCCTCATTTCTCACCATTTGCAACTTTTCAGATTATATCTGCCTTTAATTTCATCTTAAATATAAAACTCTTCTTATTGGGATTTTTAAGACTCACTGCTCTTGCCCTCATCAAATGCAATAAGGTTAATTGCATTCATAAAGTTCCCCAGAAGCCCCAATGCAAACAGATCCACAATGAGTGAGCAATGACAAGGACAAATCTCAAGTGCTAATACACAGCTCCTGTCTCCATGAATGGCCACAGGCAGAGCATTGCTTTTAAGATAAAGGATTATAAGTACAGAATCTTCTGCATTAGGAAAAAAAAAAGAAAAGAAACTAGCTTCTCCCTGATGATTACCTTGTGTACTTAGGTAACTGTGTTTTCACTAGTCTATAGGGCTTTGTGATTTGAGAAGCTCTAAATAAGTACCTCTCTTCCTTGGGTAAGTTGTTCACAGTTTTAAGGAAGCAAAGTGTCTGGGTGAGAGATCCTGCCAGGCCGAAGCAGCCCCCCTGTGTGGGGGCTACAGTTCTACATGCAAATGGGGATTCTAAATGGGAGTTTATTTTTCTGTCTGTTTTAACTAGGTGACTTTCGGATGGTGATTGGAGAGGATAAGACAAAAGTGTTGAACATTGTACTGCCCAACATGGCCCATTTCCGCGAGCTGTACAGCAGCATTCTACAGGAGAATCCCCAAGTGGTGTATAAAACCCAGCAAGGCAGACTGGAGGTAAACCGTAGGTGGGAAATAACTTCCATCGCTCCTAAGGCAACAGCTACATGAGGTACTGGGAATTGAACTGAAAAGACAACTTTAATGAACAGGAATTATTATTATTTTTGGTACTGGGTTACCATTGACCTTGTGATGCTCCTGCCCCAGCCCTCTGAGTTGCTGAATTGTAGTTATCCACCACTGTGTGGCAGGAATTCTTTTTAAAACAAGAAAAGAACAGATAATGTGAAATGCCAGAACAATCATTGCTCATTTTAACGGATTTTGCCATGCTTGCTTCAAGTTAAAGTATTTTTGTTTTCTGCTTTTTAAATTTTTTACTTTTATCAAAATATCTGCTCCTGGTTTAAAAGCCAAGTGGTACCTTGAGGTTTGTAACAAAAAATAGCAGTTCCCTGCTCTGCCCTTCCCTGTTTTCTCTACCTACTCAAGAGGCAGCTTCTTCAGCTTTGTAGCTGATTCCTGTGATATTTACCACCCCCTTCTAAATAATAGGATTTGACTTCTTTCTTGACTGTTTTCAGCTTTATACTTTATTTTTGCCATCCTACTGTGAGAACGAGGATTTTTTTCACTCTTACACTACTCCATCAACACACACACGTATTTTTCTCCTGTTTCACTCCTACTTTTCCCCTCTTACTTCACCCCCTCATGTTCCACTATAATTATTTTATAACTATTCATTAAGTTAATATTCAGCATTTACTTCATTATGACAATCCCCCCATGCTGGGGATGGAACCCAAAATGTTGCACATTCTAGGCAAGTGCCCTGCCACTGAGCACCACTCCCAGGGCTCTGACAGCTTCTCTTTTATTGCTGAGATACAGTATTATGAAATTCCAACTTGTTTCTCCTGGAGTTAATTGCCTCCCCCCTCCCGCTTGCTTGGTTTATTTGGTAGAGTGCTTGTGCTTGCCTAGCATGGGGAAGGCCCTAGGTTCAATCCCACCACAGGAAAAAGAAAAAAAAAAATCCTCCACCTCTCAGAGATCTATAAAACTCATCTACTTATATCAAATACATTGAGTGTTTTCTCCCCAGCCCCTTGAGGACATTCTTCCGTGAGGCCTCTGTTCTGTCCCTTCCTAGGCTACTTGTTTTCTAGGATTAGGGACCTAACTTCTTTTTGTGATCACCCTGAGAATTTCCCTTGTTAGTCTGTCCTTTGCTATTCTGTCTTCTGGATCTTGTGTCTTCCTCCTTCATAATTCTGGTGAAGCATGTTCTGTTAATTCCTTCTTCACATAGATTGTGAGAGCGGCAAGTGTTTGAGATCAGATACCTCTGATAAATCTCTCTCACTGATGGATCATTCAGTCAGTAATAGGCTAGATATCAAATTCTAGGGTAGAAATCATTTTCCCTCAGAAGGTTAAGTCATAGCTTCATTTCTTCTTTCAGTATTGCATTAAATATTTGGTGGTATTCAGATTGCCTATCCTTTGTATATGACCCCTTTTAATCTCTCTGACAGTGTTAAGATATTTTCCTTTTTGCAGACTTTTGTTGTTGTTTATTTGTTTTGGTATTGGGGATTTAACCCAGGGTCTTTGAACCACTGAGCTATTTATTATTTTGTGGCAGGGACCTGCTAAGTTGCTTAGGACCTCACTTAGTTGCTAAGGCTGGCCTGGAGCTTGCAATCCCCCTGCCTCAGCCTCCCAAGTCATGGGATTATAGGCATGTGCCCCCACACCCAGCCACTATTTTTAACTTTTGTGATGACTTGCCTTTATTTTTGTACACGTCTGTTTTAAATTTATTATTTGAGCACTTGGTGGGCCTTTTATATCTGGAAAATTATGAAGTTTAGTTTTAGGAAATCTATTGTTTCTGAAATAATGTCCTCATACCCACTTTCTTAGTTTATTCTTTTGGGAATTCCTGTTATTTGTAGAACTCCTGCTTTGATTTTTTTTTTCCTTTCTTTCCTGTTTCCTCAGGTTTTTCTGTTCAGCTTTCTGGAAGAATCTTTCAAGATTGATTGTTTAACTTTTCTACTGAATTTTCGGGTCCCATTGAGATTCTTTTTTCTTGCTTTATTAATGCATCATCTCTTCCTCAATTCTTTAATGATCTTTATCATAATTTTGAAGTTTTTTTCTTGCTCCCTTTATTTGTCTTTCTTAGTTCCTTTCATTCGCTCATCTATTATATTAGAGGTCTTCCTCAAATATCTGGATGCTTTTTCTGGCCTCTTTTTAAAAAGTGAGGCACTAAAATGCAGACTGAGAGTTCCTTGTGACAGATAGGGTATACCAGCTGATGGGCTTCATATAGAATCATGTTCCAAGTACTTGGCTATTTTATTAGAGGACCCCAAATGTCAGTATCTGTAGAATTTCTTCAGAGAGACATCTAGAGGACAGTGAAGGGTTATATTTGTACATGCCAACTTTTCTAAAAACTGAGCAAAAGAAAAGGATTGGAATTTCCTTTAGTACAAAGCTAAGCTTATTCAAACTCCCTGTGATCTGCAGAAGCAGATGTATGATCTAGTTTTCAGTTGGTTTTGTGTCCAAGGTATTTATAAAATAAATAAAAATTTGTTTTAGTTGCAGTTGGACACTATATCTTTATTTTATTTTTGTGTGGTGCTGAGGATCGAACCCAGCACCCTGCACGTGCTAGACGAGCACCCTACTGCTGAGCCACAACCCCATCCCAAAAAGGAAATATCTTTTTAAAATATAAATAAATAAATAAAATAAAAAGGTATTGTGTCCAACTACAACTAAAAAATAAATATAAAAAAAATCTTGGCAAGGGATGCTAAGGGATCTGTATGTGCAACCCTATCTCCTACTGATCAGGGACATTTACTCCTGTTGATATGTAAGTACCTCATTTCCTGGACTTTCAGCACGGAATTCTAAAGTGATCCATCGAAGTCCTAACTTTAAGTTAGTGAGATATTTGCTGTGTCTTGGGAGAAGCCATCCTCCTCTAAGAACTGGGACCTTTAAATCCACAGATCTAGAGTTTTAAGATGAGACATACTAATTCCCAGGTGGTCATTGGAGGTGATGCTAAGCAGGTCACTCGGTTCCCAGACCTATGTCTCTGTCAATTGGAATGGTATGATGCAGTGGTCATTAATTTGGGACATCTACTACACCATCCCCACAGGGTATCATTGCCAAGCTGGTGCCTTAGCTGTTCCTTGGTATCTGTCATAGACCTTTTCATGCGACCTGCTAAAATTTTAAGCCAGAAAATTATTTGTTGTGTGGGGCAAAAATTGACCCCCTTTGAGAACCATTGTTCCACTGGGTGGTAGTACAGTGGAGCCGTGATCCAGTGCCCACTGCTGTCCCTCCACTCCTCCTTTTCTCTAAAGTGAGCCCCATGATTTCTGTCACAGTACACCATGTTGATGAATCTGAGCCCCATGCAGTGGACTAGCTAGATTCTGTGGACAGGAAAGGTAAAGCTGTCATCCTCTCCTCTCTCTTGGTATTGGGTCTGAACATTGTTCTCTGTTCTGCCTCTAGAACCTAAGGAGGCCCAGCACATCACTGTGCTTCTGTCTTAATGGTGAGAGACATGAGATGCCATAAGTTAATCTCTTCTCTAGAGAAGATGTCCCAGCATTTAGGGATCAAGACTACTTGACCTGCCAGGCACAGTGACACATACCTGTAATCCCAGTGGTTTACAAAGCTGAGGCAGGAGGATGGTGAGTTCAAAGCCAGCCTCAGGAAATTAGTGAGGCCCTATCTCTAAATAAAATATAAAAAGGGCTGGAGATGTGGCTCTGGGTTAAGTGCCCCTGGGTTCAAGTCCCAATACCAAAAAGAAAAAAAAGATTATTTGACCTCTAAAAATCTCACCTAGGTGGTAGGCTCTGGGAATCTTCATCAGTATCTCAGATCCTCTGGAATGAATCTATCTGCCAAGGCCTCCGGTGTACCTGTTCCTTATAGCTCACCAGGTGACACGTTATGTCAGTGATCTAGATCAACATGGTGATATACCGAATGTCTAAATAAACTAGCTTCCTTCAAGTATAACAGAGGGGGGGGATTTCTAGCTGTGAGGCAAACCATAAAGTGTACTATTTTCTGTCCCATGAGGGAGAGCTGATTCTCATCCTCTGACCTAATTGAGATGGAGAAAAGTGCGCTCATTCACTATGTCTGTGATCCCAAAGGCATTCCCATAGTTTTATTGATCTGCTTTTAGAAGATTTACCACATCTGGCACAGCAGATGTTGTTGGGGTTCCTACTTGCTTGAGTTTGTAACAGAGTCTGCTGAAACCCACCAGGCTCTATTTGGTTTTATAAGGGCCACACTTTTTTTTTTTTTAAAGAGAGAGTGAGAGAGGGGAGAGAGGGAGAGAGAGAGAGAGAAAGAGAGAATTTTTAATATTTATTTTTTTTTTAGTTCTCGGCGGACACAACATCTTTGTTGGTATGTGGTGCTGAGGATCGAACCCGGGCCGCACGCATGCCAGGCGATCACGCTACCGCTTGAGCCACATCCCCAGCCCCTATAAGGGCCACACTTAATGGGGATATAATGGTGGTCCATCAATCCTTGTGTTTGTCAGGATTCTCCAGAGAAACAGAACCAACAGAGAGAGAGAGAGAGAGAGAGAGAGAGAGAGAGAGAGAGAGAATGAATGAATGTGTGTGTGTGTGTGTGTGTGTGTGTGTGTGTGTGTGTGTGTGTGGAGAGAGAGAGAGAGAGAGAGAGAGAGAGAGAGAAAGAGAGAGAGAGAGAGAGAGAGAGATTGATTGATTGATTGATTTTAAGAGATTGGCTCATGAGTTGTGGGATCCAGTGATTTCTTTTTTTCATTACTGGGAATTGAACCCAGGGATGCTCTGCCCCTTAGCTACATCCCCAGCCCTTGTTATTTTATTTTGAGACAGGGTCTCCTGACATTGTTGATGGCTGGCCTCAGCCTCTCAAGTCACCAGAATTATAGGCATATGCTACTGTGCCTGATGAGGTCTGGCAAGTTTTGAGTTTTGAGACCCAGGGAGGAGTCAGCCTTGCAGCCTTGAGTCTAGAAGCAGAATTCCTGGGGTTGGGAGAGAGACTTTAGCCTTTTCTCTTAAGTCCTTCAACTGATTGGATGAGGACTATCCATAATCACAGAGGGTAATCAACTCTACTCAAAGTTGACTGATTTAAATGTTATTTGCATCTTAAAAATACCTTCCACTCAACATCTACACTGGTGTTGAACTCAGCAGCTGAACGCTACAGCCCAGCCCAAGGAAACATAAAATTAGCCACCACATCCTAGAGGGCTGCAGCTGGTACTAATCACTGCCATCTCTCCCAGGGTGATGTTTTATTTTTTCTTTACTCTTTTGGCCAACAGAAAGAGTGTCAACTTCACAGACTTCCACTTGGTCTTCTGCTCCATAGCAGCTCCAGAATTCCATCTTGGAGTCTGCCTGCGAGGACCACCCCTGGCACCAGTTGTGTAAGGTCCAGATTGGGTAGATTTGCTAAAAAAGGCTTCTGGTCCTGCGGTGGTGCTTGGGAGCCAGAGGGCCCCTCAGAGTTGTCCCAACTTGACCCAGAGGCTAGGCTTTGTACTCTGGCATTGTCCAGTTATTGGATACAGGCAACTCCCTTTGGCTGGAGACAGTTCTAAGAAGGACTCCGGGAGGGGGACTTGGCTGACTTTCCCAGTACCTTGGTCCACCTCAGATCCGGGTGGTGGGCCACAGTGTCTACCATCACAGGACTCTGTCTGCTTTTTTTAAAATATGAGTTTTATTGATGTATTTTTTATGTAACATAAAATTGAATCCAGAGGCACTGTACCACTGAGCCATACCCACCACCCTTTTTTATTTTTTTATTCTGAGACAGGGTCTTGCTAAGTTGTCCAGGATGGCCTAGAACTTGAGATCTTCCTGCCTTAGCCTCCTGAGTCACTGGGATTATATTTGTACACAATTCATTGGCCTTTATTATATTCACAGAGTTATGCAGCCATCACCACAGTCGAATTTTAGGACATTTCCATCACTCTGTACAGAAACCCATACCCATTAGTAATCCCCAGCTTTCATCTCCCCCAGGCAACCATTAATCTACTTTCTGTCTCTATGGATTGGCCTACTCTTCATATAATGGACACTTCATATAAATGGAATCATATAATATGTAGCCTTTTTTATATCTACTTTTAAAATGTATTTTGACTTTCACAATTTAACTGCTTTCACTTTCACACTTTAATGAGAATCTAAAAATAAAAATAATCATTTTACTAATTTACTTGAACATGTCACCTAGTAATTTTTCTTTAAATACGATTTCAAATAAAAATTCCAGTGCATTCTTTTCCTCAAGAGAAAGCATTGGCAAACACTATTTTCTAATTCCTCATATTACTCAAGCCATTTTGGCATTTCTAAAATTCCTAGAATCTATATTTCATTGCCAAAGCATAACTTAAATATAATATCCTTTTGACCTATTTCAATACATGGCTCCAAAACAAGAATCTATAAAAATCATTTATAGGATATTCTACAGAAATATGAACATTTTTTGTCATCTGTATAGCCAATGATACATAAAGGTGGAACCTATGAATGTAGAACAATCCTAGTAATAAATATGAGGTATTTAGATTTTGTAAAAAACACCTGTGTATCTTTAATGGAGCCACTAATGGTATTTCCTTCTTCTTTGCATATATTTTTTTAAACAAAACTAGAAAATTCAGGCATTTAATATATGTAGACTTAATAAATATTTGTTGGGTTAGGGTTGTAGCTCAGTGGTAGAGCACTTGCCTTACATGCTGAGAGTCTCCTTCTAGGACTGCCGCTGGCACCAGTTGTGTAAGGTCCAGATTGGGCAGATTTGCTAAAAAATCTCATGGGTTCAATCCTCAGCATCACATAAAAATAAATAAAAGATATTGTGTCCATCTACAACTAAAAAAAATATTTTTAAAAAGTATAATAAAATAAATGTTTGTTGAATGAAAAATATAATAGAATGAGTGAATTCTAATTATTAAGAAAATTGATCAAAGTTAGAAAACCTGAATCTAAAATTTCATACATTTATTTGTCCAGGTTTTTTGTTTTTTAACTATTCTCTTAAATAAGTTAAGGCCCAAACATTTTTTAAAAGAATATAACAGAGGGCTGGGGATGTGGCTCAAGTGGTAGTGCGCTCGCCTGGCATGCGTGCAGCCCGGGTTCGATCCTCAGCACCACATACCAACAAAGATGTTGTGTCCGCCGAGAACTAAAAAATAAATATTAAAAATTCTCTCTCTCTCTCTCTCTCTCTCTCTCTCTCTCTCTCCTCTCTCTCTCTCGCTCTCTCGCTCTCTCGCTCTCTCTTTAAAAAAAAAAAGAATATAACAGAAATTCCTACTTAGAAAATAATGTGGTGGGGGCTGCATTTTGAGGCTTAGTGATAGAGCGCTCGCCTGGCATGTGTGAGGCACTGGGTTCGATCCCTCAGCAGTATATTAAATAAAGGTATTGTGTCCATCTACAAGTGAATATATATATATATTTTTTTTTAAATAAAATTACATGCTGTGCTGCTTGCGGCAGCATTGCTGATTCTCCTCTTGGCAGGCAAGCAGTGTTTACATGTAGACTTTTTAAAAATGTGATTCCATGAAGCACAGTAAAGTGTAACGGTGAAGCTGGTCTGGTCACAGTCCTGTGACTACCTTTTGATTCAGTGGTTTCCAGGAAGAGTCTAATGCATAGTTTTGTATGTTTTATTCATGTATCTTTCACAGTGTACTTTAGAACTCATTAGGAATAGAGCCACTCACATTGCTCAGTCTTATTTAGCAAGTGACAACAGCTAAGTTATATTGATTCATTCCCTCATTCATCTAATATATTTTGAGTACCTACTATGTGCCAGTGGATGAAAAGTGAATATTAGTCTTCCTCGTCAGTATATTCCTGCAATTTGTGAAGTCCAATGTAGTATGTAAAAGGCTGTAAGGACAAGAAGCACAAATTCACATGTTTCCCTCTATTACTGAATGTGTGATCCAGTGATGTTAACTCAAGGCTGCATTTAACATGGGAAGATGATCTAAGTGCCCTGGTTTGATAGGTATTTGTTACCTGTAGCCCACCTTTTGTAACTACTAGAGACAAATAGAAATTTTAACTGAAAGTCAGAAACTCATCCTTAAAAGAGGCTTCTCTTCTTTTCTTTTGTCAAAATGGAGTATTATAGGAAAAGAATTATCCTTTTTGAAGGAACTTGGTACTCTAAACATGAAGACATTGAGTTTAAGAAAGAAGAGAGTTTCCCTAGCATGCTGCCTAGGTTAGGTGTGGGTGCTTATTGTTTGTGTGATTTGAATTGATTTTACTTTATTTTTAACAGAAGAAAAAAACACACTTAATTACATATGTATGCATGGGAGCCCCACATAATATGAGATCCCTGCTTTTGTTATTTTAAATAGAAGCCATGTGTCTCTGAATATTTATAGAATTCAAAGCACTTCCATAGACATCATCTCTCTCTTTCTCCCCCCCTCAGATAGATAAAAGCCCAGAAGGACAATTCACTCAGCTGATGACATTGCCCAAAACCTTACAGCAACGAATAAATCACATTATGGATCCTCCAGGAAGAAACAGAGATGTGGAAGAAACTTTACTCCAACTTGCTCATGATCCTGACTGCGGTGATGTGGTGCGGCTGGGTATGTTTGTGTTTGAGGCGAGGACGTGCTAGCTACAGTTAAAGCAGGCTTTGTGTGCAGTGGAGAGGTATTATTTCTTCCTTCTTCCCCAGGAGATTGAGAGAGAGATTGCCTCAGGGAAGGAGAAAAGCTCCAACACTTTGGGGTTTTTCCCAATCTACATTTTCTTTTCCTTTTTTTTTTTTAAAGACAGAGAGAGGGAGAGAGAGAGAGAGAGAACTTTTTAATATTTATTTTTTAGTCCTCGGTAGACCCAACATCTTTCTTTGTATATGGTGCTGAGGATCGAACCCAGTCCGCACGAATGCCAGGTGAGCTTGCTACCACTTGAGCCACATCCCCAGCCCCCAATCTACATTTTCATTGGCTTGAAATAAGGTGGTGGAAATCCTTTTTTCAGATTTCTATATCCCAAATCACTGTCAAAGGGAGAAGACACACTGCTTTTCGTTCCAAGAGCATAACTTCTAGAAGTTGTTTAAAAGATGGGCCTGTGTTCTCCATGGTGGTCTAAGAAGGAAGGAGACTGGTGACATTTTTAATGTTTTCATAATATCACACTAGCTGGGACACTGCTCTCCCCAGCCACTAGATGTGTCTCAGTCTGTGTTCAGCAGGTTCCTTCTGGCATGGCCCACATTTCACAGCATCTTCCCCAGGGCCTCCCCAAATGTCAGAAAAAATCGGAAACTACAGAGATCCACTTCCCCAGAGGTGGTAAAGGTAATTTACGAGGTCAGCCAGTAAAGAAATAATTACAAATTGAGAATGTCTCTCAAATGAGTGCCTTCTCCTCTTATCATTTATTAAGCTTTTAGTGAGCCCCTCCCAGGTGCAGGCCTCCCTGCTAGATGTAATTCTCAATCACAGTGCTGAACACTGCTGTCCTGGGTGGCTTCTCGCTCTCCATCAGGACCTGCCCAGGTTTTCAGAGCACACATTTTTATGTTCCCTGCTGCAAAGTTCTGAGGCCCATTGTTGTTGTTTGTTTTAACGTGTCCTAGTAACAATCTGACCTCTGCTGCTGCTTTGAAGGGATGGAAGACTTGTACTGTGGCTCCTCACTTGAATACATGTGTTTTCATGATGGAGATTTTTCTCCTAGATTTAAAAAAAACAAAAACCACACACACACACACAAAAAAAAAAAAAAAACTTGGGGTTTTTTTTGTTTGTTTGTTTTATTTTGATCTTTTCACATTTTGGAATTGAAAACCAAAAACCTTATGTGGACTGAAATTCCTAAAATGGCCTTTGAGGGTTCCCTGCTCTCTGTTTCTTGTTTTAAGGTGAGCTGGCCTGGGCCCAGAGCAGTTCAGTCATTTTTCCGAGCTCACAGAGCTGGGCGGTGCCAGAGCTGGTCCCTCCAGGGTCTTGACCCTCAGTCCTGATGCCCTTTTCACTGCCACTCTGTGGCAGCAGAAGAGCTGGATTTGCTGCTTTTACTAGATAACTAGAAAGAATATTTAGTTTCAGGTTTTAAAACTGTTAAGATAACTAACATCTGTTTTCGGTTTTCTTGGTGTCCTGTTTGTTTTTTTCTCACAGGGCTTTCAGCAATCGTGAGACCTTCCAGTATAAGACAGAGTACCAAAGGCATTTTTACTGCTGGTAAGAACTTTAGGAAATCCATATGGCGGCGACTGGATTGTGGCTCCGTGGGCGACTGCTGGCCTAGCATGCATAAGACTGCAGACTTGATCCCCAGCACCCTACAGAAAAAGAAAGGAGAGAAAAGCCATAATTCACACACCAGCTGGGTTGAGTGGCCTTAGTGCTCCTGGTTAAAACCAAAATACGACTAACTTTCCCTGAGTATTGGTGAAAGGCTGAACTCTGAGTGTCACACACTGAGATGTTTAGTAACATAAAAACAGGCCCAGGAGCAGTGTCATCTGGTAGCCCAAAAAAGCCACACCAGTTGAGGTGCTGTCAAATGTTTCGACAGCTCCTTCCTGGCAGGGCTTCTTTCCTTATGATTTTATATTTATCACAGTTCCACATACAGAACATTGTAAAACAGCAGTCCCCTGCACTCCCGACCCTTCTTCCCCCACTTCAGAGATAATTCCAGGTCTCTAGAGTTATTTTTGGTTTTATTACCATTTCTGAGAATAATGAGTTTCTCTTGCTCCTTCAGTGTTTATCTTCAGGTCCAATCTGTTGGTGTCTCACTATGGGGGATCAGAATTCGACTCCTGCATCCACCCTCACCATGCTTATTCTCTGGTTGTCTCCATCCTAAAATACTTGTAGTTTCGCCAAGTCAGCATTTAGCATTTAACTTTTTTTTCATGGGGGTGGGTACTAGGAATCATACCAAGGGGCTCTTTACCACTGAACCACATCCCCAACCCTTTTTATTTCTTACTTTGAGACAAGGTCTCACTGAGTTGCTTAGGGCATCCTTAAGTCACCCAGGCTGACCTCGACCTCATGATCCTCCTGCCTCAGCCTCCTGAGAGCAGGGATTACAGATGTGCCCCACCACACCCAGCTGGCATTTAACATTGTTATGAGCCACATGATATCTTTTCCTCCCCTGCAGTGGAGAGTGTCTCCACCTGTCCTTTTGTCTTTTGTGGGAATTCAGTGTCACTGTGTCTTTCGCTTTATTAGTGTACATACCCATTTTGATGAAGTGAAGCACATGATCCAGTGATTTCCTGAGAAAGGGTGCATAGGATACAAAGTTGGGGGCTATGCATGGCTGAAAATTTCTTTATCTACTCTCACACACAATTAATACTTAAGTTGGATATCAATTAAAAACATCTCTCTTTAGAATTAGAAATTCTAGTCTTTAGAATTCTGAGATCATTGCTGCCATATGTTCTCACTGCGAGATGCTGTTGAAGTGCAAAGCCATTGATTCTTAATCCTTGACGCATGCATGTTCTTTCTGGAAGACCATTAGGTCTTCATTTTTTTCCCAAGGCTTTTAAATCTCTCAGTGATGTGCTTTGATATAACTCTGTTTTTGTCTGTTTTATTGGGTAATCATTGTCCTTTCAGTTTAGAAACTTCAGAATATAAGAATACAAGAAAAAATTCTTTGAATCTTTCTATGATTTCCTCCCATCTGTTTTTATTCTCTTTCTAGAACTCCTTTTCTTCAGATATTGGACTCCCAGACTAGTACTTGAATTTTCTTTTTTGCAGTCGTAGGGATTGAACCCAGGGGCACTCTACCACTGAGCCACATCCCCAGCCCTTTTTATTTATCTTTTTTTTTTTTTTAGAGACAAGGCCTTGCTAAGTTGCTGAGGCTGGCCTGGAATTTGTGGTTCTCCTGCCTCAGCCTCACAAGCTGCTGAGGTCATAGATGTGCGTCATTGTGCCCAGCAGAGTTTTCTTTCTTTTGTCTCCTGTGTGTTACCTCTTTGCTTTTTTGCTAATTTCTGGGGAGATTTTCTCAACTTTAGTTTCCAATCTTTCTGTTGAGTTTTTGTTCTGCCTTCTTGTTTGTGTGTGTGATGCTGGGATGGAACCTGGGCCTCCCACATGCCAGACAAACTCCTTACCACTGAGCCACATCCCCAGCCCTGCTCTTACATTTTTCACTTCCAGCTCTTTTTTTACTCTCTGAATGTTCCCTTTTATTATTATTGTTGTTGTTTTTTATTTACATCCTGTTCTTGTGTTATGGCCTTAAACATTTGAACATATCCTTAGATATTGCCATGTTTTCCCTCCAAAGTGACCATATTGATTCATAGTCCCACAAGCACTGTTTGAGAACTTGCTCTTCTCCCCATTCTTCCCAAGGAACGATTGGCTTTCCTCCTTCATGTTGATCATCTCTCACGTGCTAGCTACTCTGGATATAGAAGCAAACACAGCACTGTTCTGCCTTCCAGGAGCTCGAAATCTAGAGAATACAGATGTATTAATAGAAACTGGTAATCTTAGGAGCAAATAGGACTGAAGTAGCCCCAGAAAGGGAGTGATCTTTCCACCTGCACCTGCCCCCTGCATTTGTGATCTCCTGGGCATTGGTGTGGTCTTTCAGTGTCTTCCAGCCCAGCTGCCTGAGGGCCCATTCAACATTTGGGCCTCAGGACATAGCATCGCCCTCCTGAACTTCTAGAAAGATTTGAAGTAAGGATCTTCCTACCACTTGCGGGTACAAAACTTTGCAATTCAAAGTAAGATCATCATTTAATCTATGTTCTTGCTGGTTTATCCTGGCAAGACTACAGGTGAGGTGCTTTTGTTTGCTTGAGTGATTCAGGCTGTTAATTAAGGCTTTGCATGATCGCCACTCCCTTGCCATGATCCTTCTCGAGGCTTGACGATTTGTTTTCTTGATCTTGGCTTTCTGTTCTATAAGGAATATTAGAATTATTATTGTTACGTTTTTAGTTGTGTTAATAATGTGGTTATGGGGTTTTTAAAGACCATTTTCTTCCAGAGATAACATACTAAAATATCTGTGGATGAAATATCACAGTGCCTGGCACTGGCCTCAAAATAAAGCATGATAAAGAGAAGTGAATAAGGAGTGAATGACACAAGATTAGTCTTGAGCCGATATGTTGTTATAGCGAGTGGGGAAATGTGGAGATCTGTCATACTATTCTGTGTGGTGTTTTTTGTTTGGAGTTTTTTGTTTCTTGGTGTATTTGTTTGGTACTGGGGATTGAACCCAGGAATGCTTACCCACTGAGCCACATCCCCAGCCCTTTTTTTTTTTTTTTATTTTGAGACAGGGTCTTACTAAGTTGCTGAGGCTAGCCTCATACTTGAAATCCTCCTGCCTCAGCTTCCTGAGTTGCTGAGGTTACAGGCATGTGCCACCATTACAGGCTCTGGGTTTTTTTTTTTTCAATAAGCGTGATTTTTTTCTCTAATAAAAGTGCCATCATCATCATGATCTCTTATACCTCCAGCCTGGAATGAGACTGATCCAGCCTCTTTTGCTTATTCTTTCTCATTGCCAGCAGGGGGCAGTGGATTGCAGAGCCTGCAGCCCAGGTGTGTGGGGGGGTGGGGGGGTGTGGGGTGGGGGGGTGTGTGTGGACGCTGCTTCCCCTGAGCACTTATTTGCTTCTCTTTCACTTCTAAGGATGCCACATTGCACCGTGGAAGTAGAGCAACAGAGAGTATGTAACCTGGCTCTGAGGCTGCAGAAACTGGAGAATGGCGAGCACCTCTTCAAATTCTGTGGGTTTCCCTACGTAGTACTGTGGTTTCTGTTTATGGCAGTCATGGGCTATGATGAGGTGCTGAGTGCAATGCCAGGGACAGGGACTTGTGAACCCTGGAGACTAGTGTTCACATCTTGACTTCTGTGACTTGAACCACTTGCTTAGTTTTTCTGATTTCTAATTTCACAGAAATAATTATGCCTGTCTTACTAGGTTGTGAAAATCTTAAGACGTTAAGGTAGTCCCCATCTTCCTTCCCTCGCAAGCCTCTACCCCTACAGGGGTAGAAAGGAAGATTTCCTCTTAGCTAGAATTCCGCTAAGCCTGGGGAGACAGCTAACCAAAGGGGCTAAGCTTGGGGTTAGAAGACGTTAGTTTGAGGTTCTATTTTTTCGTTTCTTCATTGTTTAACCTTGGTATGTTAATGATCCTGTCTCCCATGAAACAGGGATACCAATACCCAACTCACAGGGAATTCCGAGGCCTAAAAAGGCATCTAGGATGCTATATAAATGTCACTCTTCCTAGAAAGAAATGGAAATCAGGTATCTGTAACCAGCTCAGAGGATTATGCATCTAGTATATTCTGTTAGAGGACATGGTAGTGTATTCTCATATAGCTTGACACTCTCTCATAGTTCTTTTAAAATTTCCTGAACATTGGATACACCTATGTTCCAGTGTGAGAACAGAAATGCTTCCAAAGCTAAGCACTATTGTTTTTTTCCCCCTCTTTTTCCTGGGAGTTTCTTGTTTAGAAAATAATATCAACTTCTCCTAGACCAGGCTGTTAGTAGACTAGTGTCTTTCTCATCAAGGTCACAGGTCAGCAGCTGAAGCCAGCCAGCTCAATACTATAAAAGACTGTGGCCTCCTCATACCTGCCTCTCTGCCTGTCATGGTGGCAGCAGATGGTGTCACTTCTCAAGTTGGTGATGAAAAAATACAGGAAGAGAGGGAGAGGAGGGGTCAGACCCAACTCAGGTTCTGGTTTGGACGGTAGAGGCTGCTCTCTGAGCTGGAGGAGGCTCTGAGCCTGATTCTCAAAGTCTTGCTTTGTTTTCCATCTGGCTTTGGACAGTCAGACTAACTTCTGGGTCAGATACCTCTTTACCACTTCAGCTTCAAAAGATTCAAGTGAATTAACAAGGCAGGTTTGGTCTTGTTCCTGAAGAGATTCTGGAATGCCTCAGTTGATCCTCTCCAGCCCTTTCCTGAAACACAATAGAATGTCACCATTTCCTCTCTGATTTCTTAAAACTAAAGTGTTTCTCCCAATTTTTTTTCACTTCAAATTTAAACAAAAACATGAAAGTTTTTTCTTCCAATGCTTTTTTTTTTCAGTACTATATATTGAACCTTGACACTCTCTCCACTGAGCTACACCCCTCACCCTTTTGATCTTATTTTGAGACAGGGTCTTGCTAAGTTGCCAAGACTGGCCTGGAACTTGTAACACCTCTGCCTCACACTCCCAGGCACTGGGGTTATAGGTGCACACCACTCACTATGCCGTGCTGAAAGTTCTTAGAAAAAGTTGTACTTTTGCCTCAGGAGAAATTTTCTTTATAGGTATGTCTGGCTATGGTTGGAAATTAATGGGAAGAGTGTAAGGGGCTTCCTGATTTGCTCCCTAAAAAATCTAAATATAGAATTATAGGAATATAGAGACCAGTCATCCTAGTCATATCTCTGGCTCATAGTGTTTTCTGGAAATTTTGTCTGTCAGGGACCCTTCCACTTAAGGTCACACAGAGGCCTTCCGTGTTCATTAACTTTGCTGCAGGTCACTGAAGTAGGCTGGACCTCAGCATAAGAGATGCCTCAGGTACCCTATGTTGATGGAGATTTCTGTGTTCTTCCCGGGCAAAACTTCCTTCTGCAGCACTAATCCATATCGTAATGACTAGCCTGAGCATCTCACTGCAGAGGATGGATGCTTCTAAGGGGACATTGCACCATTTTGAGCAAGGAGCAGAAGACAGAGCCAAGTTTCTCTCTCACCAGGCTCTCTTCTCTCAGAGACCATCTAAAAGTGTTCTGGGGAGTCATAGAATTCCTAAATCACTACCCTTTTCTCTAGAAAGAAAGCAGAAACAAAGAACAAGCTTAATGCATGCTCAGTAGGATCCTGTGGATTGTAAGCTCTGTGAGGTCAGAGACCACCCGCCATCCATGCCAACACCCCCAACAGCTTGCCCAGTGTGCACAGCAGCATGAGTGCCCAAGGACTCTCCCACTCCCCCCACAGGCGCTGCTTCCCAAGGCTCCGCACCAGCCTGACTCTCAATGCCATGGTTCTGTTTTGCCCATTCTGGAGCTTTATGAGAATATGTGCTCTTTTGCATCTTCATTTCTCATTAGTCCTCAGAACATCAGGCGCATCATGTGGTTGGGAGCGGCAGGAGTCCATTCATTCCCATTGCAGTCTTCCCGGTGCATCCACCCTATTGTTGATGGACACTTGGGCGGTTTGCAGTCTAGGACTATGTCAGATAGTGCAGCTGTGCATGCTTTTGTACTGATCTTCTAGTGAGCATGCGCATGCATTTTGGTCAGGTGTATACTCCAGGAGAATTTCTAGGTCTCAGAGCATGTGAAGGTTCAGTGTTAATAAATAACAAATAGTTGTCCAGCTTTACAGTCCCACTAGCAGAGTTCCTGTTGCAGCACCCACTGGCTAGAACTTGATAGTGTATGTTCTTTCCAGTAACTAGGTATTGGTACCATCTTGGGGTTTAATTTACATTTTTCTGATGACGAAGGAAGTTGAGCATTGTTTGTTTCTAATATGTATATATATTTTACTTGTAGGAGGACACAATACCTTTATTTATTTATTTTTATGTGGTGCTGAGGTCAAACCCAGTGCCGCATATGAGATAGGCAGGTGCTGTCCCATTGAGCTATAACCCCAGCCCTTGGCATTTTTTGTATGCTTATTTGGATATCCTCTTTTGAGAAATATCTAGCCTAGTCTTTGGCCCATTTTTCTATTGAGTTGTGTGCCTTTTTCTTCCTGAATTTTCTACATAGTCTTGATAAAAGTCCTTTATTTATTTGTTTACTGGTGCTAGAGATTGAACCCAGGGCCTCACATGCCAAATACTTGTTGTACCACCGAGCTACAGCCTACATGTCCTATATATGTTATATAGGTAATCTGAGGATTATTACTTCACCCTATTAATGATAACTTTTGGTGAAAAGAAATTCTTAATTTTGCTTAGTCCGGTTTATCAACTTCGTTCTTTATGGTTAGCAGTTTTTTTTGTGTTTTGTTAGGAAATTTCAGTCTATTTCAAATACAGGGAGTTTAAGTCCAACACTTTTGTTGAAATGAAAACATTAAGGCAGAAAGGGCCCTTTTTCTAGTCTGCTGGGTTTTGACCCTTTGCAAATGTTGGATCCCTTTGCAAATCTGTCTAAAACTCTGAACCCTCTCATAGAAGCACATGTAACACATACATGGCGCACTTCCCTGCAGTTTCAGAGCGTTCAAACTGAGGTCCAAGCTTCCTACGGGCCCCTTTTTAGAGCCCCTAACATTTTACAGAAGAGGTAATTGACCAATAAGCGAGCGTCACGCACCACGCAGCTTGGCCCAGCTGGGCCTAGAACCCAGGTCTCTGGACTTCTGTTCCAGTACTGTTTATAACCCATTTCCCTGCTACAGTCCTTCTGAGAATCTCTGTTTGGCAGAGCCCAGAAGAGAATGTGTTTAGTCGAGGAGGTTTCTGTCCACCAGTAGCAGAAGATGGCTGCATGGTGACGTTCCTCCGCTTTGTGTATTTACCTTAAATGTTTGAACTCCAAGGAGTCTGTGACTAAGCTTCCTGAAGGTGAGCTGGGAATTATCATGGTCTGTGCATCTGCCTCGAGCCGTGACTCAGCGCCCTGGGGTTGCTGCATTGAACTTCGCAGTGTGCAGCTAACTCCCTGCATTCTGCTCCAGTTCCTGGTTAGTTCTGGCTGTAATTTTAAAAAGCGCCTTATGTAATAAGTTACCAGCCTCTGTTCTCAAGTGGGTGAGGTTTACCAGAATGGTTGCTCCAGGGAGAAAATTAAAAAGGGTGGAAGCAGAGAAAGGAGCTGTGAGCTTCTTGTCGGCCTATGTCAGTTCACAAGTAGTCACCCAGTAGATGGGCCAGGCCACAGGAGCCAGAGTTGTTAATAATTTTACCTGTACCTGTGGCTTTCTCCCTGTCACTGCCCACAGTAACTCCTTCAAAGGTTCTCAGTGAGCCAGGTACAGCACCATGTGCCTGTAATCCAAGTGACTTGTGAGGCTAAGGCTAGAGGATCGCAAGTTTGAGGCCAGCCTCAAGAACTTAGCAAGACCCTGACTCCAAAAAAAAAAGAAAAAAAAATGGTTTTTTAATTGTTTAAAGAGCTGGAGATGTAGTTCAAAAACATGTCGGATTCTAAGCAGACTAGGCAGTATACAGGAGGCAGAGCCAGGTATTTTAAAGAGATCACTGAAACCCCAATACCGGGCATGTCTGGAATGAATCCTGTTACCTTGTCAACATGCTCACAAGCACAGTGCTGGGGATGTGCATTCCAGACTCACAGCACGGTCATTGTGTACATCTAAAAGTGAAAAAGACTATTGGGTTCTTTGGGCCACATACACCCTGAATGATATCACTCTCCACATGAAGGAAGTCAAGTCCATGGTAACATCCTGGAGTAGGAGCCTATCAGATCTGACAGACAAATAGCATTCCCACTTATTTTATCCCATTTTATGTCTTTGCCCTGAGCGCCCCCCAGAGCAGCTCTTCTGTCTCATCATGTAGTTATGATTAAGTCATCAAGGAGTGCTAGAGGGTCAGCTAGGGGTGCTAGAGGGTCACCTAGGGGTGCTAGAGGGTTACCTATCTGAATAAGGTGCATTTGTTCTGACATTTCAAAAGCATTTATTGAGCACCTACTATGTGCTTCAGAGTGTTGTACTATACAATGGGGATGCAGAAATTTATCGGACAAGGTCCCCATCCTCAAGGAGCTCACAGTCTAGCCAGAGGGACGGGTGAGTCCTTTGATAGGCACTATACAATGGGGTAAGTGCCACTCGGGAGGTGAGCAAGCACAGGTGCATGAGACCATCTTGGCATTTCTTGGAGTAGGAATCCTCAAGCAAGTATCAAGTCTACTAGGCAGAAAGTGGTGGGAACAGCAGGTAGGCAGCATACACAGGGACACAAAAGCAGCAAGCTGAGGTGCTTGGAATATAAGCCTGAGAGGGGGAAGGAGCAAGGATGCCCAATCACAGACTTTTTTTTTTTTTCCTATATATAACTAGGGATTGAACTCAGGGGCACTTTACCACTGAGCCTTTTTTATTTTATTTTTATTTTTCAGTGCTAGGAACTGAACCTAGGACATCATTCATCCTAGGCCAACGCCATACCACTGAGCTACATTCCCAGCCCTTATTTTTTACTTTGAGACAGGGTTTCACTAAATTGCTGAGGCTGGCCTTGAACTTGGGATCCTCCTGCCTCCGCTTCACAAGTTCTGGGATTACAGGCATGCACTACTCTGCTGGCTGCATACAGGCTCTTATCTGTGCCTTTCTCCTTTTTAAGAGATCTACCAAATCCAAAGGCTGACAACACACTCATAACTCAAAACTTCACTTATCCCAAGGACTCAGGTTTTATTGGCATCCATATCACTGTTTCAACAGATAGATACCTAGACCAGAATCACTTCCCCCTTACCAGTCACGATAACCTTTGGTAACCTTTCACTCCCTGAGCTTCGGAGCATCCCCGTCTGCCCATCACTGCCCCACTTCTAGAAAAATCTTCCATAGAACATCCCTGAACCTCTCTGCACATCCATCCCAACAGCCTCCATTTTCTCACCCTCTCTTCTTTTCTCTTTCAGGCTTGAAGAATTCAGTGATTTACAGTTCACTAAAACTGCACAAAATGTGGAAAGGATGGCTGAGGAAAACATCCTGATTTTGCTTGCTTTTTATAAGTGTTATGTATAGATGAATAAAGTGTTTGATCCTTTTTAACAGAACAGTGTTTGTTACCTTGACCCACTGCGTGAATTTTGAAGAGACTGCTATTTGTCTTCTATTTGATTTTTTTGAAATGTATTCATCAGATATTTACCCAGGTGGGATTCCAAATATGTAAGAGGGCTGAGCAGCCAAAGAAGAGAACCATGAGTCCTGCATTTTGTAGACATTGGAGATCAGAGACACGACAGGTGATGTGTGCACAGATGGACATGCAGCCCAGGAGGATTGCAGGCTGGGTAGGCGGAGCTTGGCCTGTCTGCTTCTGTCCATAGTCTCTCTCTTGTTTCCTCTGGCTTTGCCAGCAAGAGTATCGTGTGAGGATTTTTCTGGATTAGGCTTTTTATCTTTTTGTTTTCCAAGGTGTGTGACAGAGTGACTTTCAGATGAGGAGCCTGAGACAGACACTACAGAGCCTACAGACATGTTTAGGCAACAGGACCCCCATGACAGTTACCTGGACTAACAGGATGGACTCATTCATTCTCCCCAGTCTCTTTCCATCTCTCTGCTGTTCGCCCTTCACAGTGTTGGTGTCTTACTGAAGCTGGCTTCCCTCATAGTTGTGAGAATGCTGGCAACCATTTCCAGGGCTGTCGTTTCCCTGTCCCATTTTGAGGAGACAGAAGATTCTTTTCAGGACTTATCTTAGAAACACAAGAAGGAAAACTTCCCAGCAGCCCCCAGCAAGCCTCTGTTTGTATTCATGGGCCCTAATTGAGTGACATATTCATTCCTGAGCCATTAAGTGACAGAAGGATGGACCATGCTGATGAGCTCAGGCCTGAGCTCCTTACCCCTCTCCAAGAGGCCGCTTCCCCACAGGCTCTGGGACTGCGGAGAAGGACTGGACACCTGAATAGAAACTGAGGAGGAAGGGCATCAAGAAGCAAGCCCATATCCATCTCATTACATGGATCTGTCCAGTCAAAGCTCAAGATTCTTTTTTCCTTCACAGCCATGTGACTTTGGATGAATTATTTAATCTCTCAACAGTTTCACCATCTGGGAAACAGGGATAACATTACAATATTTCATGAATTGAGAACTAAGATTTATTCATTCTTTGTCATTTGCTGCCATCATCTTTTGTACCATGGTTTTTGTTATTTTCTTCCTTAAAAAGCTAAGATGATTTCCCACTGCTTATAGGACAAATAAGAATCTTACCTGCCTTGCTGGGTGCAGTGGCACATGTCTGTAATCCCAGGAGCTTGGGAGGCTAAAGCAGGAGGATCGCAGGTTGAAAGCCAACCTCAACAATTTAGTGAGGCCATGAGCAACTTAGCAAGACCCTGTCTCAAAATACAAAAAGGCTGAGGGATGTGGCTCAGTGGTTAAACACCCTGGGAACCCTCCCCAAAAGGAAGAATCTTACCAGCCTCAACCATACCTTCTATAATTGGGCTTTATTTTACTTAAACCTTTGCCCCTGTGTCTGATACAGCTTTTTATATCCCCAAGGTAGATAACTTTGCAAAGTAGAGAGTGTCAGAATAGCAGATCCATTCTACAGATGTGGAATCTGAGACTTCTGGAGAGAAGGCGACTGCCTGGGGTCATAACAGGTGAGTGACGTAGCTGGGACTTGAACCCAGCTCCCAAGCGTCTGTCCCGTGCCTTTTCCCACACACCCTGCAGCTCTCATGAGAAATGAACACTCAAGTCTTTGTGTTCCTCTGTCCCCTACATGCATTCTCATATTCCTCTTCCTTGATCCAGTTGAAAGGTACATACTTTCTAAGTTGGGAGTTATCCAACTGGTACATAAGGATGAGAGGTGAGCGTTCCTGTGGGGAAGATGGAGCCCTTTGGCAAGAAGTAGTGCTTTTTGTTACTGAAGATCCAAGAAAGAAATGTGTTCCCTCTCCAGCTGTGTCCTTGGGCAAGTTGTTTAAAACTTAAGAGCCTCAGTCTCCACATCTGTAATGTAGGCATACTCACACCCCTCTGTCAGGGTTGGTGTTAGAATTAAGTGTGATAATTCATAATCCATCTAGTGTGGTTCTTGGTACATAGTTAATATTTCTACAAGTATCGTAGCCATTCAATTCAAATGGTGAATTTGGATAGCTAGAGGTAATCCCACATTAGTTAGAGTCCTGTTATGAAGAAAGAAACTACCCTAAGTATATCAAGTAGAAGGAATTTAATATAGGGAAATAGTTGTTAAAATATTGAAGGAGCTAATAAGAGAGAAGGGGGGTGCTAAAGGAGGAAGAGGGGCTGTGTGCAGAGAGCAGGGAGCTGCTTACACCCCTGTGCTAGAATCTACAGGCCAAAATCTAATGCTGTGTTGCTGCCTATGGTGGTTTAAAAAAATACATCCTCAAATTCTTTGGCCCTCCTTCCATCAGTATGTGGAATTTAATTTTCCTTCCTTGAATATGAGCTGGCCTTAGTGACTTGCTTGTAACAGAATACAGTAGACAAAGATATTATGTGCCTTCTTCTGAAGCTAGATCTCAAGAAAGAGAACAAAAGATAATAAACTTCAGCCTGGCTCTTGGGATGCCTCTTAACACCCTTAACAGCTTCTAAGGTTGCCATGTTATAAGAAATCCTGGGACACTCAGCCAGCCAGCTACAGCCAACATCAACTGCCAAGTGAGTGGGTGAGCAAGGCTTTGCCACAACTCCAGCCCCAGCCCCTTTTCTGCAACAGCTGGAGATACCCCAAGCAGGAACCACTTAGCCAAGCCAAATCAGCTCCCCAAAATCTAAGAAAACAATAATTCTTGAAGTCAATAAGTTTGGGGGAGGCTTGTGGGCAGCCTTAGATAACTGGCATAGTGCCCCCACCACTGCTGGAGATGCCACTTGTCAATCACCAGTGCTTGCTGCTGCTGTTGAGTCGACCCTGGGAACTTCTCTCATCCTCACACCTGATCTGCCACTGTCTCCAATGGGAAAAACTGAATAGAAGCTGGGGACTGTGGTTTGCAGTTGCTGTTGCTGCCTATGGTGGTTTAAAAAAATACATCCTCAAATTCTTTGGCCCTCCTTCCATCAGTATGTGGAATTTAATTTTCCTTCCTTGAATATGAGCAGAACAGAGATGAGTATTAGAAAAATAGGTGTTGAGTGCAGAGACTCCAGATAACTGACATGGTCCACTCTTGTGGGGACAGCATCCACATGTGCCCTTCAGTCATATGAAGACCTCTGCCCAACTGCAGCAATCAGCCCCTTCCACCCATCATGAAGCAGCTCACCTTCACCCAATAGAAGAGGCTCTCACTCTGGCAGGAGAGAGAAGAGTAAAGTCCCTGAAGTTGAACTTCATCAATCTCTGCAATAGTAACTCCTTTTTAATTACAATCCCAGCTGGATATTATATAACCTAGAAACTGGCTAGCCACCCACACTCTATATAGAAAAATAGGTGAACAAAGAGGGTTAAAAATACATATGTGCCTGTGTGAGAGAGAGCGATAGAGTGTATACATCTACCTTATCAAGCAAGGAAGGAAATACATATTCATAGCTCATTTTAACATTGATCATGATATCCTATTGATGATTATAACATATTTCTTCCATTACCCATCCTGTGTTCCTATTGTCCTTAGCCTGCACTTCTGTTGGGCATTTCCTTACCTTTTAGAATGACCCGAGCCCTCATTACTAAAGAGCTGTCTTTATGGAGTTGCTCCAGGCTTTTGTTGTTTTTCTTCCATTGAACATGGCTCCATACCATATATTGGATAGTGAGAATTTGATTAGTTCTTACAGCATTTCTCATATGAACTCATTTATCCCCACAGTAACCTTATAAGGCATGGACTATTATTCTAACTTGACAGCTGAGTAACTGAGTCTTAAAGAGGTTAAGAAGTTTGCCCAAAGTCAGCTAGTAGCTAAGTGGTAGAGCCAAGATTCAAATCTGTGTCTTTGAATAGTGTAAATTCAGTCTCAGTACTTCTAACTGCTGCGCAGGGCTGGGGGTATAGTTCAGTGGTAGAGCACTTGCCTATCATGTGCAAGACCTGACCTGAGATTCGATCCCCAGTACTGCAAAAAACAAAGAAACCCAAAAAATGCTGAGCATGCAGTCAGTGCCTAGTAAAAACCAGCTGTTATTATTGGTGTTACTCTCATTCAATAGGCATTGTAAATCTTTTACTCTCTGCCTTATAAAACAATCAGTTGGCTAAACAATGTCCATCAAAGAAAAGGGTATCTTTCTGATTTTTAACAATTCCTTAAAACAGTTTCAGAACTTAAAACTGTGTCATGAAACATCTGATTCCCAAAAGAAAGTGAATTGAGGGTCCTGGTTTGCAGTTACAACATTTTCCTCTATCAGCCAGGTGGGAAAAGCTTTGGATTTGATAACCAAAACTACATAATTGCATCCCAAGTTGGCTCTGCCACACATCAGCCCAATGACATTGGGTCTGATCTTGCTGGTGGTTGAGCTTCAAGATGATCAGTCTTTGAGAGATTGGAGGAAAAAGTGGCTCAGCAAAGCAATAAATGCAAGCAAGCTCCACACTTCGTGTGCTCACAATGTGATGTTGGAACCCAAATGAGAATTCAAATAGCCATGCACTCAGCTTCCTTTATTCTCAGTCACATGAGCAGAACTTCTTAGAAATAAGAAGTCTAATGGTTCCCTATGAGTTGCTGAGGGTCTCCACAGCCAGAAGCCTGGATTGAAGTTCTGAATCATGACTTCTTACTCTTTGAGGTACTAGGTGCCTGGAAATCTTCAGGTCCCATGTCCCAACTGAGCCCTGCCCTCTAGTGCTCCAGAGCTGGTGATCACCTTAATTGCCAAAACACCCACTGTGAGCTACAGGAAGCATAGGACTGAATCTTACCAGACTTGGAAGATGCACATTGATGTAGTTACTGCATGCCACCAAATCACAGCCAGCTATTCTGACCCACAAAACTATCTATCCCAAATTCTAACTTGTGGTGAAGAGTGAGTAAAGTTTTATAGGTATAAGCTAGTATCCTTGTACCTACCTTTAATGTAGTGAAGGATTGTATAAAATAGGGAAAATAGTCTAACATTTATGGGAGGCTTTTACATAGCAGGTATGATATATAAACAGCTTCATTTAATCCTTATCCTAATCCTACAACAAAGGCTCAGTCCCATTTTTCCCCCCAACCAATGAAACACGATTACAAAGGTTAGGTGTTAACTGAAATATGTTTTTTTTTAAAAGAATTTAACCTCTATTTATACTTATTTGGTACCTCACACATGCTAGACAAGCGATCTACCACTGAGCCACCACCCCAGCCCAATAACTGGAATTTGAATTCAGTTTTATGTAACTCCTAATTCTCCTCTCAACTTTCCTATCACACCATGCCTTTTGGGCCTTGCCTACAAGATATGGACGTTTCTCTCCAAATTTATCCAGATGATCTCTCCTTTATTCTTCATTACTGGCCATGGAGCTAGAGACACCTGGTCTTGTTTCTTTCTCTTTCTCTTCTCTTCTTTCTGAGATCAAGTGAGGCCATAGAAAATTCCATCCTAGAATGAGCAGCTCTGGAGAGAGGTGGTCTATTACATGTCAGAATTGATAGGAAAGTTAAAAATCATTAAAACTCCCTCACTTTCAAAGTGCCGTAAGTCAGTCACAGGTTGTGACTTCCAAGGTCACGTCTATTTGTTGACAGGCTGGACTGAAACCTGAGTCTCTTACTTTCTACTTAATCCCCTCTTTGCTTCAGCATTGTGTTCTACTCACGCAACATATGGGTGAATTATAACAGGGTCTCAGGCCTTAGATATGGAGGAACAAAATCTCTGGGCTCCCTATTTTTAAAAAATTACACGATACCTGACCTAAATATAACTGCCACCTCTGACTTGGGTTTCATTTCCCTCCACCCATCTTGTATAGCTAATCTAATAATTGAGCTTCAGAAGAAAGTCTTTCCTTAGAATTCCAGGGTACAGTGGATTATATAGAAACAGATCACAGGACATGGCAGGTGGAAAACAGGAAAAGTCTTAAGGCAGATCTCAGGAGAGTTTGATTGAATAGGTTTCAATTCAATGTGTACCAAGAATAAAATATTGCTAAGTGATATTAGGTCAGAGAGCAAAGGAATATGCCCAGAGGAACATTCAATAAGCTTAAAAGGTTTGAACAAAATTTACCTGTGCATCAAAATGCAAAATGAGAAGTAACAAAGTTCCCTCATTTAATGTTTTTTTCTCAAATATTTAATAACTATTTAGTAAATGATTATTGCATGTTAGGAACTGAAGTCCTAGAGAGTCATCCCAGCTCTAATGGTCTTACAATGCAGAAGAGTAAGTAAGCAAATAACTTGTAGATTCCTTTTTTTATAAGTGCATAATTATAGGTGTAATTATTGGCTGCTGTGGAGATACGTCAAGGTAATGGCAAACATTGGTTGAGCCAGTTCAGTGTGTCAGGCACTGTGCTCAGCACCTTCAATATATTCACTCATTTATTCACGCTTTCCTAGACTGTCTTTTAGTCACTTTGTGTTCTCCCAGTTGGAAGGGAAAGAGAAAGTGATGCTCAGTCTGTTGCTTTAAGAACAAGAAGGAGTTACCCAGAGAAGGAAGGGTAGTCCAGGCATAGGGACATGGATATTCAAAAGCCCTGGATGAAGAAGAGATGAGTGTGTCTAGGGAACCCAGTTAGCTCCAGAAGAATGAAGTGCCAGGCAGATGCTGCACAGAAGCAGGGCTGGAGCAACGACCGAGGCCAGATTAGGAAAGATCCTGGCCTGGTAGTCTGTTATTCCTTATCCCCAGAGCATTGGAGAGCCTGTGAGGAATTTTGAGCTGGAGAGTAACGAAACAGGATTTGCATTTTATTAAAAGCATTATGGCTGCAGCTTGGAGACTGAATTTGAAGGGGCAGATCTGTGGCGTAGGGCGGAAGTGCTGAGAATGGACCAGAAGAGGGTATATTCCAGGAATGCATAGAAAGTAGACTCAGTACAACCTGGTGGTCGATTGGGAAGCAGTTGGTTCCAAGACTCTGGCCAAGAAAACTAGAACAGCATGTGCCTGTGTGCCAAGCAGGGGATCGAGGAGAAGTGGCAGATTTGGAGGTGGCATGAGGACAGTGGTGTGCCTGGGCATGTCTGTGGAAGATGTTTAGCAGGTAGTTACCTATTCAGGTCTGCAGCAGAGATGATGGTGGTTATAGACACCATGGATGAGATGCCCCCAGGACATCTGCAGAGTACCAAGAAAAGAGAACCAAAGACACCACTGATGGACAGCAACATGAAAGAAAGCGCCAAAGGCATCAGAGGAATAACTGGAGGTCAGAGGGCAACCAGGAAGACAGAACATCAGGCCCTATAGGGACAGATGGTGAAGATGTGTTCAGTCCTGTTACTGTTCCTCTCCTACTTTCAGGACCTGGCTGATAGAAGAGTCTCTGTCTGGAATGTTGCCAGTCAGCTACTTTCCTGCAGGGTATGGAGGTGCACACCTATAATCTCAGCTCCTTGGGAGGCTATGGCAGGAGGATCACAAGTTTGAGGCCAGCCTTAGCAACTTAACAAGATTCTGCCTCAGAATAAAAAAGACTAGAGATGTAGCTCAGTGTTAGAGCCCTCCTTCTTATTGAACTAGTTCCCTACTACAATAATAACAATCACCACCTACTTTCCTCCCTGCAGCATCACCCTCCTTATGGGAGGAATAATTTCTCTCCCTGATGGACGTCATGTTTGACCTTATGACTTGTTTTAGCTAATGGATTGAGAATGGGAGCAAAATGGGTCACTTCTGAGCAGAAAAGTAAGGGCCAGCCTAGAGCTGACTGTGTCTCGTCTTCCCTCTGCCACAGGACTGGCAACATTCCAGACAGAGACTCTCCCATCAGCCAGGTCCTGGAGCAACATGCAGCAGGGTCAAAGCTGACCCATGATGCACACTTAGCATGAGTGAGAAATAAACATTTGTTGCTGTAGCCTCTGAGGTGTTGGAACCGATCATTACTATAGTACAACCTAGCCTAGACAAGATGGGGAAAGTCAGAGGCAGCTGGGAGATCCAGTCAATAAAAGTTTCATGTAGTCAATTGATTTTTGACAAAGGACTCTTACCTCTCACCATGTACAAAATTACTCAATTGGATCAAAGACTGAAATGTAATCACTAAAACTACAGAAGCCTAAGAAGAAAATGTACAGTTAAATCTTTGTGACCTTGGATCAGTCACTGTCTTCTCAGACACCAAACCATAAGCAATAAATAGATCAACTGGACATCATAAAAATGTAAAACTTTTGTGTTTCAAAGCTATCATCAAGAAAGTGAAAAGGATACCCCCAAAATGGGAGAAAATACTTGCAAATCCTTTATCTGGTAAGGTGCTTATGCATAAAATAGATATTATAATTCAATAACAAAAAATAATCTGCCATTTTAAAAGGGGCAAAGGATTTGAATACACATTTCTCCCCAGAGAATACATAAGTGGCCAATGTAATTCTGCAACCTGTACACTCAGAAAAATGAGAAATTATATCCCATCTGATTCAAATGTATGATTGTCAAGATCATTGTACTGTTATGTGTAACTAATTAAAACAAAAAAAATACGTGAAAAGATGTTCAGTATCACCAATCATTAAGGAAATGCAAATGAACCCAGAATGAGAAGGCTAAAGTAAAAAGGATGTTTTAACAAGTGTGGGGAAGAAGTGGAGGAATCAGAATGCTCCTACACTGTTGGTGGGAATGTAAAGTGGCCCAGCTGTATGAAAAACATCTGGCACTTCCTCACATGACTGAACAGTATCCGTACGACCTGGCAATTCCACTCCCAAGTACCTACCCAGGAGAAATGAAAACATATGTCCACACAAAATCTTATACATGAAAGTCCACAATACCATTAGCCATAATAGCTGGAAAGTGGAAACATCCCCATGTTCATCAACTGATGAGTGAGTAATTAAAATGTGACATGTATCGTTCAATGGTGTTTTGTCAGCTTCTTCACCACTGTGACCAAAAGGCCTGACCAGGACAATTTTAGTGGAGGAAACGTTTGTTTGGTGTTCATAGTTTCAGAGATCTCAGTCCACAGACAACTGACTCCATAGCTATCAGTAGATTAATCCACTGATTTGGTTACAACCCTCATCCTCTAATCATTGTATCTCTGAACCTTCTAGAATTGTCTCACATAAGGGCTTTTGGGGACATCACATATCTAAACCATAACAGATGGAATAGTCACAATAAAAGATGAGGTACTGATATGTGTTACAACGTGGCTCAGTCTTGGAAACAGTATGCCAAGTGAAAGAAGCCACACTCAAAACACCCCAATTGTATGATCCTATGTATAAGAAACGCCCAGAAAAGTCAAGTGTATAGAGACAGAAAGTAGGTTGGTGACTGTCTAGAGCTAGAAGAGGTTGATAATGGGGGCTTGGGGGTTACAGCTAAGGGACTGGGGGTTTCTTTTGGATTAATGAAAATGTTATAAAATTGATTGTGAAGGTTGCACAACTCTGAATATTCTGCAAACCACTGAATTGTGCACCTTAAATAGTTGGATTGTATAGGCCATTCAAAATTTTAACAAAGTTTTCGGGGAGAAAAAGATATTTGATATGATCTCAAAAGAATGGTAAGAGTTTAATAAATGAAGGCAGAACAAGTAGGAGGGGCATAAATCTTGGTAAAGTAAGGAGTTGACAGGGAACAGGAAAGAGTAATGTTTTTTTCTTTTATATTAGATATTAGGGTTTTGTGTTAGGGCTTTAAGCCAGGGCTACCTCTCATCACTAAACAAAGCTAAATTTTGGAACACAGGCATAAAGGATATCAAACTGCCTTTGTTTCCTGTCAAGTCTGTTCCAGAAAATACCTGCATATTTTTGCTCATTGCCTCCAGCCCTCTAACAGAAGATAGAAGTCTTCAGCCTGCCCCAGAGTTGGCACTGCCCTTGAAGATCTAAGGTTATGGGAACCTTAGAGTTGACTATGTACAGACCTCACCCTTGGGTGGCAAAGCAAGACATAAATGGCAGACCCAATAGTGACATCAGATCTTACCTCATTTGCATAACAAAGAACAAATTTTTCCCCATTCTTTTATAGAAACTGGAGAAGCCAATATGATTTCTAAAACTGAAGGGACTTTAAAGAGGAATTTGCAGCGACTGCATATTTTCCTCCCATGCTACAGCTCTGTAGCCAATTGCTTGGCAAGAGACCCAGGGATCTGGGCATCTTTGTGCAAATCTGACTAACACAATTCTCAGTCTGTTGGTAACAGCTGCTTCTTTAGAGGATAGTGTAACACAGGGATGTGTGCCATGGCACTTGTCTTTGTGAGTTCTCTGGGAAATGACTCTTGAGAAGCATTCTACCTGCAGGAGTTTTATTGAGCAATGCTCTTAAGAATAACACCTGCAAGTGCCAGGAGCAGAGGCACACATCTGTAATCCCAGTGACTCAGGAGGCTGAGGCAGGAAGATCTCAAGTTTGAGGCTAGGCTGGGCAACTCAGGGAGACCCCATCTCAAAATTAAAAATAAGTGCTGGGGGTGTGGCTCAGTAATAGAGCAACAAATATTTATTTATTTGCTTGTTTATTATTTATTGGGTTCCATCCCCAGTACAATCAATCAATCAATACATCAATACATCTGGAAGAAAGCAAAGGAAGTAGCAACAGGCAGAGACACTAGGGCCATGAAATAGCTACACTGCAATAGAGGCTTCAGTGCATCCTGCATCCCTTGGGAAAACCTGGAAGTGGGGGGATGGTTTAGATAAGTGACCCCCAGAGGTCTGTGTGTTAAAGGCTTTGTTGCCAGCCTGTGGCACCATTGGGAGATGGTGAAACCTTTAGGAAGTGTGGCCTAATAGAAGGAAGTTAGGTCACTGGAGGAGTGCCCTTGGAGGAATATTGGGATCCCAGACTCGCCTACTTTTTTTTTCTTCACTTCCTGGTAAACAATGGAGCTCCACCACATCCTCTTCACCATGATTTGTTGCTTTGCCACAGGCCCCAAAGCACCAAGCATCATGCAACTGAAACCTCCAAAACTTAAGAGCCAAAATAAAACTTTCCACGTTATAAATGGAACACCTCAGGTATTATGTCACAGTAATGGAAAACTAACTAACATAGGTGGCCCTTCAGAATTTGGTCCCAACTTGAGGTGAGACTGTAGCCTTTTGAATCACAGCAAGAACCAGTTATCAGATCTAAAGGCTGATTCTGAGTAGGTGACTTCTTTCAACTGGTGGCCAATTCCCACAGAATAGTCAATAAGTCTTGGCAGCTAGAGGAATGTCTGCCCTGTTTCCAAAGGGGAAATCTGTATGGTACCAAAGTCAAAAGGGCTACCTTTTATTTATTTATTTTTTATCTATAAAACCTTAGAGGCTCTCTAATGCAGGAGAAGCAATCAAATATTAAATATTTGTATGTTAACATTTTTTTTACAAAGCCCTCAAAGACTTCATAAACTAACATGGTGGCCACTAGACACACGTGGCTGTGGAGTACTTAAAATGTGACTGGTCCAAATTGAGAAGTGACCTTCAGTGTCAAATCACACCAGATTAAGAACGCTTGGTATGAAGAAAGGAATGAGGAATATCTCGTTAGTAATTTTTAAGATACTGATTGTGTATTGGAATGATAATATTTTAGATATATTGACTACAGTATAGTAATACTAATCTCAATACAAATCTCACCTATTCCTTTTTACTTTTTTCTTTCAATATGCTCCTAGGAGATTTGAAAGTACATGTGTGGTTCCCACTGTCTGCTGCTGCCATGGACCTCTTCAGAAGGAAGTGGGAAGGAAGCAGGGGTATTTTTCCACTTCATTTGATAACAAGTAAGAATTAATATTCATTTCCTCTGGCAAATCACGCATGGCCCACAGTAAGCTTTCACCAATTTTTTGAGGAAAATGATGAATTAAGAAACCCCTGCTTTGGCTTCTTTCTCTCTTGTGGAGGATGCTATACTAGTTTATTTATCAGCTTCATCACAGCTGGGAAAGAAGAAAGGTTGTGGATGTGTTAAAGGTCTGTGAGAGGAAGAGTGGCTTATTGGAAGTAGTGATATCATTCAAAGAAAGCAATTCGATGAGGATTATCCAATAACAATGACCTCTACTTTGCAGAGTTCAACAGCTATGAAATGTCTTTCTAGCTGGGCTGTGTAAGGCAACAAAAGAAGCTGAGGCAGGAGGGTCGAAAGTTTAAAGCCAGCCTGGGAGACATAGTGAGATCCTGTTTCAAAATAAAATTAAAAAGGACTAGGCTGAGGTTGTGGCTCAGTGGTAGAGTGCTTGCCTAGCATGCATGAGGCCCTGGGTTTGATCCTCAGCACCACATAAAAATAAATAAAGGTATTGTGTCCAAATACAACTAAAAAATAAATATTTAAAAAAAGGACTAAGGATATAGATCAGAGGTAGAATGCTGCTGGGTTTGAGCCCCAGAACAACAAAAAGAAAGTGACTTTCTTGCATGCCTTTTCATGGGTATTTTCTAACTTAATCCTCATAATGGTACTCTGAGGTGTATATTTTTAATGTCCTTATTTTCACAGGTGAGATAACTTTTGTCTCTCCAAACTCTATTTTATATAACCTGGCTGATACTATGGGATTTGAGGTTCTGACTACAGTTGCTTGGCCAATTATATATTTTTAATATTTGAAAATATTATAGTTTCAAATATAATGCTATATTATTTTAATACATAAATAGTATATTTTTATTAATATATAAATAGTATATTTTTAAAAATATTTGACAAAAAGAATTGAAGGGGGCTGGGAGTGTCATTTGGTGGTAAAATGCATGCTTAGCATGTCCTAGGCCTTAGAGTCAAACCCCAGCTTCACAAAAAAGCAAAAAACTGGGGGTCAAAGGTGGAAGAAGAGTGGATGGATATGATCCATTGCAGCTGTGTACATGTGTGAAAATATCATACTGAATTCTACTAATACATACAATTAAATGTGTTAATAAAATAAATAAATTTTTATTTTGTAAATAAATATATAAATATTATGTAAATAAATTTATATAACATTTATAAAATAAATTGAATAATACTTACTTATCAAATAATATTATTAAATAACATTTATTTATAAAATTTTATATAAATACATATAGATTTATTTCTTTTATACATAAATATTTATTTTGGTCCCAGGAATTGAACCTAGGGGGTGTTTTTCCACTGGGCCACATCCTCAGCCCTTTTTATTTTTTATTTTGAGACAGGGTCTTGCTACCTTGCTTAGGATCTTATTAAGTTGCCCGGGTTAGCCTTGAATTTGTGATCCTCCTATCTTAGCCTCCTGAATCATTGGAATTACAGGCATGCACCACCACGCCCAGCTTAAAATAGATATTTTCCAAAACTGATTAAAACCAAATGAATGGGGTTTGAATCTAAGTCATTGTCTTCTTTTCCTTCTCTTCTTCTTTGCTGGAGATCAAACTCAAGGTCTTATGTATGCTAAGTGCTATATGCCCAAACCACTCAATTTTAATTCAAAGATTTGGACTCAACTTATATGGTTTTTCTTTATGTGTTTGAAACAGGCCTCTCTAAGTTGTCCAAACCAGCCTCAAACTCTTGCCCTCAGGTGATCCTCCTGCCTCAGCCTCTTAAGAAAGGCTAGGCCTATAGGTAAGCACCATTGAACTTTTGAATAAAATACATTTACGTTGTGATTTAAATATTTATAAATCTTTAAATATTTACAGATATTTATGAAGACATGATTTGGTCCCTAGTATAGCAAATTTGATTTACATTTTTTTTGTAATACATTGTAGTTCTTGACATAACCTTGTAATGTATCTTTCTGAACTCAAAGATAATTTTAAGATTTCTTTTTTGGGAGGAATAGATGCTGAAAATTATGTATTTTTTCAAATTTTGGAGCTATTTCAGAACATGAAACTAATGGAGGCAGATAACTGTGAATTCTCTGGGAGGTGACCCCATTCCGGCTCAGCAGTCCAGGGCAGGGTTTGGGGGTAAACATTTTATTAGGAGTACAGTCATGGCCAGCAAATGTAGAGTATCAGTGGTTTTATTTAACTAAACAACAAACATGTTTTCTAGATATTATTTGTTTTAAAGAGAAAGAAAGAGAGAGAGAATTTTTTAAATATTTATTTATTTATTTATTTTAGTTTTCGGTGGATACAACATCTTTATTTTATTTTCATGTGGTGCTGAGGATCGAACCCAGTGCCCCGAGCATGCTAGGCAAGCATGCTATCGCTTGAGCCACATCCCCAGCCCCTCCAGATATTTTTATTGAAGGGAAAAAATGACTTTTTTCCCAATAAAGGAATGGGAATTGTTTTAATGCTAATTCATTTACAAATATAAAATACACTTTAAAAAATATAGTCCTGGCCTGGGCTATAGCTCAGTAGTAGAGTGCTTGCCTAGCACATGTGAAGCACTGGGTTCAATCCTCAGCAATGTATAAAAAAAAATAAATAAATAAAATAAAGGCATGCTGTCCATCTACAACTATATGCCTACAGTCCCTCACTCAATACACTCAATATCTGCAAGGGATCACTTCTAGGACCCCCCAACAATCCCACAATCCACAGATGTTCAAGTCCCTTATATATACATCTTCCTAAAGACTTTTAATCATCTCTAGATTACTTGAATACCTACTACCACGGAAATACTGTGTAAATAGTTGTTATTCTAAATTGTTCAGGGGATAATGAAAAGGGGAAAAGTCTGTGTTAAGTTCAGTATAGATGTAGATATTTATGTCTAAGTACTCAGGTCGCAATCTGCTTGGTCGAATCTACAGATGGGGAACCTTCAGGTGAAGAGGGAGAACTGTCGATATGTGCTAAATAGGTTGTTGACATCAGATTGGTGTGTAGATCTTAAAATATTCAGTTATTGCCCAACTCAGTGGCACATGCCTATAATCCCAGTGACTCAGGAGGCTGAAGTGGCAGGATTACAAGTCTGATGCCAATCTGGGCAATTTGGCAGACCTTCAGCACCTTAGCTAAGACTCTGTCTCAAAATTAAAAAAAAAAAAATGAAAGGAAGGAAGGAAAAAAGAAAAGAAAGGGCTGGGGATGTGGCTCCATGGTAAAGTGTCCCTGGGTTCAATGCCCAGTAAACCCCTCCCATAATTATTTTACAGATAACGATTATATGATTGATTGTAGCCACATTCTTCTGTTTCTCTCTCTCTCTCTCTCTCTCTCTCTCTCTCTCTCTCTCTCTCACACACACACACACACACACACACACACACACACACACACACCACACACACACTCTGTGTGTGTGTGGTGTGTGTGTGTGTGTGTGTTAGGATTCAATCCCAGGTTCTAATGGATGCTAAACAAGTTCTTTACCACTGAACTACACCTCCAATGCCTCTCCTTCCTTTTTATTCACAGGACAGAGAAGAAAGCATTCTCACTTTCCAGTTCCCAAATTATCTCTCTCTACATGATTAACTTATCCAAAGGAAATACATATTCTTTTAATTCTATTGCTGTTAGAAGTTTAATCATCAATTCAGAAAGTTGCTGTGTGGGTTCATGGGAAAACTGTGGCCTCAAGTAAGACTTGAATTCAAACCCCAACCCTATTGCTTGTCAGCTGAGTGGCCCTGGGAGATCATTTATCCCTAAGAGACAATGGTAATAATAATACCTACCTTCCAAAGGTGGCTTGAGTCTCAAATTAAATGACCTTGGTAGCTGAAGTTCATGAATAACATTGTCTTTGATGAATTGCAGTCATGAAGAGGTGGTGTGGTGCAATAGCAAGAACTCTGGATGTAAAGTCCCAAGAGGGAAAGAGAATAGCATTAATAAGTACCCACTGTCAGCCTGGTACTTTACATAAGCTGCATCATTTTCCTTACCATAACTCTGCCAGGTAGGCTGTTAGCATTTCCATTTGCAATCTCCTCACTAGACATTTTAGACTGAAGTTCAAGTTTCCATGGCCTTGGGGACCTCATTTATTCTAACGCTCAGTTTTCTTATCTGTAAAAAAAAAAAAGTAGTAGTATTAATCCTGATATCACTTATTAGCCCCTTAATTCCTTTTTGAAAAGGCTTACAATTTTTTAGAGCACCATTAGCTCTAAATAAAAAGTGACAGCTGGGCTGGGGCTGGGGCTCAGCAGTAGTGCACTTGCCTGGCATATGTGAGGCACTGGGTTCAATTCTCAGCACCATGTAAAATAAATAAAGGTCTATCAACAACTAAAAAAAAAATTTAAAAAAAAGTGACACTTCCAATGGCTCTTTTTTCTTCCGGCTTTATTGAAATATACTTATCAAATAAAATTATATGCATTTAAGATATACCATGTGATTATTCTACTTTTTATATTTATATGGTAATAAATTCACCTCACTATTTATATTTACTACTAAATATATCTTTTTTAATATTTAGTTTTAATTATAGGTGGACACAATATCTTTATTTTATTTTCATGTGGTGCTGAGAATTGAACCCAGTGCTTCTCACATGCTAGACAAGTGCTTTACTTCTGAGCCCCAACCCCAGCCCTATATCTTCATATATATATATATATGTAATGGAATGAATGCCACAGTTGAGTTAATTAATATACTCATCACCTCACGTAGTTATGAGCATATTGAAAATATTCAAGAGCTACTCTCTTGGCATATATCAGGTATACAATACAGTATTTTTTACCTGAATACCTAATACCATGTAAATCCTATGTAAATAGTCACCAGACTGGACAGTAGATCCCAGGAACTGGTTCATAACCCCATTTCACCCTGTCCCTGGCAATCACCACTCTGCTCTCTGTCTCTTTAGTTTCTTTGCCTTTAGATTTCACGTACACATGAGATCATGGTCTATGTTTTTCTGTGTTTGACCTATTCCATTTAGCGTCCTGTCCTTCAGTGTTTTATCTATGTTGTTACAAATAGCAGGATTGCTTTCTTTTTATTGGCTAAATAATATTCCATTGCCTGTCTGCACAGTGTACAACTTTTTTTCCTTCATCCATCACCACTTGAGTTGTTTCTGCTTCTTGGCTATTGTAAACAATGCTGCTCAAGTGGTTACCTTCAGGGTCCCACCAGATAACATACATAGTGACACCAGACTCTGTAGAAGCTGGAGAAATACTTACTATACCCAAATCTAAGTAAAATTACTTCTGCCAGCATGCTGACTTTCTTTTCTTTTTCTTTTTGGAAAATGGGGCCAGGTATTGGTTAATATTGGTTATTGGTTATGATTAACTTATCCAAGGGCAATTTACCATTGAGCTACATTCCCAGCCCTTTTTATTTTTTTATTTTAGGACAGGGTATCACTGAGTTGCTTGGGGCCTCCATAAGTTGCTGAAGCTGGCCTTAAACTTGAAATATTCTTGCCTCAGCTTCCCAAGCTGCTGGAATTACAGGCAGGCACACTGCACCCTGCATAACTTTCTTTTAAAACTTATCACCAGCAGCTCTGGAGGCTGAGAGAGAGCCTTTCTCTCTTCTGCCAGGTACCGATGTAGCAAGGGGACAGCCAGGTGTGAGGAAACTCCCCCTCCCAGACTCTAAATCTGCCAAGGCCTTGATCTTGAACTTCCCAGAACTTTGCAAAATACATTTCTGTTGTTTAAAAGATACCCAGTTATGGTGTTTTGTTAAAGGAGACAAAGATAAGCCTCAAAGGGACAGAGAGAGGATTGTGGCCGACTTGTGTCCAGGATATTGCAGGCTCTAGCCCTGGGCCTCTGCATGTGGCTGCTTTATGGAAAGTGCTTCCTCTTCTGCTTTTGGCACAACTGACCTATTCTGTGCTCTCCTGGCCTTCTAGATAATGCCTCTCTGACACTCAATTTCTGTTTTTGTTGACAGGGTGAAGGGCCTCTCTTTGTCAACTCGGTTTGAAGGAGAACTTTCCTGGTGCACACAAAAAGGGGAAGAGCACCCTCTGATTCCCAGGGAAGAAAACAGAAGGACTCCTAGGACCAGAGATTCTTAGCTGGTAAGGGAGCTCTCTTGCTGTTTTCTCCAGGAAGTTTTCCTCTGCATAAATTGTGCATTCATAGAGCCAAAGCACAAGAGTGCTCAAACCTGTTTTAAGTGGCAGAACACCTGGAACTCTTAGCTTCCTTTGCATGAGATAATGAAGCACTGACATTTCCATTTCTCATTATATGAGCCATGATTTAGCTCAGAACACATTGATGGATTTAGCATTTAGGCTGAACTAGAAACATTCTGTTTAATCAAATGTGCATCTTAGCAAGGCCTAGTGGTGCGCACATGTAATCCCAGGGACTTGACTTGGGAGGCTGAGGCAAGAGGAGCTCAAATTCAAGGCCAGACTCAATAATTTAACAAGGCCTTTGCCCAAAAGGAAGAGAGGGGGAGCGGTGCTGGGGATGAAGCTCAGTGATAGCACCCACCTGAGTACCACTTAAAAAAAAAAAAAAAGGTTCATACTGTTGTAAAGTCAAAAAATTCCAGCCATAAACATGCCGGCTCATGGAGAAAACAAGCAGTACAGCTACAGGGGCTCAAGTTTCCAAGTGTCTCCATTACTATTCACTAGCTAATAGCTGGATTAGCTATTAATTTGTACATTTTTCTTTGACGTCTACTATCAAGTACTGTTAGTACTTGATAGTTCTTGATAGTAGACGTGAAAGAAAAATGTTGGGAGAACAAATTAAATTTGACAAAGTATTAGACATTAGCTCCCCTTTCTTTCCAAACAGATCATATTTTAGGGGCTTTGGAGTCAAAAAGACCTAGGTTTCAATATCCACCCCTCCCCAACCAAGGATTAAACCAGGTCCTTGCACAGGCTGGGCAAGTGCTATACCATGGAACTAAATCCCAGCGCTTACTTCTTGTGGAAAGTGGTGGAAATAATTCCTTTTCAGAGTGATTCTGGAGATTCACATTACCGTGTGCAAAGCCAGCAGCACAGCCCCTGGCCTTAGGTAGGCGGCTTCGTGGGTATTGTTAATATTATCAGTCTCATTAAACACTAGTGTTCCATTAGGAGGGACAGACTCAGTTAGAAAAGGCCTTCACAGAGCAAGTAACACAGCTTCAGAGGGGAGCCCGGAGTCACAGACACCTCAAGTTTGTAGAAGCCAGGTATACAATTCCAGCTCCCAGTGGCTCTCCTCCCACACTGTGCTGTTCTCTTCTGCAAACCCAGGGCCTCTCTAAAATGCCCCACATGCCTCCCCGGAGGCCACAGGCTATTGCATTCTCTTTTGGTAGCCAGCCAAAAGGAGTGAATGTTTGGTGACTCACCAGGTGAGCCAGTCCCCAATCCCTTCTGACTCTTCCTTGTTAAAGAAAACACTCTTCTCTCAACTGTGCCCACGGGTTTGTGTTCCTTGTTATTTTTATTCCTGTCCTCTGTTCGGAGAATTCGTAAAGTGTCGGTGTGGGGGGTGCCTGTCCCTGCAGAGACCACAGCTTCAGATTCTGGTATTGTGGCCAATAGGGCAGAGAAGGGCTGGGGTCCACACCTGCCAGAGGCTGCTGAGCTGGGGGCGGAGGGCTGGCTGCCAGCTTCGGGGCTGCAGAGAGCAGGTTTGGGCAGAGAGGAGGGGACTGGGAGTGGAGGGGGAACGTGTCAGCACTTGTCTGCAAACCTCAGCCCAGCCCTCCCTGGGGAGAGAGGGACACCTGGGACATGAGGAGAAGCAGAAGTAATACAAAAGAACCCAGAGCACCTTAGGAACGTGCATAGTTTCCATTATCTTGGAACGTGGACCCAGTGCTTTAAAAGACGTTGGTTGGTTCTCTCCCCGACTCCACAACCTTAAGCATGCTGCCTTGGCTTCCTGGTTTGTAGCTCCGCTGGTTTGAAACTGCTGGCCAATCACGTTCCTGGAATTCCTATTACATCACCAACAGCCAATCAGAGCTTCTGATCAGCTACCCTAACCAGTGTTACTACCTGGGTTGACATAATCCTAGCCAAGAGCAAAGAAACTTGACAGCTTTTGTCAGCAGACACAGAGCCTTTCAAATGGTTTTTTGAAAGCCTGCAAATACTTGCAGGTCGACCTCGTTACTTTCTTGGGGAAATCCCAGTTCAGAACCAGTGATGTTCATTTGCCCCAAGTGATGTTCATTTGCCCCAAGAAGGGAAGGGGGTTTGACCAGGGTCACATAAGAGGTATTAGCAGCAGGGACCTTCCAGCTTCAGAGTGACCTCCGGGTGCTGCTGCGCTCATATAATTCTAAACCTTTTTCCCTGTCTCTATCTCACTTGGGCTGATTAGCCGTTTACACATAGAGGAAGCAAGTCATTGTGCAAAGATGAGAATAGGCATGGAGGAAAGAGTTTGTGTAGCCCAAGGTAGGCCAGGAGGGGCACCTCCCCCTGACTTTCAGACTCCTGGAGTCCAGGATCAACTAACTATACACCCCTCTTCATTTCTACGAGTATCCTGAACAAAGACTACTTAAAATATCTGGAATCAAGCATTTCTATATGTCAAACCGAATGGTGCTTTTCCAAGACTTTCTCCTTAGTTTTCAAGACTTCTCCTTCCCTGGGCAGGATTGTCATATCTCCTGTGTCACTACAGTGACCCCAATGAGTGATACACTGTGACATACCTACGGGACTCTGCCTTGCTTAGTAGGAAATGCAAAGCCTGTGTTCAAGGACTGAATCCTCCTAAGATTTGAAGGTAAGCTGTGCCTCAAAGCCATGCTTCCTCTGCCATTTTGATTTTCACCACCAGTAAGAGAATTTCCACATAGTCAGAACAAAAGTCTACTTGCTTTCGTTCTTTCCGAAGTCTAATCTAGAAGTCATTAAACTATAGCCCTCTAGAAATATCCACCTCACCTGGCTTTGTAAGTAAGAGCTTCATAATCCATGTACCTGGTTGTCTCAGAGTGATCCCTTAAGATTCATATCCAATCACATCACTCTGTGCTTACAAAAAAAATCTCAAAATTCACTGTATTGGTGGATGCTTCTTAGCGTGGGTCTTTGTGACGTGGTTCACATTCCCTTCTGTCCCTATCTTCATTCACTACTTCTACTCCCCCTCATCTCTGACATCACTGGTCATGCCCTTGTGCATGCTGTGCTCAAGATCTGGGTCCTTGCTTCATTGCCTTTCTGCCCCTGCCAGGAAGGGAGAAGAACCATCTGGATAATTAACTGAGTCAGAAACAGACTCTTCTGTACCACCTTTTGTAATTGGCTGTCGGGTTTCTTATTTATCTTTGTACCTCCTGAGAGATGGAATAACACTGGTGCTCAAAAAATATCTGAATGAGTATGCAAGTGGATAAAATACACGTTTTTCTCTTCTTTTCTAACATCAAAATGCAGGAAACACATTGTCACGTTCAGTTTACCATTGAGTACATTTAGGACTTTTGAATATTCTAGCTCCAGCCAAAGAAAATATTAAAATGTACAGTAAGCTGGGTACAGTAATGCACACCTGTAATCCCAGTGTCTTGGGAGGCTGAGACAGGAAAACCATGAGTTCAAAGCCAGCCTCAGCAAAAGAGGTCTCACTAAGCAACTCAGTGAGACCCTGTCTCTAAATAAAATACAAAATAGGGCTGGGGATGTGGCTCAGTGGTTGAGTGCCCCTGAGTTCAATCTCCAGTACCAATAAATAAATAAGTAAGTAAATAAAATGTCCAGTAAGCAAATTTTAAAAAGTTCAACATTGTTAGTCATTAGGACAATGCAATTCAAAACCTTAGTGAGACAGCCCTTCTTTAAAAAAGAAAAAAAAATTATATATATATATATATTAGTTGTAGTTGAACAACACAATACCCTTTATTTTATTTATTTGTTTTTATATAGTACTGAGGATCAGGGTCTCACACGTGCAAGGCGAGAGCACTCTAGCCCTGAGCCACAACCCCAGACTGAAACAGCCCTTCTTATCCACCATGATGGCTATGAAAAATAGACAGCAGCAAGTGTTGACAAGGGTACAGAGCAATCCGAGGCCTGGTCCATTACAGGTAGAAATGTAACACAAAGATGACCCTGTAGAAAACAGTTTGACAGCTCAACGTAGTTATCATATGACCTAATAAATAATCTTCCTGTTTCAACCTCCTGAGTAGCTGGGACTTCGGGCATCTGTTGCTACACCCACCTATTTTATTTTCTTTAAATGATGTTGTTATTTGTTAGCATCTTTTACTTGTTAAGAAACATAGTCCTAGCTCATACATTTCATTTTTAAAGAACTGGCCAAAATTTTGGATACACTGAGAATATCTAATTATTTGGTCTTGGGCATTGATCCCAGGACTCATACATGCTAAGCATGTGCTCTACCACTGAGCTACAACCCCCAGTCCTTCCAAAAATATAGACTCTAAAAGGTGAAAAGAAAACCATAAAATCATTAACAAATGTTTAAATATCTACAAAATATGATCTTTACATCAAATAGCTGCAACTCAATTCAACTTGTATCTTTCCGTGGGTGTGTTAGTGTGTAAAATACATACTTAGGTTTAACATGTGCTATCCTGAGGATTTAACACCGTAAGTGTTCTGGTTTTGAATCCTGTTTTTACCTCTTGTACTTCTGTGGCTTTGGATAAGTTTCTTAACTACTTTGAGTCTTGATTTCATTACATATAAAAAGAAAATTGCCATATCAACTCCATAAAGTTGTTTTGACCGTTAAAATTACATATTTATGTGAAAGTTTCAATAGAGTACACATTCCATAGTAAGGGCCCAATATGTAGTGGCTATTATGGGGACCATTATACTAAAGATGCATGGGTGCTCGTGGTTCATATTTGTGGGTAACAGCAGGGGTGGTAAAAGCTGAGAGCCCAGTGGCCCTCAGAGCCGGACAAGGCTTGCATTGAATTGTCAGTTCTGCAGGAGGAACAATGGAAAGAGAACAAAGGCCTGGTTCCATCGGCTGCTCCAGCAAATATTATTTTAAGTGAAAGCTACAAAAACAGTGCAGCAAAACCACAGGAGGGGTGGGGTCCGCCAAGCTTTGCGTGAGGTTAGCTGATGGTGGACTGAGTCACGAAGCACTTTGTACAAATCGTGATCTGACAATGGCTGTATTTTCTTTGCTAACACTCAGGATCACTGAGTTTTCAATGCTGGACTTTAGGGAGAAAAAGTGAACGTGATTTGAGGTGCATTCTATGTGAAAAAGCTTAAGCCCAACTCAAATTTGGTCATACATTTACCCAATCATCTTTATTGAAATTCTGTTTGGTTTTGTTGTTTTGCAATACAGGGGATTGAACTCAGGGCCTTGTGCATCCTGGGAAAGTACTCTACCACTGAGCTACAGCCCCAGTCCCAGTTGTCTTTAATGAAAAGAGTAAGATGATATGACATTGGGACCTTGACTGCTAGTAAACCTGAGCCTTCTGGTTGTGTGACAGTAGGGGGTTAAGTATTTGGAAGCTCCACAAATTTGTCAGCACCTGGATTCTCCTAAGCAGTGAGGATGTGGAACAGTCCCTGTCCTCAAGCGTGCACACAATTGTACCTATAAAATGTAACAAAACAAGGAAGCCTACAGTAAATGAAAGTTAGTGATTCCACAAATGTTCTACCTTCTTATTCAAACATCATAATATCGAAACTAAAATGACAACCAAGTTTATGTTTATTGCTTCTGGGCCTTGAAAAGCAATGTTTTATAAAAACAGCTTGATGGTAGAAATAGCACTGATCTGCTAGACAATAAAAAGATTAGAAACAAAAAGATCACCCTTTGGGACTAAGTTCTGCCCCTTGTCCAATCTGTGGCATTAGCCAAGTTAATTAAGCAATCTGCTTCAGCTTCCTCATCTGTAGAATAAATAAATAATAATACTTCCTTGGTTCGACATGAAATCAAGAAAGATGAATGGAGTGTTATTCAAATATAAAGAAATATTATAGGAAATTGTAGCTATTGTTCTCAGTTGGAGGCTGTTTGTAGATAACCCAGGATCACAGAACTGCGTTATTTCTAGATGTGTTTGTTTTTCAAGTTTTAAGCCAAAATTAGAGCAGGAAATAAAAATGACAGGATATTAAAAGGAGAACACTACATGGAAATTAATTTATCTGATTTTCTATGTTTCATCTTTCAAGAGCTTTAGGATGTCCAATGGTCAAGGAGAAATTCATGTCTATACTGAGGGGGCCCAATCAAAAGTTTGAAGTGTGGTATAAGGAAGGGTCATTCAGAAAGGTAGGAGCAAGAAGAGCAAGCTCTCTAACTCTTTGTGATGTTTGCCATGCACAGAGGGAAAAGTAAGAAAGTTAGGTGTTCACTTTACTTGCCTTTATGTGTGTGGCAGGGTTGCTGGGGGTTTGAACCCAGGGTCTAGCATGTGATGGGCAAGTGCTCTACCAATGAACTACAACCCAGCCATCTTTATTTTATTTTGAGACAGGGTCTCCCTAAGTTGCTCAGGCTGGCCCCAAACTTGTGATCCTCCTGCCCCACAAGCAGCTGGGATTTCACACAGGTGCTACCGCACTCAGTTACTTATCTTGCATCACTAAAACAGCAGGAAACTGGGTGAGATTTAGGGGGAAAGAAACAAAGGAGGATTATGATAAATTTAAGTCAGTGATGAGAATCTGCTATCATTTGGAGCTTGAATGTCCCCAGAGGAAGGTGTGTTGAGGGCTTGGTCCCCCAGTCTCTGGGGAGACTTTACAAGGTGGGGCCAAGAGGGAGAAAGTTAGGTTATTGGGGGTGTGTCTTTGAAGGAGATATTGATTGGGCCCTTGACCCCTCTTCTCTCTCTAAATCTCCTTTTCCTCCTGGCTGTCATGAGATGAGCACGTTCTTCCACCATGTGCTCCCACCATGATATGCTGTCTCACCACAGGTCCAAAAGCAATGGAGCCAATTGGCCCACGGACTGGAGCCTCTGAAACAGTAAGCCAAAATAAACCTTTCCTTTTTATAAGGGGTTTATCTCAGGGGTTTGTCATAGTAATGGAAAGCTAACAGAGTCTAAGGTTATGATACTCAAAAAACACTGACTAATAACATATTTTGTGCAAGGACTAAGGGTGGAGGGATGTGTGGGGCTGTATTCCTTAGTGTTCCAGGTAAAAGTCTTAAAACTATATCTGTTATTTGACTCTTAACTTTGGTAAAAAGAGAGTGTCAAATGCGTAAACCCTGGGAGGGTTTCCAATGCTCCAAGTGTATGAAATGACAGATAAAGTGTGAAAAAAAATGGGGGGTAAGGCATAGCCATCCTTAATAGCTTAGTAGTATAGTGTCCGTGAGCTCAATCCCCAGTGCCAAAAATAATTTATACACACACAGGAGCAATGGGGATGTAGGTCAGTGATAGACCACTTGCCTAGCACATGCCAGGGCCTGGGTTCCATCCCTAGCACCAGAAAAATACACAGGGCTGAGGTGTAGCTAGTGACATAGCACGTGCTTAGCACGAATGAGGCCTGGGGCCCGTCTCCAGCACCTAAATAAACACACATGTGCATACACACAGAGATGATCATGTCGCTCCCTTCTAAAATCCTTAAATGTTTCCTTTGCTCTTGAAAAAAGAAAAACAAAACAAAACAAAAAATGAATCCTGTAAGAACTTCTCTCAGCTCCAGGATCCTGTGGAAGCTGCCCCTACTGCGCTGCCCTGAAGCCTCGCCTAGGGACTCTCCTGCTTGCTCTCCAAGCTCCAGGCCCCTGGTGCGGTCTCATTCCTTGGGCTTTGTCTGTAGCCTGTTTCTTGCTTCTTTTACTTGACTCCTCCTTAACCTCCAGGCCTCAGCTTTGATGTCTCTTCTGTAGGAAAGCATCCTCTGCCCTCCCAGGATTGACTTGGGACCCCTACGTTCTGCTTTTTATAGCTCTCTACATCTCTCTTTTATAAAAGCCCCTAAATAATTTTAATTAATTTTTAAATGTCTCCCTCCCCTACTAGCATCAGTTCCTAATAACTGGGACCATATCATCTTTATTCCTGAGCAGCTACTCTGCGATCAGGGCTAGGAGTGACTCTCGGTGCATACATGTTGTCTACATGAGTGATTGTCACCCTGCCCTGAAGCAGGGACATGGTTAGTGATTGAGGGGAAGTGACACAGAATTGCTTCTAAATCGCAGAATCAGAGCAAAGATTAAGCAGCCCCGTGATTTACTTCTGAGTGAGTTTCAGATGAGGAGCTCCTGATGGGGGGAGAATAAGTTACAAAGCATTGTCATTTTGCTGTCTGGGGCCAAGCGGTTCATCAAACCCCTGTGGGGCCCGATTCTCATGCAGGGAATAAACAAGGTGACATCATGGTGACATACTCCCGAGGGATGGTGCAATTCTGCCAGCTCCATTTGGTGGTTGGAAGAGGCCGTCTGTGGTCTCTCGGGCTACTAATCATCTCTGTAAGACTCATGATTCTGTGGCTCTCCAGGGATGGGTGACAAACTTCAGTCTCTCAGTCCCTTTGCCCTCCTTGTGGCCTTCGTGATCTAGCCTGCTTCCAGGAGAACCATGCCCTTGATCACTGGTTTTCAAACTCTGAGACCATTTAGAACATATGTCCCGCCACCCTCTACCCCCAACTTGACTCTCAACCTAACAGCTAACCTCCCCGTAGCACATCCCTGTTCGTAAACCTTTTTATTTTTCCTCTCTCATTGGATCACCAACCTTATGTTCACAGAAGGAGATACAGTGAAGACTGTCTGTGTGCAGTCTGTGTACATATAGATTCAGCTCAGGGACCTGGTCAAGTTCTTCTTCACCTCTTCATACCTCAGTTGTCTATAAAAGGGGATAATAATAGTAACACCGTCACCTGATGTTTGTCAGAGTTAATTAAATTAATACATGTACTGAGCTACACGTTTCTAGCTGATAAGTAATCACTAAGTGTTCACTGTTTTGATTACTATGTTTATTATATAGTACTTTTCATGAGGAAAAAAATGGGATTTGGAATCTGGAGGACTGGGTTCTGTTCTGGCTGTATCAGTGGCTGGCTGTGTGATTTCAGGAAACTTATTTAGCTTCTCAGGCTTGATCTCCTCCTACGCAGCATAGCAGTTAATACTACTGACCTCAAAGAGGCATTATGAGCATTGACCAAGATACTACTTAGAAAACACCTACTGAAGGCCAGGCAGAGTGAATGCTTGGTAAATTGATAGCTCCCGCCTACTCCTCAGCATAGAAAACACATTACTTCCAATACATAATAAAAGAGAAATTACACTCTGATTACCTGACAAAGGGAGGTCAAGGAAGAGGGGAAAGAGCCTGCTATCAGATTCTATTGATAGCATCCAACACACAGTTATCCAAGGAGTCTAGCATTGAGTGTCACGGGCAGAGAAGGGGAGCGAACATTTATTGAGTAACTACTATGTTCCATGCACTTTACCTAAGCCATCTGAGCCAGAAAAGTTTCCATTTTCTCTCCTTTATATTAACACTGGACCATGCTAATGTCATTTATAGGAATTAAAAGACAATAGCCAGGAGGAAGGAAGGAGGAGAGATATTTTATGGGGTGAAATCATTGCATGGCATGGCGGGGAACCAGGAGCAGGCAGTCCCTGTAGGAGTAGAAGAATTGGCACTGGGAACGGTGAGTCTGAAGAGGTGTGTGTGAACAGAACAGATTGTGGAGGGTCGTTTGCACCTCTATGTCCTCCTCACAGTGACAGGAGAGGAACATTTCCAGGAAGCCTTAGCGTAAGCCATTAAATAACACGTTGGCCACAAGGGAATGACGAGACCTTGTCTATTCTTCTGGTGCAAGCTGAACATCTGGCCTGATGGCATACAGGCTTCTTGGAGTATTCAGAGATGGTTCTGTTTGTGCCCGCTCCTTGACCAGCTCCTGATGCACATACTTGGACCCCTGCCCCCTCCTTTACAGTTCAGCCTTTTGCCTTGACCTTCTCTTCTTTACCTCTCCCCAGGCAGCCCCCTTCCACATTCCTTCCCCAGCAGCCAAACTTCCTCCTTCCTGTCTGCGTTGCTTGTGAGAGGATCCAGCATGAAGGGTCCTGGGCCACTGGGAGCGACATCTATAAGGTGCAGACTTTTTACAAAACCTGGATAGTGGCCCTCTTTGTATTCCTTCCATGTTTTGGGTATGCCAGACCTCATCTCTGTGGTACCCTGAATCCCATTCTGAAGGCATCTCTTGTTATTTCAGCTTAGGTGTCTTGCCAAGGCTGAGGAAAATGTGGCTGGGGGAAGAAGGGAGGGGGGAAAATGGATGCCACCACCTCATGAGCAGGAGTTCTGACTTTTTCAGGTGCATCCCAGGCAGCCTTGCATCTTAGCAAGTTCACCCTGGTGGCAGTGTGAAGAGCAAACTTGAAGGAAATGGGACTCAGGCAGGGAGCATGATCAGGGGTCTGCTGTAGCTCCCCAGGGGGAGAGCTGCCATCCTCTGGTTTATATGGTCACCTAGATTTCCATCTTGGTTTTCTTAGTGACCGTCAGTCTATGTGACTTTGGGAAAGTGACTTCTCAGACCCTCAATTCAATATAAAGGAGAGTGATTAATTCTATTGACTTCCAAGAGTCACTGTGAATATGAACTGAGGCAGGTGGTATAGTCTGAACATTATTTGTCCCCTCAGAAAACTTAGATTGAAATTTTACCACCGTAGTAAGGTATTAAGGGGGGGACTTAATCCACTTTGGTGTTTGGGGGTGGGGCCTTTGGCTGCTGAGAGCCACAGCTGAGTTGGAATGCCATAGCATTTTTGCCAGAAAGGAGTGGTTGAGAGGTGACAACAGCGAGCCATTGAGGTGATGATGGTTATGTTAAGATGTGCATTCAATTGTATATTAGACCTCTTCAGATCCGCCTTGGCCTACTACTTTGGAATTCTTGCGGGGATTCCTGGAGAGTTCACGTTGATTGGGGAAGTGCCTGCCGGAGGAGGGATTTCCGGTTGGTGGTGTTTCCTGGAAGGGCCGCATGGGTAGTGTTCATGGGAGTTCAATCAAGGAATTCCTGTTTTGAACCTACAAGTGCCTCGTGGCGGCTTGGTTATTTTGTGCCCAGCCAGACTTCGGCATTTGGCAAGTGTTTAGGATTAGATAAAGTCATCAGGGAGTTCCCTAACCCCCACCGTGAGGAAATACTGGTGGCAATAAGAGGAAAGAGTTGCTGGGATGTGGCTCAGGGGTGGGTTGAGTGGGTGCTTAGCATGCACAAGACCCTGGGTTTCGTGCCTAGCACTGCACACATACACAATTAAAGGCAGAGAGAACATGACAATACACACATGCTCTTGTCTCTCCCCATGTGATGCCCTGTATTATCTTGGGACTCTCCAATCAAGAAAACCATCATTAGATGTGACCCCTTGACCTTGGCCCAGAACCAGGATTCATATAAATATTTTTTCTTCATAACTTATCCAAACTCTACTATTATGTTATTTGCAACAGAGAATGGATTAAGACATGAGGACAAATAAGGAAAAGAGGCAGATTTGAGGAATGCTTAGGACTGAAAGAATTGATTGGCTGAAGCTGGTAGGATACAGGGAGGAATTCGCAGTGACTCACTGGTCTCCAGGTGGTTCTCTGGGCGACAGGTAGTGTTGGCAACTGAGCCGGAGATGTAAGGAGTGGAGCAAATCAACAATGTG